>NW_003852419.1:10394220-10408639 GCF_000181295.1 Otolemur garnettii
AGCTTTTCTAAAAGTCACCCAGCCCTTATTCACAGTACCAGTTAGTGAGGAATTCTAAACATGCCACAACTGACCTATGACATTAGGTTACAGGCTTAGGATTCAAATTTTTCATTATTCAAACACATTTTAAAAAATTGATAGTATCGACCTATGTCATATTTTATACACATTCCCTTATAATCCTTGATATAAGTCTGTAAAGTTTGCGTTGATTTCCAAATTGTATTTAAAAAACCACACCTCAGTGCTAAATAACTAG
The DNA here is from genome assembly GCF_000181295.1 of Otolemur garnettii. NCBI lineage: Eukaryota > Metazoa > Chordata > Mammalia > Primates > Galagidae > Otolemur > Otolemur garnettii. The sequence goes on from NW_003852419.1 coordinate 10,394,483, forward strand.
GAAGGAATTTGCGAAGCCTAAGAGAGAATTCATAAGTGCCATCTCACACTGATGTATATTCTGACTCACATATACGTGTGGAAATACATATATATGTACAGACATATACACATATATTTAAAATTGATGACAACAATGAAATTTAGCTATTAGCATTTCTATTTTATGAAGATAAGCAATAAATAGCCACAATAACATAGACCCTGAACAGAGAGCCAAATGAAAAAGAAACAGACAATAAATAATTGAAAGGAGGCCAGCAAGCCGTCACTCCTCACAGGGCAAACACAGAAGTCTCCTGTGTGCAGCATTTTAGCTGGGTCTGAAAAGGCTATTTCAGAGACTAGCGTAGTTACAAAAGCAGAACTAGAAATGGAGGAAGTATTAAAATATCATGTAATTAGCCACCCAAGGAAAGGCAATGGCACCATTAAAACAGCTGACAAATAGATCTGCTCTGTCCTTTAATTCCTGTTGATATTTTCTTTTTAGCTCTCTGTTTTTTAAACAGATAGAATCAGTCTTTTTCAAATTTGATATTTATAAACTGAAATATCAGTCTCATCTTAGTTTATTCACTATCACCTTTTCTCTGAACTGTATCTTCTCATAGATTTTTAAATCACCAAAATAAAACTGCATATTATATTAGTAATGACTCACTAAGTTCTCCCACCTTGGCCTTTTTTCTTTTAACTCCTAGAATAATCAAGTATTCAAAAAGGAGTATTATAAAACAAGATAATTATAAAATTTTATTTTTAGAAAAACAAGAGAAGCTGATCTATGGTTTATCTCTGTCCTTTTATATAGTGGTGTGAGATAGCAGTTTCTCTGAATTACTAATAAAAACTATAAGCTTGATGAGTCAAGTAGATAATTAAATATAGAACTGTGTGGGATAGATTTAATACCAAATTCAATAAAGGTACTATGGTATAATGATAAATATATTTGCTTTTTGTCCTTGGTTTCTGGCCTAGAGCTCCCCAAACCCTTAGAATTTGCTAAATGATGGAGGTGTCCTTTGTTATGCATAAGGAGCCCTGTGGATCACAACAGAATTTGTGATAATGAAATTACTGATGGCCAGGCCCATAGAAGGCCTTAGGATGGGACCAATCTCTAGAACTGACAAGTGATCACAGGGTTTGAACTTTCAGTCTGACCCAGTAACCTCTGAGAAGGTACAGAAGAGGGCTGGAGATAAAGGTACAGATGAACTCTCCACCAAGGAGATCCAATGAGCTTCTAGATTGTTGAACACAGGGAGATACCAGGAGGGTGGCCGCCTACAGAGGGCATGGAAGCTTTGAGCTGCTCCCTACCCCATGCCTTGCCTAATGCATCTCTTCCATCTGAGTGTTCTTGAGTTGTATCATTATAATATGTTTCCTTAGTTCTGTGAGCTACTCTAGCAAAATATCAAACCCAAAGAGAAGGCTATGGAAACTCTTAATTTAAATCCAGTTAGTAACAAGTATGGGAGACCTGGACTTGTGACTAGCATCTGCCGTGAGGGCAGTCTTATGGGAGCGAGCCCTTTACCCTGTGGGATACGACACTGCTTCCTGGCACATAGTGTCAAAATTGAATCAAATTATGGGACATGTAACTGGTGTAGAAAAATTGGTCAGTGTGGGGGAAAATGCAAATTTGGTGTCAGAAGTGTTCTATATGAGACTGTAGAGACACATGTTTTCTCAGAGGTACTAATTAACTTAGAACTGAACTAAAGTCAAAGGAATGTAAAATTTTTATAACTTTAACTGTTGTTTGTGAAATTAGGAACACACATACTTAAAATGAAATTTTAAGAGTTACATTTAGAAAAAGGAGAGGAAAATCAAATAATGCAAAATAGCAATTCATATACATTCACGTCTATCTGGCTACATAATAAAATATAAATAAGCTTATAGCCAATTTGTCATTGAGTACAAGATGGTCTGGTTCCAAAGTATCTCCAGTTGCTGTTCTAGAAGACATTTCATAGTTAGAAAAGATGAAGTGCAGTTATGTCTATATTTCTGCCCAGAAAAGAAAGTCAAATTTGGATTACATGTAGGGAGGCACTATTCACATCAAATGATCCCTCCATTATTACTGAATAATGGGCAGACAGAGGCAGATATCAAGGCACAAGATAAAGTTCATCACCATAAATTTAAGAAAATATAAGGCCAGCGCCTTGGCTCACGTCTGTAATCCTAGCACTTGGGAGGCTGAGGAGGTTGGTTTGCCTGAGCTCATGTGTTCTAGATCAGCCTGAGTGAGAGCAAGACCTCACCTCTGAAAATAGCCCGGCATTGTGGTGGGCACCTATAGTCCCAGCTGCTCTGGAGGCTGAGGCAAGGGGATCACTTAAGCCCAAGAGTTTAAGCTTGGTGTGTGCTATGTTACCATGGCACTCTAATAAGGTATCTCTACAAAGTGAGACTGTCTCAAAGACAAAAAAGAAAGAAAGAAAAGAAAATATAATGAGTAGGAGTTGATATTTGCAGAGCATATTTCAGAGAAACCTATTTTCCTTATAAAAACAGTAGCTCAAGATTGTACTTAAAATGTACTGGCAGATGTAGATATTAAGAAATTCAAGAGTGATAAAGCATGGATTCAAAGGCATGGTTGCCCTGATGTAAATTATGAAAAACAACACCATCAGAAGACAGATAGAAGGGAATCAGAAGACCCTAAGGGAAAAAAAGAAGAGAAAATAAAAGAAAATGTTGGGTAAGAACAGAGGAGAGAAAATTTCCAAATCACATTTGGCTAAAAGTTATCCACAAATTTTAACACAGAAGATGAAAAAAGAAAGCATAAGAATTCTTTCATATATTGATTTAATTTTAATATAAACAATGCATGTTTAAAAGTTTATTGTGCTACTGATCTACCTGCAGGAGCAACATTGGTAAAGCCAAGTTGGGCCGACCCATCCCCTGTTGCACTCTACCAGCTGGAGTGGTTGATCTGTTCATAGTACCCACAATAGTGGGGTCAAATGGGCCAACCCATTCACCACACCACACCACACCACACATTCTGACAGCCTGCTAAAAATGGCAAAAGAAATCCCAAGGTAGGACTTATCTCCTGTGCCCATAGGCTACATGCCTGGGATGGCAGTCCTGGTCTGCTGCAATGTCAACATGAGCAAGGTTCCTTTCCAACACCTGGGGCAGCAGGCGGGGCAGCTACCCACGGTGGCATAATCAGCAGAATCTGGGCAGAATCCAACCCCAGCTCGTTCCTACTGGGGAGCCCAACTGGCCCTGGTAGTCAGCTTAGTGGCATAAAGCACACCAGACTACCGTTGCCAAAGCTCTGAAAACTAAATCGTCATTGAGATTAGAGTTTATGAAACTATTCCAAGACTTACACATATTAAGCCTAATAACATGATTGCCTGCTAAAATAGAAGTTTTAAATAGGATCAAGAGTCTCCCATGAAAATGTGTGAAATGTCAAGGATACAATTTAAAAATCTGTTACAATGCCAAGAACTAAGAAAAACAAAACTTGACAGAAGAAAATCAATTGACATCAATACCTAGATGATTCACATGTTGGAATTACATGATAAGAATTTTAAAGCAGTCGTATAAATGCTTTAAGAAGCAGTTAAAAATTCTCTAGACACAAATAAAAAAAGATTAGAACATCTTAGAAAAGAAAGTTACAAAAAAACAATTAAATGAAAATTTTAGAACTGAAAAATATAACAAAATACAAACCTCACCAAATATTCTCAAAAGTAAAGATGACACAGGATAAAATCAGTAAACATGAGGTAAGATCAATAGTTTATTCAACCTAAACAGACATATTACTACTAAAAAAAATTTACTTTGCAATTCTAAAGCTCCTCCTCTCCAGAAATCCATAGCCTCAGATGTTTTCACCAGCAAATTTAAAGAACTAACAAATTCACTCTGTCAGTACATAGAAAAGGAAGAAACACTTCTTGCTCATTTTTTTGGCCACTATCATTAGCTGATACCAAAACCACACAAAAATGTAGGAAGAAAAGAAAACTACTGACTAATATCTCTTGTAATCTTAGATACTAAAACTTTCAACCAAGTATTAGAAAACTGAATTCATTAATGAATAATTAGAGTTAAACACCATCGTTGATGGGATTGGTTTTAGGTATAGAAGGGTGGCTCAAGATTTGAAAATCATTTGATACAATTTATCAATTGTACTAAAGAAAAATATATAAAATCATATCTATCAACACAGAAAAAGCATTTGACAAAATCCAATACCTATTTATGATAAAAATACCCAGCAAAGTATTAATAAGGGAGAACTTGCTCAACTAGATAATGATCATCAACAAAAAACCTGCAGCAAAACATTCCACTCAATGGGCTTCTCAGATCAAGAACAAGATATGGGTGTCTGCTGTCACATATCCTTCTGGGCAGAGCACTGGAACATCCAGTCAGCACAATAAGGGAAGAGAAGGAAAGAAAAGGCATACCTATTGGAAAAAAAGGAAATATAACTATTTCTATTTTTGCTTTACATGATTGTCATATATAGAAAATCCCCAAATATCTACAAAAAATATCCTTGAACTAATAAGTGAGTTCAACAAAGCAATATAGATGCAATACTATTTATTTCACAATTGCCCTATATAATGGAAAGCTGAGGTATAAATCTAACAACATGCACCGATATCTACATGCTTTAAACTAAAAAATGCTGACTAAGATCTCAGAGAAGAACGAAGTAATGAGAAGATTTACTATATTCATGGACTGGAAGACTCAGCCCAGTAAAGATGTCAATTCTCCTGAAAGTCATTCTCCTACAAGTTTAATGTTTGTCTATCAACATCCCAGCATTATTTTTAGACAGAGAAGATCTTATTCTAAAATTTATAGGAAAAAGCGTAAACCCTTCTTTTGACAAAGAAAAATAATATGGGAAGAATCGCTCTTTTTTTTGTTAGAGACAGAGGCTCACTTTATCACCCTTGGTAGAGTGCCATGGAGTCACAGCTCAAAGTAACATTCAACTCCTTGGCTTAGGCAATTCTCTTGCCTCAGCCTCCTGAGTAGCTGGGGGGACTACAGGTGCCTGCCACAATACCCAGCTATTTTTTGGTTGCAGTTTGGCTAGGGCCAGGTTCAAACCCACCACCCTTGGTATATGGGGCTGGTGCCCTACCCACCGAGTCACAGGCACTACCCGGAAGAATCACACTTGCTGACATTAAAACTTACTATACATGAGGTAAGATCAATAGTTTACTCAACCTAAACAGCCACATTACCAGTAAAAAATACCATAGTTATCTAGCTAGTGTACAACTGTTGGGGAAATATCACTTGGATCAATGGAATGAAATAGAGAACCCCCAAACAGACTCACATGAATATTTACAATTGATTTTTTAAAAACCCCTCTCACTGCACACTAACACAATTGATTTTTTTACAAAGGTGCGCAAGAAATCCAGTGAAGCAGGAACAGCCATTTCAACAAATGGTGCTAGAGCAATGTCTGGATAGAGTTAGGTATCTCTCAGCAAAAAATAGTATGTATCTTAACCTAACCTCACACCTTATAGAAAAATTAACTGGAAATGGACCACAGACTTAAATGTAAAATGTAAATACAAACTTAAAAAAAATAAGATAAATGCTTTGAGACCCAGGACTAGGCAAAGAAATTTTAGATTTGGTATCAAAAGCATAATTCAGTAATAAGTAATAAATTTGAATGTTATTAAATAAAAACCTTTTAATGTTTAGTTTAATTTCATTAAAATATTACAAATTAGGCCTCATTAAAATCAAAAACTTGTTCTCTGTGAAAGATCATGTGAGAAGCATGAAACCAAGAGTCACATACTGGGATAAAATATTTGTAAACCATTTATCCAAGAAGAAACCAATATCTAGAATTGATGGCACTTTCAAAAGTCAAAATGAAAAAAGAAACCAGACAATCCAATCAGAAAAACGGGCAAAAGACAAGCTGATGGGAATGCAAAACATTTTTATCACCTTGCAAGAGATGTCAGTTTCTTTTGCAACTAAAAATGGAATTACTTTATGACTTGGTACTTGTACTCTTTGGCATTTATTCCAGAAAAATAGAAATTATGTTCATACGGAAATATATATGTGAATATTTACAGCAACATTATTAATCATAGCAAAAAAATGGAACTAGCCAAAAGTCACCCTGAAAGGGAAATGTTTATAGAAACTGTGACAAAAATCCATACCATGTATTCAGCAATAAAGAGGAATGGACTAAGAAAACACATAAAAACTTGAATAAACCTTAAAGAAAGTATGTTGAATGAAAAAAGCTAACAGCAAAAGCTTCAGAATATGATTTCACTTATATAGTGCTCTTATATAAAATTAGAGACATACAGCAGGTTAGTGGTTGTTATAGTTTAGAGTAGGGGAAGGCATGTGAGTGTGGCTACCAAGTCTTATGGACATGGTGGTAACTAAGGAAAACCACATGTGATAAAATTGCATGGAACTATATATACACATTCACAAATGAGTCCACCTCTAAACAATAAAACCTGAGCAAGCCCTATGGCTATTACCATGGCAATTATCAGGTTTTGATATTATACTATAGGTACCCAAGATGTTAACATTGGGAGAGCCTGGGAAAAGAATATAAGGCATTGTACATTGCAACATTCTGTGAATGATTATTTTAAAATTAAAAAGGCTAATTCTACTATAAACTATGTAGAATTTCCTTTTCACAATGATAGTTCAATCAGCAATTAATTGCCTTGTAGTCTTATTAAATCCTAAGAGAATATCTTTATGGTATGGTTATTATTTGTCAGATGCCTACGATCTCTCAATTGATCCTTCCAACAAATATCGCCACATGGTATATGAGGAATTACTTAAAAATCAATCTATTCTGATGTACTGGGATAATATTTTGTCCTGATTCTTTAAAACTCATGCTTACACATCTATAAATATGGTTATAACCATAGATTATTACATTTAAAAAAAAATCTCAAGTTGTGACCTACATTTTCTCATCTTAAAAGTAAAGTGACGCTAATTTTAAGGACTTTTTACTTTACAAGGCTACACATAGCATAAAGAAGCCTAGGTGGCAAGAGCAGAAGGAGAGAGAAGATGGAGTGGTGTATTTGTTGAGGGAGAGAAATGAGTGGTTGGAATACTTGACCCTTGAAGAAGCAGTCTAAATTATCCCAGTCGAAATTTCCATACTCCATCTTTTCAAATAGAAACATATTTCTTTTACCCTGAAATATGAGTCAAAGGTCAATCTGAAAACAAAACAAGAAGTCTGCTGTGGACATGTTGTATTACTTTTAAAATGCAATGGACGAAAGAACCCAGGGACTGCTAGGGGCTTGGCAGCTGGGCTCTCCCCAGTAAGCCATCTCTTGCTTGGTTGGCAAGATTAAAAATGTTTATTGCCTTAGGAATTAAAGGGTAGCCTGAAGAAAATGGCCTGAAGGAAGCTAAAATGCAGCACTGTAAAATCAATACAATGGCAGAAAGAAGGTTATTTAGTCAGCAGAGAACCTCTGGAAACTTTTTTGTTCAGAGGGAGCTGTGTAGCTGCAGTGACTAGTTATAAAGCAAACAAGCACACTAAAATTTCAGGAATTATTTTGAATGTCAGTGCTTATATTCTCTGTTGTTACCCAGTATCCTAAGAGAGAAAGATTTATGTTTTTCTTTGCACTATTTTGATAATATTCCCTTTTGTGTAATAACATATATAACTAAATAGGATGATTAGTATACTAAGTTCTCATCTGTGGATCTTAATTTAGTAAAAGGAGGCATGTATCACATTTACTGTTGTCTTATATCTGTTTGTTTAATTTAAATTCAAATCTGAGATATAATTCTTAACACTAAAAAGCCATTTTACAAAAGAGAATGGTCAAAAGAGATTTCCTGTCATTTGAGAAACCATATATGATGAAACTATGCATAGTTACCACGAGCATATTCAAGCGAACATTGAAGGAATTTGTCAAGAACAGACCTGCCCTGTAGTAAATACTCAGAACTGTGTAATACATGGATCAGCACAATAGTTACCAGCCAGTGTAAAACACCCAGAAGCTAAAGCTCAGAGCTCACATAAAATAATAGTACAGGAGATAAAATGAAACAATAAGATACCAACTAAAAGGATGAAGAGAACAGCGTCCCATGTATCAATTCTATAAACGTGAATAGTTTGAATTCCCCACTCAAGAGACAGAGACTGGCTGAGTGGATACAAAAATACAAGCCAGGTATCTATGGCATCCAGGGAACACATCTACTACAAAGACTCATACAGACTCCAGGTCAAGGGATAGAAGATGATATTCCATGCAAATGAAAACCAAATGCAAGTAAGTGTAGCCATTCTTATATCAGATAAATTTCCTTTAAATAAACAGTAGTGAAGAAACACAAAGATGGCCATTATATAATGGTAAACACAGCAATTCAACAAAAAGACATAACAATCTTAAATATCTATGCACCTAACACAGGAGTGCCTAGATTTTTCCAGCAAACCCTACTAAATTTAAGAAAAGAGATAAGCAACAGCATTGTAATTGTTGGGGACTCTAACACCCAGTGACAGAACTGGACATCCTCCATGCAGAAAATAATTAAGGAAACACAGGATTTAAATAGGACTCTAGAACAAATAGGACTCTAAAACAAATAGGTCTAACATATATTTACAAAACATTTTATTCAAAACAATTACAAAATATAGTTTCTTCTCATCACCACATGGAATATTCTCCAAGATTGATCATATTTTAGTACACAAAACTTGCCTCTATAAATTTAAACAAATAGAGCTTACCCCATGTATCTTCTCAGACCACAGCACAATAAAACTAGAAATGAACTCCAATACAACACTCAAGTCTACACAAGGTCATGGAAATTAAGCAACCTGCTACTAAATGACTATTGGATTAATAATAAAATTGAGATGGAAATCAAAAGATTTCTTGAACTGAATGACAAATAGGACACAAGTTATCAAAATCTGTGAGATTTAGCAAAAGCCATCCTAAGGGGAAAATTCATAGTTTTAAATGCCTACATGGAGGAGACAGATCACAAGTTAACATGTGATCTGATGACATGTCCCCATGACCTAGAAAAGGGAAAGCAAAGCAAACCCCAAGCCAGCAGGAGAAAAGAAATAACTAGGGTCAGAACAGAACTAAATGAAATCAAAACTAAGAAAATAATTCAGAAGAGCAATGAAACAAAAGTTGGTTCTTTGAAAAACAAATAAAATTGTTAGAATTCTTTGTAGAATAACCGACAATAGAGAAAGAATCCAGATAAGCTCAATCAGAAATTAAAAAGCAGACATTACAACAGATACCACAGAAAGACAAAATATCATCTGTGAATACTATGAAAATCTCTGTGCACAAAAGCTCAAAAATGTTGAGAAAATGGGCCAACTCCTGAAAATGCATAACCTCCCAAGACTCAGCCAGGAAGAAATAAAACTCCTAGTCAGATCAATAACAAGAAATGAGATTGAAGTAGCAATAAAAAAAATCTTCCAACAAAAGAAAGCCCTAGACCAGATGGACTTACAGACAAATTTTATCACACTTACAAAGAAGAGTTGTTATCCATACTGTAGGAATTATTCCATAACATTGATAAGGGAGGAATGCTCCCAAGTCATTCTACAAAGCCAGTATCACCTCAATACCTAAGCTATGTCCAGGAAAGGATAGGACAAAAAAAGAAAATTGTGCACCAGTATCCCTTATGAACTTAGATGCAAAAATCTTCAATAAAAAAACTAGCAAACTAAATTTAGCATCACATCAGAAAACTAAAATAATCCACCAGAACCAAGTGGGCTTCATCCAATTGTTGCAGGGATGCAACAATTTTTCAACATACATAAATCAGTAGGAGTGATTCACCACATAAACAGAACCAAAAACTAAGATCAAATGATTATCTAAATATGCAGAAAAGGCATTTGATAAAATTATGATAAAAGCCCTCAACAAACTAAATGTAGAAGAAAAATATCATAGAATTATAAAAATGATAATGTCAAACCCACAGCCCACATCATACCAAATGGGAAAAAGTTGAAAGCATTTCCACTAAAAACTGGACGCCCACGTATTGACCATAGTACGTAGCTTTTAGCCAGAGTATTCAGACAAGAGAAAGAAATAAAAGGTATTCAAATCAGGAAAAAGGAGGTCAATTTATTGCTTTTTGCTGATGATATGATTTAATATCTAGGTTGTATTTTCTGCAGTATTTGGTGATAGTTTTTTTAATAGGCATGTAAGCATGAGAACTTTCTCTCCATGGCCATACCCAGTTACCTATCAGGTGGCTTGTTTTGTTTTGTTTTTAACATTAGTGAACTCCATTTTGATTTTGACAACTTTTATACTTGACAATGAAGTTGTGTTGCAGGCCTCTTGAGAGAGAGAAAAAGAGAAAAATCGTTTCTGGGAGTTATAATTCTGTCTTACTCTAGTCTCCGTAAGTGATGTTGTGGCTGTGTAATGTGTTGGGGCTTTAACACTGCAGTTAGGAGTTTTTAAGGATACTGAGGTATAATTACACATATTTCCACACAAAGACTTGTACACAGATGTATATAGAGAGTATTATTCATAATAGTTAAATGGTAGAAACTACCCAAATGACCATCAACTCACAAATGAATAAAGATATGATATATCCATATGATAGAACACTATTTGGCCATAAAAATGAATAAAGTAGCAATGTATATTACAAACTTTGAGAACATTATTGTAGGAGACTGTGCACCGGGCTTGTAGAAGCAGTCACTGGTTCTTGAGAGAGGCGCTGGGAGGGAGACAATCTCCTAGCCAGCAGGGAGATGTTCTGCAGCCCAGAGACAAGCCCTCAAGCAACTGCATGTGTAAAAGAGATAAGACCGGTTGCTCCTTAGCAAGCAGGTGTTATACTTTGGACATTTGTGGTACAACACAGTGGCAGTCCAGCCCCTGGGGAAAGAGCATGGAGCCATCATTAAGCATGTAACTCCAGTATTTGGGCCGCCCACACTTGTTATATAAAGCTTCAATAAAAGGCCACACTGGAGGTTACTCGGGGCTCTCCCTGGAATGTTGGGAAGCCCACCTCTTAGAGACATGTACCTTATCTGTCTCCTGGCTGGTTTTACTCATACAGTGATGAGGTGCCACAGCAGGCACGAAACTTATGCTAAAGAAGCTAATCATGAAAGACCATATGATATGATCCCACTTATATGAAATGTCTATGTTTAGAATAATCTAGAGGGACAGAAAGCATATTAATGGTACCTTAGGTCTAAGGGTTGGGATGGGATGAGGAAATAAGGGAGTGGTCATTAGAAGATGGGGGTTTCTTTCTGAGACGGTGAAAATTGGCTAAACTTGACTGTTGTAATGGTAGCAAATATCTGTGAATATTCAGAAGCATATACTTCAAATATGTGAATTATAGGGTATATGAATTATATCCAAATAAAGTTGTTAAAAAGAAAAGAAAAACTTACAACCATTCAGTCACTTGCTAACATTTTTGCAATTTTTGACCGGAGCTGGGTTTGAACCCACTACCTCCAAGATACGGGGCTGGCGCCCTACTCCTTTGAGCCACAGGCACCGCTCTCACTTGCTAATATTTTTCACATAGTTGGCAAAGGGTTGGTGAAGTGCACAAGAAAGATATGTTCTGTCCAGCGAGGCAGCTGCATTATAACACAGCAATGTAGAACAAGTAAAAAAAAAAAAAAAAGACCTCATCTTTTAAAAATTAAAAATGACTTTCTGACAAAAGGTGATGTGATAATGTCTTTATATCAGATAATAACAGACGGGGAAGAAACAGCCTGTACAGTATTTGATAAAGCACTGAACTCTAAAATATATAATGATATGTAGTTATCAGAGACATGCAAAGCAGAAAAATATTGAGTGGTACTGATCCATCATGTTTCAGTAAACAGTTTCAGTCAATTGTAATTCCCTTGGGATGCTACACTAATTTTTTTGTTTTGATTCATTAAAAGATATGTTCCCTACACTCTTAATTAGGTTTTCAATGGATATATAACAAAGAAAGAAGTCTGAGACCAGAAATTGTTTTTAAAAAATTAAATGAGTTAATTCCCAGTTAATTACAATAGAGGTACAACAATTTATTGGGAGAGTGGATAATATAAATGTTGAAACATAATGAATACTTCTCTGAACTTCATTAGGCTTTCATATACTCATTTCTATTTAATTATAACTAAATCACCACCATTTATTGCCAAGTTGGAAACACTTTCAAATAATAGCCTGGTTAATACTGAATTAAAGTGCATTCTTATGGAAGTCCCTACATAAAAACAAATGAACTAACTAGGAATAAATTTGTCATTGTAAGTACTAGCAAAGTTATTATAATTATATCATTATTTCAACACGATATGCAGAAATATTTTAGGAATGGTAGGCTCGAAACAAAAGAGATGTATTTAAAAAGTTAATTTTGCTGTCCTAAGTGGTTTCTCAAATCAGTAAAATATTTTGCTATAGACCATTTGTCATCTGAGCCATTTTGTTCTAAATCCTCCAGGCCTCTGACTGAAAGATATTTCAAGAGTTATAGATGAAAATGAAGCATAACTAACTAATTCAAGATGATTGAATTAAAAACATTTATCACCATAATGAAAACCACAGTATGCTATACTGGGCAGAAGAAACATGAAATTCATTTTCCACATTTAAAAATTTTACATTTGTAAAAAAATTGTTGCTTCAAGAGTCTAAGTTTCTGAGAAATACTTAAATGGAGCAGGGGCCTGTCTTGGTGGCCTGCCAGGCCTTGCAAGCATGGAGATAAAGAATCTTGCGTTCCTTTAAGGGAAATTCTAAGATAACCTTAAAAAGTAAAATAAGGAATCTGATAAACAAGAAAAAACGGTAACAATAGTTTCCCAGTCAAGCCAGAGTTACAAGGTGGTTTGATTCCCCATAGAAACTAAAAGATAACATCTTAACATATATTCTTGACTTGTTCTGTTTGAAACCACCACCAAATGGAAAATGCCGAGCACTAGCACCTAGACCTCAGATAAGAAGGAACAGAGGGCTGAACTCTGACCGCAGTTCTTTATTCTAATTTTTTTTTCCTGAGGGACCTGAAGTGAGTCACATTCATACGAATTAAAGAATTTCTGAATCCACCTGTGACATAAAAGCCCCTGCTTCAAGATATCCCACCATTTTTAGTCAAACCAATTTGTAAACTTCCAAGTATTGATTTAAAATTTTGCCTGTAACTTCTGTTTTTCTAAAATGTACTCCTGTCTTTGATAACCCTAGGTTGTAAGCCATTGAGGAGTTTAGGTCTAAGGTATTAGCTACTTGTTCTTGCAATGAAATGCCGTTTTCTCCCACAAATCTCAGGGTCAGTGGCTAGCTTTACTGTGCAAGGTAGGCAGACCCCAGTTTGTTTTGGTAACAATACATGAATAAGAAAACGATTGTAAATTGCATGTTCTAAAATGCTTTGTTTTGCTATCTTTTGTAGTATAGCAAAGTTACTGTATTGTAGAAAACACATTGCTGATCTACAATGTGTACATTTTGTATCATAATTTTCCTCTTTTCATATTTTGAGAAGCAATTGGCATATTGGCCAAAATTCTCAACTTGTGCATATACTGGCATACAAAAAATATAGAATGATTCTTTGGCCTACTTCTTCAACCTTCCTAACATTTTGGTGTAGTGTTGGGTTCGTGGTAAGATCTAGAAATCATCTGTCAGTTAATTGATTAGGTCTCAGTCATTAACAATGGAGTTTGAAAATAGAATAATGCAGCTTGAAACCCAGCTGAAATTCCTGGGAAGTGGCTAAGTCCTCATCACTTGAGGACTCTTCAGGAACCTACATGTCATATTTTACCAGGATTTCTCTCTATTCCTTGGCTTTTGCAATTGGACTCTTCTACTCAATTATCTCTGTCTTCTGAGGTAGGTATACTTCTTGTCCTCCTAGACAGCATCCAGCTTGTTGCCCTGTTTTGTATCTGAATGTGACTGTTGTTGAGACTCAAGATCTACTAATGTTC
>NW_003852419.1:10409268-10410338 GCF_000181295.1 Otolemur garnettii
GTGATCTCTAAACTTCTTTCCAAAAGGAACGTATTAGTTTGCACTCCCACCAGCAGTGCAGAAGCGTTCCCTTTTCTCTACATCCATGCCAACATCTATAGTTTGGGGATTTTGTGATGTGTGCTAATCTTACTAGAGTTAGATGATATCTCAAAGTAGTTTTGATTTGCATTCCTCTGATGATTAAGGATGATGAGCATTTTATCATGTGTCTGTAGGCTACGCACCTGTCTTCTTCAGAGAAGTTTCTCTTCAGGTCTCTTGCCTTCACTGAGATGAGATCACTTGTGCTCTTCTTGCTAATATGTTTGAGTTGTCCATGGAGTCTGGTTATCAAACCTTTGTCAGAAATATAACCTACAAATATCTTCTCCCATTCTGAGGGCTGTTTGCTTGCTTTAAATACTGTTTTCTTGGCTGTGCAGAAAATTTTTAGTTATATCAGGTCCCAGTAATGCATTTTTGGTGTTGCTTCAATTGTGCAGGGGACCTCCTCATAAAATAATCTCCCAGGCTGACTTCTTCAAGTGTTTTCCCTGCACTCTCTGCTAGTATTTTTATAGTTTCATGTCTTAAGTTTATATCTTTTATCCAGTGAGAATCTATTTTTGTTAATGGTGAAAGGTATGGGTCTACTTTCAGAGGGTATCCAAATAGGATCAGAGGAGATCAAACTTTCATTCTTCGCAGATAATAGGATTATATATCTGGAAAATACCAGGGACTCAACTACAAAACTCTAAGAAGTGATCAAGGAATACAGCACTGTCTCAGGTTACAAAATCAACACTCATAAATCTGTAGCCTTTATATATACCAACAGCATCCAAGCTGAAAAAACAGTCATGGACTGTATTCCTTTTACAGTAGTGCCAATGGAGATGAAATATTTGGCAGTTTACCTAACAAAGGACGTGAAAGATCTCTATAAAGAGAATGATGAAACTCTAAGAAAAGAAATAGCTGAAAATGTTAACAAATGGAAAAACATACTATATTCATGGCTGGGAAAAATCAACATTGTTAAAATGTCCATACTACCCAAAGCAATATATAATTTTAATGCAATC
>NW_003852419.1:10412129-10423561 GCF_000181295.1 Otolemur garnettii
TATATATATATTACAGATATATTCCATGTTTTAAAGAGCTGAATTGATAAGCTTAAGTTTCCAAATTTCTACTCTTTCTTTGTCCATCCAATCACTTTGTATTCTTTCACAGGAGTATTCAGAAACTGTTAAAATAAAATGACAACTTTGCAGGTAATAAAACAACCCCAGCTATTTTTGACTCTTGACAACCTTGTAGCTATTTTATTATGTTGTAGTAGTAGAAGTCCTGACTGTCATAGAAGTAGTTAGTTACAGTGTTATTTACTCACATCTTTATAGATATAATCTACTCAGTTTGGAAACCACAGTAAGATTGACCAAACAGAAAAAAAGAAGACAGTGCAAAAACGGGTGAAGACCTCCAAACACAAAATTAAATGGCTGTTATCAATTGCCTTTATTAGATTATGTGTCTATATATCCCCAAGCAGGCCTGATATCACTGTTAGGGTCTGAGATTTGAGGAGGAGGAGGGATGGTGATACCTTAACTGCATCATTAGTATCTCTTAAGTTCTGTGAAGTGCATCCTTGGATTATCTATGCACAGCCTGGTAACAAGCATGATACTGCAGAGTAAGACTGCCTTTGAAATATCTTTCACTTTATTTTTTCTATAATAATGCATAATTACTTTTTACTTATAAAACACTAAATAGAAACACTCTTTAACCTTCTCCCCTCAGTCTTGTCTCCCACATCTCCATTCCACCTATAAGATAACTGGGTGTATCTGTCAGACCTCCTTCTCTGCATTAAACATATACACACATGCGTCCACTTCCCTTCTTTTTCAGTATTTGCAAGCTATTCTATCTATATTCAGGTCACTTAAAGAAATAAAAGCCTGGGGCAATTCAAATTGTGCACCCAGCCACATATCTTATTTTATCCAAGTTTACTTAAGTGAAACATAGCATGCAGTCCAATGAAGAAGAAAATAAGTTACAGAGAAATACTCTGTGGTTTGCATGTCCAAGTGCGGAGAGAGGGTTATGCTTTGTCTTCCCAATGGCAAGGGTGGTTGAGGTAGAAAGGAGAGAGGCTGACGTATATAATTCTTTCTTTCTTCTCCTTTTTCTGTTTCCTTTCCTAATCTTTATAAAATTCTAAAGAAATCCCCCAGAAAGCCAAGCTGGTACTTCAATTTGAAAGTACCCATGGATAAAAATATAGTATTTCCAAAATAAGTTATAGATAGAAATGATTTTTGTCCTTTGATTATTTGGTGTTATTATTATTTCAAAGAGAAATTCTATTCTCCAAGGATCACACCTTGTAATCCTTTCAAAATTTATTGTTAGAACAACTGTTAGCAAAAGGCTTAAACCCAAAGTAACATTGTGAAACCACCAGTCCTTCCATACATTTCCAAACACATAGAGCATTAGCTAGTGATTGAATTTCCCATGGATGTTGTGGGCACGTGTTTCAGATAGTAATACAGGAAGATACCAGAGTTGAGATTGTAACACCTGCCTCAGTGTCATGGACACAGCAGTTCAAGAGAGGCCACTCTCAGCGTTGAGCTTCAGTTATGCTCCTCTCCACAGGCCACCTGAAGTGAGAGCTGAGATCTTCCTAAAGTGCTCCTGTAATCCCTTTGGCTTCTTTGGTTCCTATCTTTAGCTCTGGACGATTGAAGCTATTCTGCATTTTATTCAGGAAAAAAAAGATGAAGTCATTTCCTGAAGACCAAGGTGCTCAAGGGCAGGGGAAGGTGTCTAAACCCACAGTGGGCTTGGCTCAGCTCTCTTCTGTAACAGTTGGCCTAGAACAACACAGATGGGTTGTGTGCGAGGTGATAAAATGCTTGGGAAGGTGAAATGACTCCTGAGGAGAGGGGCCTGCAATCGCAAATAAGGCATTAAATTGGCAAAGGAAGTAAAAATTTCAGACTCTAATTGGAGCCACTGAGTATATACAGCTCCCAAATGCCCAACAATTCTAGATGAGTTAAATGGTTTTAATAGTTTACAAAAACAGACAAATGTTCTGACATGGATCAGTACTTAACTAACTTTGCTTCATTCCTTTCAGTCAATGAAAGATAATTTTATCTGCGACCTCTTAATTCGTATAAAACAAGAACAAAAGTCATCACCACAGTAAAAGAAATACCAAATGACTGGGGTTTATATACAACCATGATGCAATATATTTTAAACTTTATTAGCAGATAATTGTAGATTCAAATGCAATTGTAAGAAATAATATGGAGAGATCCCATGTATCTCTTATCTGTTTCCCCTAGATAACATTTTAGGGGTTTCCCCTAAAATATATGGAGAGATCCCATGTATCTCTTATCTGTTTCCCCTAGATAACATTTTATGAAATTATATTACAATGTCACCACCAAAATATTGACATCGATGCAGTCAAGATACAGACCAATTCCATCACCACAGGGATCCCAGGTCACTCAATGCATTTTATATCCATAGACAACAGATCTATAAGTATTAGCTGAACACCTTAGAAGAAAACACAGTGTTGGGACCCACAGAGAATGCGTATGTTTATTATTTTTAAGGGATAAAAACACAGGTATGGGGAGAAAACCTAAAGATGAAAACAGTTAACAATATCTGGCACTGAGACTTGAGGTAAGAATTAATATTTACTTAGTACCTCTTAGGCATCAAATATTTTTACAATTGAGTCTTCAGATACGTATAATTCTTATTTCCATTTTAAAAATGAGAGAAATCAAGTTCATCAGTTAGTATAACATGCAGCTAGAATTTAAACCTGTCTAGACAATATGTATAATAGAAGAGTAAAGGGACTAAGACCTCTGGGGGACCCTGAAAAGGAATACCCAGAAACCAGGGAATTTGGATTCCACTCACAGTGTAAGTAGAACCTAATTAGGTAAAGAGGCTAGAGATGATGTGCTGAAAAGGAAAGAGAGAATGAAAATAAACAAAAGTTATCAAGCAACAGTGATTCACTGAAGTTACCCGTGGGGTTTGCACAGAGTGGTAGAGCACAGAGAGGAGACGAGGTGTGCAACCTAAGGCCTGCAGGCCCCACGCGGATTCTGAGGACTTCTTGCTTATGTGTGCTGTTTATCTGTTCTTCCAGTGTGGTACAGAGAAGCCAAATACTGGACACCCCAAAAGATAACTAATTAATTATGTTGATTATATGAGATTAAATTAGAGGTATCGTATTAAATGATGGTGGTACAACAATTAAATCGAATAAAATAATAGTAACAACTATTCATGTTGTGACAGACCACGTGCTTGGCTTTGTACATGTACGTCTCATTTATGATACATGCTAACCCTTCTTCACAGGCTCCCCCTAACACGTTTACTGCCAAAACTACTGTTACTACAATGAGTAACCCTGCACATTGGTTTGATTAAAATGGGTGAATTGTGAGTGAAGCCTAAGGAAAAAAGAGTCAATTCTCAGGGTCTCAGTCCTTTGGGGCTGCTAAGAGAAAATGCCTTAAATTCGGTGGCTTATAAACAACAGAAATTCATTTCTCATAATTCTGGAAGCTGAGTGTCTGAGAGCAGGGTGCCAGGATAGTCAGCTTCTGGTGAGGGCCCACTCCCTGGTTTATAGATGGTGGTCTTCCTCATTCCACCCTCACATGACAAAAGCAGTAAGGGAGCTCTTTATAAAGGCGTTAATTCCCTCAGGAAGGATTCGTGCTAATGATCTTACCATCTTGCAAAGGCCTCACCTCCAAATACTTTCACCCTAGGGGTCAGTTTTCAGCCTATGCATTTTGAGAAGACATAAACATTGTCCATAGCACTCTGTTATTCAAGATCTTATTTGTCAGGTTTTTGGTATTCTGGTCCCAAGTTTCAGCTACCTGTCTCCTATCCAGTTCACTCATTCCAAAGAAGAATTTGAGATAAGAGCTAAGAGGCAATTGTTAGGTAAATACGTTATGCTCATCGCTAGGAGTAACATGCAGGCAATTTATTTTTCTTTGTTCCCTCTGTGCTATCATATTTCTTGTAAGCAATATAGAAAATTTTGGTTGACCAAGGCAATGTTTTTGTTAATAATAGATACTTGGATACATTTCTTGATGTTGCAAATGGTGTCAAAGGAAGGTTTTTAGACCACAAAGAAACTACCACTGCCAGCAGACAATTTTAAGGCTTCATAGATTTGGAGATACACCTGAATTTAGGAAAGGTTTACGTGTAGGGAAAAAAACATACCTTGGAATCAATGAAAATAAAAATGGCTACTAAATAAGCTGGGAACTAAAGTACGCAGATTATACACACTGTCTCAACTAATTCTATACATCAGATACCTTCCTTTAATACTACTGATTTTGTCTTTCAACAACTGCTTGCCGTTTAGGAATTAATCCTCCCTCAACCACATTCAGGTCTTTCCTGAACGCATGGCATGCCCTTCCACCTCCTTCTGCCCAGACATTTCTTCCTCTGTGCATGATCATTTCTCTTAAAATTCATCTGTACGCATGTCTCCGTGGACTAACTTTTTAAGTTAGTTTCTACAAGTTCAATTCCCTGGACTACTGCTTTTATTCTGCTGTTATCTTTAAAGCTGCTCATCCGTTCTAAACACTGCTCTGTTCATGGAATATAGCCAGAGGGGCGAGTTGTGCTATTTCCCTGAGTCAAACTCTGTCCTTCAACAAAAGTTAACGGGTACCTGCAGACACCTCATGATATATTTTAGGAGCTAAATTTACTCCCCACCTTATAGGTAGCTGTAACTCCAGTTCTTAAACCATGCTTTTCAGGGGAAAATATTATTGGAAAAGAAGAACAGTTAGAAAATAAAGTAGTAAATAACTTTCTTCAATGGCCCAAGACAGGACCAAGTTGGTGTGTTTGGGGAGTTGCCAGAAAAAAAATCCCCGTAGGGGGGAAAAAACATTTTCCCCAGACAAAAGAAACTATCTGAGAGCATTTTGTTAGAAAAATGAAGTAACCATTGCTAATGCTGCCCTGGGCCGCTTTCTTTCATGGGAGGGTTGTCAGGTAAAATATAGGACGCCCGCCTAAATTTAAATTTCAGATAAACAATGTACAATTTTTAGTACATGTGAATTGTTTACCTGAAAGTGAAATTAAACTTGATGATCTGTATATTTACTTGGTAAATCTGGCAACCTCACTCTGTGTATAAGAGTGATATGCTCTCCAGCCCTAGAAATCAACAGGCAGGTAAATAATTTTGGTCCATAAAATGTTAGTAGACGTAGTGTGCCAAATCAAGATTGAGGTAATGAAAAGCCCTACAAAATTTCCCAGTCCCTCTTTTCCTCTCCCAGGACAAACATGAAGGTTTTATATTTTATTTTATTCTGGGTAATATCAGAACAAACCATATTCACTGATTGTTGTCCTTTTTCTACATGGCTGAAAAGATGCATAGATACTCAAAGAATTGAAAAATGTTCCACTTATCTGATTTTTGCCTTTAAATTGTCAAACGTATTTATAGTATCTTGACTTATCATCTCTGAATCTTCACTTAAAGGCCCTGACTCACGTACCCAATGTTGATCTGTATAGACCATTACAGATTTCCTATCTCCAAACCAGGGACACAGGCGAAGAGTTAAACACTAAAATCAGTGGATCCAATTTACTACATCCATCAATTCCACAGATATCTCCGTTCTCAGAATGCTGTAAACTAACTTTCTTAACTGTTTATAATGTATGAATAATAAAAAGCTTAATATAACATATCTACCATTCAAAGGAAAGCAAGACCATATTTTAGTTATAGGACTAAAATAGTACAAAATAAATAAAACAAAAAGTATGGCTATACTTGGCATGGAATGTGTCAATTTTTTTTCTTTTGGTTAACTAAATACCTGACTGAATAAATGAAGTAACAATGAACGAATGAAATTTAAATAGGCATACTTCCCAGAATCAACCTTTTCTGGCCTGATTTCTTATGTCCATTACAAAAGAAAATGTTAAGCTAATGCTGTGTAATCAACCTTCATTCACCTACTGTAGAGCAAGGGCTCAGTTTATGGAATCATAATAAAAAAAATTAATAACTTGAACTAAGTCTATAGCCTAAGCTTTGTCCAGTGAAGAATGGATAGAAATATTGTGAACTTTGGAGATCATAGGCAAAAAGTAGCTTCTTTTGTAGTTAGAATTGCATCAGTTTTGTGCAACGTTTTTCTCTCATACTCAGTACTCATGCTTGAAGCATGACCTGTTCCTATAAGGCTGATGTGGCTTGATGGTTAATCCAAAGTTGTTTGCTACACAACTTCTCTAGAAAGGAATGCCTGAGTTGTAACCTTTGCTTTCCAGCCTACAGACCAGATATGTAACTTGAAAAAATAAATGTGGAGTGAAGCAAACACAGTAAATTTAAGTGAAGTAAAAATAAAAAACAAACAAATAAACAAACCAACCCTAGGCATATGAAAGCCAAACCACCGACCTCAGTTCAGAAACAGAGGATGGGGATAGATTTGTGGGTCAGGCTCATGGGACAAAACAAGCCAGAGCCTCGGCTGGGTTAAGAAGGCCTCTGTCTCCTGTGCTGATGGTTTTTGCCAATCCGACCCTACCTCCGAGGTGTGTGGCTGCCTGCTGTCTTGGTGCATGTCAGTAGAAGAAAGTTACATTTAAAATAGGTGGCCATGGCAGAGCTGCACCAGAACCCTCAGCAATGTTTGTATTCCAGACATAAAACAGATATTGAATTTAGAGATCCATTGTGACTTACAGGGCATGTTTGCTCTTATGGACTCTTTCTTCCATAAAAAAGTATAAAAATTTGGCTTGGTCCCTATAGCTCAGCCCCTAGGGCGCCAGCCATATACCTGGGAGCTGGTGGGTTTGAGTCCAGCCTGGGCCTGCCATACAATGAGAACTAAAACCAAAAAATAGCCAGGTGTGCTTGTAGTTCCAACACCTTGGAAGGTTGAGGCAAGAGAATTGCTTAAGCTCACGAATTGGAGGTTGCTGTCAGCTCTGATGCCATAGCACTCTACCTAGGGTGAAATAGTGAGACTCTGTCTCAAAAAAAAAAAAAAAAGAAATAAAAAAATTAATAAAAATTGATATTTTGACATAAAATATACACATTGGCATAAAGAATATTTTAATACCAAATATTAAAATGTTTTCTTCAGCCTAAACATTGAGTTTTCTAATTTTAAAGAAAATTAAGATGTTTCCACATACCCCTAAAAATATCGTGGGCTTGTCAGCACAGCATCGACTATGCCTAGCAGATGCCACCTCTCACCACTCCTGCCTTACTACATTCTTCTTCTTCAGGGTTTTTACATAAACTAAGAATTGTTTTTTCTTTCAAAAAGTTAGTTGAAGAGTAAGTTCCCTCAACATACCTAGAACTATGACTGATGATGTCCACTATGTTTGCAGCTGGGAAGAGAGGAGAGACTTTGGTAGGAAGATTACTGTGTTTAATGAGTTTTTGCTTTCTAATTGCAGGGCAAGACTTATGTGCAGATATACACTTAAGATAGGGCGGAATTAATACTCTTTTAGAAAATATTGAAATGTGATCCCCTTCCTAATTTTAAGACTTTAAAATAATAACCAACATAGTTTATTATTGTACTAAATATATACTAGAATTTTAGAAGATCACAATTTTTTATAAAGGTCTATAAACTTAATTGACACTAATGGGTCCTTAAGTCTACCTAGTAAAGTTAATCTCCAGTGCTGTAAGCAGATGTTCCATGAGAATAGAAGAGAGAAACAAGAAATACAACCCACTTTGACACCACCCCCCAGTACAACATGGAGGTCCCCTGCCTAGGATCGCAATTAGGATTAGCTTTGCCCTTGGTCCTTATCTCTCACCACAGACTCTTCTTAAATGGGAAACTCAGCTATCTGGAGGACTACAGAAGGCTAAGTCATCACTCAAAATTTGTTGTTCATCCCTTGGTAATTCCCCAGTTAGACAACTGGTCAAGTGCCAGCTGGTTCTGACCTGAGTTTATTTCCTCAGAAGCTCTCAGAGTATTATTTGAGATTGGCTTGGTAGGTTAGATTTGCTAATGGTTTCAGGCTTAGGTTTGGAGACTAAAGGCAGACACTCCTAAAAGTATTTTTTAGAGTTATTCTCTGATCCAAACAACTATGGTGTACACAATAAATAAAAGGATGGCTGTGGGTGTAAAGGGACCCAATATTTATTCATTCATCTGTAACCATTTTCTAATATAACACCTTACATATTCCTACAATATTTCTTTTTTTCTTTTCATTTTTGGGAGGAGGGAGACAGGAAGACAGAGTCTCACTCCCCTGGGTAGAGTCCAATGGTGTCCTCATAGTTCACTGTGACCTCAGAGCTCTGGCCTCTAGGCTCAGCCTCCCAAGTAGCTGGGACTATAGGCCTGCCCCACTATGCCTGGCTATTTTTTTACTAGTAGAAATAGGGTTTTACTCTTGCTCAGGCTGGTCTCGAATTCCTGACCTGACGTGATTCTCCCACCTCAGCCTCCCAGAGGACTAGAATTACCAGTGTGAGCCATCAGGTCCGTCCTAATTCCTACACTATTTCTATAAGGTTGTTACCTCTATCTGACTAATGAGGGAAGTAAGATCTAGTGTATTCATGAACCTGGCTCCAAGTCATAATGTTAGTGACAGAGTTGGATACTGACCTAAGTTTAAGAGCTAAGAGCACAGGCCCTAAGCTAAACTGTCTTGCTTCAAAGTTAGGTGCCATGATTGACCAGTTCTCTCTCCTTTCCTCATCACCCATTCCTTTCAGCTGTACAGGCATCTTAGCTGCTCGTTAGGACTCCTATCTTGTCTCTTTGCACTTTCTGACCTCTCCTTCTGGAACAAGCTCTCTGCAGACATCCTCATAATTTACTGTCTTACTACATTTATGTCTTTACTCAAATGTCAGCTTTATTTCATTCATCAATAAATACCTGTGGGACAGTTCTATGAGGTGATCATGGTTCTAGGAACTTCAAATAAACCAGAAAACAAAACAGAAAAATGTTCCTACCCTGATAAAGATTATATTCTAGCAATGAGGGGGAAACAGTGGTTGATTTTTAAAAAGTCAATTATATTATATGAGAAGATGGTAGTGCTATTAGAAAAAGAGAAAAGGGAGACCACGGGAGCTCAGAAGATTCCGTATTAAATCAGGCAGTAATGACGGGACACATGGTGATGTCACCAGAGGTTGAATAAGGGGTATGAGCAGAAATACACCAGGAAGGAAAGCTTCAAAGCTTTGGGCCAAACTAATGGGATTATGAAACTTGCCTTGTTTCCAATAGTTTTTTTAAGTCCCTAGATCAGCCCAGCCAGGCCACAGAGCCTCTTGAGACTTTCCTAAGCAGGAATTCAGATACTCTTTGAACCAATGTCACAAAATCTTAAATCCTGTGTCATAGAAATTAGCTTATATATAGTTTGATTCCCTCCCACTCAGAGAAATTAAAGGAGCAGTGAAAAAAATTAGTAAGTTGCAAATTTTTAAGTACTACTCACCATCCAGTGGTTAAGGTATTGTTGTATGTAGTAGGTGGGCACTAAGCACCACTCCTCAATGGGCACATTTAGCGTGAGCTATCTCCTGCTAAAAGGATCTCATTTTATGTGTAGGTGCACTTGTGTGTAAAAAAGAACAAGCAAGCAAAAACTAAGTAGGTTGTGGCATGAAAGATGCTTCTGGAGTTACATACTGGGAAGGAGTAAAGTATGGTTATTTTTGCTAAACTGAGTAAACAAGTTTGTATCAATTTGTTCCCAGATGAACACAGAGACCTAATATTCAGTATCTGCAAACAATTTGAGCTAAAAACACATTTTTGGGTGTTTACTCTAGCATTTTTATATTATTTTAGGTTCTGCTGGAAGTGTTTCATTCTGTTGGGATATAGACAAGGTTACTATGGCAAGAATTATAAAGAATGATAAAGTGAAAATGTGAAAATTACTTACTATAGTTAGCTTACCTTTCACATTGTAGTTAGTTTTGTATAAATGACATTTTGGTGTGAATTGTTCTTGAATAAATATATCATGATAGAAAAAGCAAAGAACTATTTCCCACATTAAAAATATAAATTAATACCTATACCCCAATGTAGTACTAGTGATACACTAGTAACAGTGTAAATTGTTTGATGATATCCTTCTAATGTGTGATAATAATTTCATCATTTTCTTTACTTGAAAGTGCCATGTATATTATCAGTCCTACCCACAATCAGATGTGACATTTGAACAGTTCTACTCAGCCCTCCTCAATTCCCCACTTCCCTTTCTAGAACACTTTCCAAAGTTTAATCAACCAGTCTAAAAATCAGTTCTCTATTCCACCATTTTAAAATGTACTGTCAAATACTATATCCTTCATTGATTTCTTAGCTATTAAATAATTTATAAGACAGTGAGTTTATCAGGTTTTTAAGCTGTGTGTCTATATCATTCCAAAGAAGAGAAGAATGGTTTTATTTTCATAAATTAATCAAATATTTAGGTATATTACATGAAATACTGCCTAAAAGCTCCTATAGGCAATTTTCTTTCCAGAATTTACTCTGGAAAGAGTCTGTCTGTGCCACCTTAAAGCTAGCAATTTTTGTTGTGATTGTTCCTATAAGTTTCCAAGGGAAGTTTCTGGAGATATTTTGTGAAGAGAATATCCTCCCTCATTTTGTTCACATAACATTTTGTTCACATAGCTATTGTAGTCCAGCTGATACAATTTAACGCCCTTGGAGTTGAGTCAGGACTGAATACTTTATATATATATACTGAATACTTTATACACACATACACACACACACACACACATATGTGTGTGTGTATATGTATATATATATATATATATATATATTTTTTTTTTTTTTTTGCAGTTTTTGGCTGGGGCTGGGTTTGAACCTGCCACCTTCAGCATATGGGGCCAGGCCAGCACCCTACTCCTTTGAGCCACAGGCACCACCCCTGAATACTTTATATTAATATCGCCAATGACTCCTGAAAATGCATGTCACATAGCAAGAATGGAAAAAAAAATGGCTGTTAAACTAAATCCGTATCCTTAAGAACTCTATACGAATATTTCTTATGTTCCATAGTGATCTCTATCTCTGGATAGACAAATCAATGCAGTGCTCATACAAGCAAATCAAGATTAAGTGGTGAGAGAAAACTGGTCCCCCATCAGCTCTTTCACCCAGACCCCGATCCTCTCTCTTGGAAGACCACTATATTTTCTTGGTTTTAGAGTTCAATGTCTTTATTTCAGACTTAGCCATATACCTCAACTTACATTTTCTTTCAGATTTCAGGGAAAATGCTAACAAAGAATTTTATTTCAGGAAAAATGCTAACAAAGGTATGTGGTGGGTAGAGAAAAGGCATAAAGTAAGGCATAAAGGCATACAGTGGTACCAAAGAACAGAAAGAGCAA
>NW_003852419.1:10423759-10461492 GCF_000181295.1 Otolemur garnettii
AAAATGCTAACAAAGGTATGTGGTGGGTAGAGAAAAGGCATAAAGTAAGGCATAAAGGCATACAGTGGTACCAAAGAACAGAAAGAGCAATGCGTGATCCAGACAAGGTCAACCCTTATGCCATTGCAAAGCTTGTCTTCAATGACCCTCCCCCCCACCCCAGTCTCTAGGACCACTTTCGTCCATCAAATCTCAGTGGTTCAGGTTTGCAGAGCTCTATAATGTATTCCCAAGATTCTCAAGGATCTGAAAGTACAGGTTTCTAATTCCCAAACTTCTCTTGATCCTTCAAAACAGACAACCTCCGATTTAAATGAATGTCAGGTCATCTTGTCTTTCTTGCTTTACTAAAAATAAAATATTTTTAGTTTCATTTTTTAAAAAAGAGTAAAGCTTAGAAACTGAGGGAAAAGAGTTAACAGTAAAACAAATGCATGGTGTTTCCTCCCACTTCAGATTTATCAGTGATTGGATCTGAAAATCATTTATCATGATTTTTGGGAAAATTATGCAAAGTGAAATTTATTTCTGGGAGGCGGCTTTTAATACAAATAAACCATATAAGGAGGAAAAATGAGAAAGGCCAATTTTTATTAAGTCATCCTTGGTCAATAATTAGTCAGCATGAAAAAATGAATGGTCACTTCCCTCCTTTTGAGCATGAAATAGCAGCCATTTTTCAATATGTGAGTCACTCCAGAAGCATACATCTGGCCCTGGGCATTTATTTTCAGGGTCTAATCAGTCAGATTCTGACAGATTCCTCAAAGGCTGTGGGTCACATAGAGTCTTAAAAAATCAATTAAAAAGATAAGCAGTGTGCACATTTGTTTGTTTTAATCAATCTTCAGACAAACTTGCCCAGAAGTTTAGCTAAATGTTTTTCCCCTTTATCTCCTGCTAATAAAAATCTGCATATTTTCCTTAGTATTGCAAACAAAATCACTTACGATCCTAGTTTAAAACTTTTCAGGGCACCTCCTGCTGCCATGATGCTACATAGCTTTCCTTAGCATCATTAAAATCTGATTCCTTTTAGGAATTTAGGGTTATCTTGACAAATGTATTACTTCTCTGTTCATATTGTTATCTAAATGAAATAATATGGGAAAGAGTTTTTATAAAATCTCATCTTCTAAGAAGAGAGGAAAAATTATTCATCTGTTTATTGAAGATGGAAGAAAGTTCTTTCTGGTTCTAACTCCTTACAGCATTCAGTTCATCAGCTCCTTCTCTGACGGAAGCCCCTTTGAGCAGGAGTTCAATCTTTTTCATATACATAGGGATGCTGTAAGACATGTAGCCCCAAACACAAACTAGGGAGCAGGATTAGGAAGAATAGTGTAGACACAGAGAAGCCACATTATCCAATGCAGCTTTTTTCCTCTTTAAATTGAAGCTAATAGTTTGATCTACATCTACATAAACTTTGTGTCTAGTTCTCAATTGATTTGAAACAGAAGAACATTTGTGATTACTATGCAAAAAGCACAATAGAAACTGGAAGTAGGAATCTCACTGGCCTGTAGCTTAAAAAAGATCTCAAAATAAAATTATATACGTACCACCCTCAAAGAGAACAAGCATCACATATATTTTATAAATTTGGATAGAGCTGTGATAGTCAATGTGGTAGCCACTAGCCACGCGTGGCTGCTTAGAATTTAAAACGTGTCATATGAATTAAAAGGTAGCGTAAGTGTAATAAACCCACCCAATCAGAAAAATATATAGATAATAAAAAGTAACTATCTCAATAATTTTTATATTGATCACATGCTGAAATGGCAATATTTTAGAGATACTGGATTAAATGGATAATTAAAATTAATCTTACCATTTTTTTTTCATTTTAATATACCTACTAGAAAATTCAAAATTCTACATGGTTTTTTAATTCTATTGGACAGCTCTTTGTAAAAATCATGAAGAAAATGCTATTCTTTTCCACACTGAGGATAATGTTAACACCTTAGAAGTCTAAAATAAAACTAAAAGGACAAAACAAGAACCACAGTAATCGGTGGCACCATTATGCTCTCCTAACAACTAACTCCTATGTTGCAGTCTCTATGTGAGGTTATTACTCTGTTCCTACTGAGTTCTTTGTGATTATACACAGTGTTTCCACTAAAAGTCCAGTCTCAAAATAGGAATCTATGTTCTTCTTTTTCTTGTTGTTTTTGAGGCCTTACAAGTTAAACCCATCTGAGCTTATTTGCAGTAAAAATAAATAAGTTTCTCCATTATATGAGGCGAATAGACCAGTTTCTCCCATTCTTTTTTCAGAGTGTTTCCTTGGAAACACAGCAAATTCAAGTCCTCATGATAACCTTTGAAATAAAGATAAATTATCTAGGGATTAAACCTAGTCCCCAGTTTTTATAATGTGGAAATATCTCCAACATGTGAGCTGGTAAGCTGTAGATATATAAAAACCTACCTCCCAAGCTACCTCCAGAGCTACATATGAGATGTACAGAAGACAGTCAGGAGGTACAGCTCTTTGTTCTTGGGGAAATCAACAAATTTCTTTCTTTTTCTTCTTCTTTGCTACATAAAACATATGAGAGTTTGTCCTAACTTCGTAGTCGCCATTGTGCTCCCTCATATGCACATTTGAATCTGCTAGAGCTTACTCAGCAGTATATCATGTTCTTGCTCTCTTCTCTGTCAGTAGGAAGGGACATTTTTGTTGGCAAGATTCTTTTATTATTTTATTTTTTAACATCACTTAACCTATGATCTGAGTCAGAGTATGTACAAATCCCTGCTAAATATAAATGCCAAGCCAGCAGTAAGGAATCATGGTATAATGAGCCAATGTTAACATAGCACCTTGCTGAAATGATGAAAGAGTGACCAGAAGCTGAGTCAATCATCATGGTTGCTGGTGATACAATAGAGACCTGGGTCAGGATACATTCCACATTAAACGGTTGATACTGGAAAGTAGGTAAGATTTTATTGAAACTAGTCACTTACTCTACAAATAAGAGAATTAGTAGAGAGAAACTAAAGCTACCTGTGAAAGAACATAGTCCATATAAAGCAGGAAAATTGGAATTAGAATTCAGAGGTCAAAGTATGTATAAAGTGCTATATATATTTTGAATCAATTCTATTTTGCTCTAATTTATCTCTCTCAA
Organism: Otolemur garnettii; assembly: GCF_000181295.1. Classification (NCBI taxonomy): domain Eukaryota; kingdom Metazoa; phylum Chordata; class Mammalia; order Primates; family Galagidae; genus Otolemur; species Otolemur garnettii. Next base: position 10,426,909 of record NW_003852419.1, read on the forward strand.
GATAAACAATAAACCTTGTGCTCTGCCCCAATACCTATGCTTAATAAAGTTGGGACATGAAGTAAAAATGAGTGTTGTTAACCAGGTATAGTCAGTGATTGCCACTAGGCTTTACAAAGAACATTTTCATCTGACAGTTGACACTGCATTAACATGCTTCCAAAATAACATTCCTAAATTTCTTTTGTGCTCTTTCTGCATTGATAGGTTATTCTTTTTAATTAGCTACATTTATGACAACCCTTAAAAATACTATCACTGAATGAATAAGAATTCACAATGATTTTGCCTTCTTCTGGGAGTTCTGTCTCATTATTTAAGTAGCTCTAGTTTGACTCTTCTTCCTATTTCTCCTAACTCCTTCATCTCAACAAAGCTTTTGATTAAAAATAGGAGAATCTTCCTCAGTGAAGTTTTTTAGAGAACTGAGATATAAAATTGACCATTCCTCGTATTCCAGTCTTCTTAGATTGTAATCTATTCCGAGGAAATTTTCAAAGCATCATAATCAAATGGCTAAGATTGAAAATCACGTTACATTTCAACACAAAGGATGTTATTTTCAGATATAGTTTTATATTGTCAAGAGAACCTTAATGAAAACATACCAAGGAGGATGTATTTATTCAGAAATGTGACTTCCCTAGCTCCAAGAAACTATCTGACATATTTTGATATTCAAGATATATAATTCTTAGGCCACTAATTTCATTGGAATTCACTATAAAATGAAGTTGAGAGAAAATGATTTTTTTTTTAACTAAAGGTAATACATCTTCGATGTATATTTATGTATTTGGAGACTACAAAAAAAATCAAACAGCCATATAGATATATCTTTTCCAGAATGCAATCTCCATTTTTTTGACAGTATTAAAGAAAGATACCTACCTGTGAACTAAAATTTCTTTACTGTGTAATAATCCAGGCAGCCCTATATGTGGTTAGTTTTAAATGTATCTCTTTTCATCAGTATAAGCCTCTCTGTTCATGGGATCCACCATGACATAATGGAATTAGTGTCCATATGCAATGGTAGTACCTTCTTACCTGACTTTTGTAGCAAGAACACATGTCACATAACCTCAATCTTAATGGCTTGTTCAGAAATGTAAGCCAACATCTGTTGAATTCCATTCCATTATGAATTTATTTTTTCCAGAAATGGAATTTATTTTTATTTACATACTTTGAATTTAGTAAAAGCCCCCTATTCAGAAATATCTCCTACTTATAGTAGTAGATGCACTTATGACTGGGTCATATTTCTACCATGACTTCATTCAAGCAATAGTTCCTAGGAGCACCTCTAATCCAATGATGTGTAAAAAATTCCCTGGCATAGAAGAAATTTAATAGATTCTGAAATCATGGTTCTTTGAAATCATACTTGATTATTCCCACCTCTGTCCCCTCAGGCCACTATCTTCTTATTAATCAATTTATTATCTTTACCAAGAGAATATTGTCAATACCCCATTGCTAGAACCTGACCCACAGAGCAGGTGGTACACATTTTGATTATTTTAATGATTTAAAGACAGTTTTGGATTTTATTGATATTTTTATAGACTAAATAAAATGTTAATACTTAAAACAATTATATTTTTTCAAAGCAAGTGTTCAGCTTTTTCCTCATTCTATTTTTTTGCTTTTTTTTTTTGTTATAATAATTCACTCTTTTAAATCCTTCTGAAGATTGGACCCACACAGGAAAAGAAATCTATCATGCTATGATGGTTAATTTTATGTGTCAACTTAACTGGGCCACAGGGTATTCATAGATCTGGGTAAACACATTGTTTCTGAGTGTATCTGTGAAGGTGTTTCCGATGAGACTGACATTTGATTTGGTGTACTGAATAAAGCAGATTTCTCTCCCTGAGGTGAGTGGGCATCATGTAATCCATTAATGACCTGCATGGAAGAAAAAGGCAGAAGGGGGAGAATTCATTCTCTTTCTGCCTGACTGCTTGAGCTAGACATCAGTTGTTTCCTGCCCTTGGACTCAGACTTACACCCAGCTAACCTGGTTTCCAGGCCTTCAGATTCTGGAACTAGAATGTTGGTTCTGCTGGGTCTCTGGCTTGCCGGTTGCAGAATGTAGGAATTCTCAGCCTCCGTAATCACATAACCCAAACCCTTACAATATATCCTATTGGTTCTATTCTCCTGGAGAACTCTGATTAATACCAATTTGGGTACCAAAAAAGAGGAATGCAGCTGTAACAAATACCTGAACAGGTCGAAGCAGCTTTGGAACAAGGGAATGGGGAGATGCTGAAAGAATTTTAAAAGGAAGCCTAGAAACAGATATTTAAAGTGATTCTGGTCAGGTCTTATACAGAAATGAGGAACATGGTCCTAGAAACTGGAGAAAAGCAATCCTTGACAGGAAGTGGCAAAGAACTTAGCTGAGTTGTATTCATGTTTTAGTGTTTTGTAGAAGGTAATCCTTGCAAGTGATGCAATTCAATATTTAGCTGAGGAGATTACTGAATGAAGTATTGAAAGAGCAACTTGGTTCCTCCTGACTACTTATAGTGACATGCAAGAAGAGAAAAATGAATTCAAGAAGGAAATGTTAAGCAAAAAGGGAATCAGAACTTAAAGATTTGAAAAATTCTCAACGATTCTACATTGCAGAGAATACCAAGGTTGAACACCATGTGATAAGGAGATAAGCATGAGTGAGGACCATGGACTTAATGAAGCACCCCTGCAGAAACATGTTGTCAGTTTGAACTGCAGGAGATGGAGATGGGAGGTAAATGAAACAATGCTGGCAAACTTCTTAGATTGTACAGGGCAGGATGTTAAAGATAACTGGCTGCAAATGAGTGATATTCCTTAAGAAAAGAAAATGACACTGAAAGTAAATTCACACAAAAGCCAGGAGGAGGGTTGATTCATCCTTGGTTTCAAATGGCTCCCTCCACAGTTTCGCCAGGCCAGGATTTCCCCACTCAGTGCCTCAGGGGAAGCGCCTGCTCTTTCTAAAAGCCATGCAGAGGGTGGTGTCCTGTCAAGTTGAAGAGGCGAGGCTATCCCCTAGTGCTAGTGAGGTTTGTATAGTTGAAGAATTTTAGTGACATGAATTAAGACAGAAAACACAAGGAGCAGAATGAATTTGAGATAGAAGGGTGACGTGCCCTTGACATCTTAACTTTGACAGTCTCTTAAAACATCCTAAGAGAGGTTTTGCTCAAATAATTAGCTGTTGGCTCAGCAAAAAGACCTTGGCTAAAAATTAATTAATTTTTACATAAATTGTAATACACTTGGATAATTATAAGGAGAGAGAATAGAGCAGGAAGTACAGAGAAACTATATGGAAACTTTGAAATACTCTCAAATAAGTAAAACTAGAAGAAACGTCAGAGACAGAAGAAGAAAACAAGGAGAGTATGTGTCAGAGCAGGCAAAAAAGAAAACGTCTTCAAGAAGGAAATTGCCAAAAGTGTTAAAAGTTCCCAAGAATCCACTAAGATGAACATGGAGAAATGTTCCCTGTGCTTAGGGAGGTGAAAGTTATCAGTTGACTTGGTACCAGTCATGTTGGTGATGTAATGGAAATGGAACTGAAGCCAGGTTATTTGGAGTGAGGATAAAGTGGGAGGTGAGAAAGTTGCCACCCTGATTTAAGGCATGCATTTAAAGGCGTTTGTCCTTACAGATAATCAGAAAGTTAAGTGCTAGAGAAAATGGGATCTGGAAACAAGAGGAAATAGAATGGATATTGCTGTTATAGGTATTGCTATTTGGGGGAAGTGTTGCTTAATTTTAAGGCAGAAGAAATGTTTATCAGGTTTAATTGCTGAAGAAAATTTTAAGACAGAAGAAATGTTTATCATGTTTATATGCTGAATAAAAATACACATTTCAAAAAAGGGATGTTGATTTGGGAAAGACAAATGTTACTAAATCAAATTAAATCTCAATCCTGGGTTTCTTAAAATAACTAGGTGGGGAAGCACTCTTAAAACTTTTCAATATCTCAGCACCACCCTGAGATATTCTGATAGAATTGTTCTGAAGTAGTAGTAGGGCATCTATATTTTTTAAAGCTTTCTAGCAGATTCTAATTTTTAGCCATGATTAAGAAACAAAGTTCTGAAGTAACACTGTCTACTAGAATCTTCTGACATATGAAGAAGAAAATACAGTAACTACTAGCTTCTAATGACTAGTGGGTACTGGGTTCTGTGGCTAGAGAATGTGAATTCAAATTTTAATTTTAATTCAAATTTAATTGATTAATATTTAAATATAAGTTCTTGTATATGTGATCCAGCTTGATAGCAATGATTCCCTATAGTAAAAATAGGTCAGTTGTCTAGTTGTCTATACCAATAGAAGAGATTAGCCTAAGATATAACAGATGATGGTAAAACTAGAATATTGACTAGATAAAATCAGCTAGTTGCATCATAATAGTCATCCTTTAGAAATAAGAGAAAGAAGATTTTCTGAAGGCTTCACTTTAAATTAGAAAGTGCACACACTTCCTGCTTAAAAAGCAAAGAATGAGACTCTAAAGAATGACAGACAGCCTTGTCTGGAGTTGCTTCTATTTTAAGTTTAGTGCTCTCCAAATTGATATATAAGTTCTCAATAGGGGGTTGTTGCTTGTAAGAATAAAGATGGCTAAACATTTAAGAACCCATAGCCTGATACTCAAACTAAACTGCTAAGGTGCAACTTTTATGAAAAAAAAATGGAAACCCAAAAAAGTCCCTACTAGAAATATTCACTAATATTCTATCTCTCAAATAAATATGAATGAAATCTCTGTCTTACTTTCTCAGCTTTCACTTTGCTTTCTTATAGAGTGATTTTGTAAAACTCCCTAAATGTTCAATTTTTTACTAAGATACATTTCCTGACCTAGAGTTATACACAGGGGCAAAATAGCTGGAATGGCTAATTGCCTTGATTCCATGGGTATTGGAAAAGATATAATGTACTTATTAAATAGTACTGCATAATGGCTAAGAGTGTGGACTTTGGATCTAGTGTTCAAAAGTTCAAATCCTGTTGACTCCTTTTACTAACTATATGACTTTAGGAAAATTATTTAATATTTCTAGGTATCTGTCATCTTTTACAAAAGTAGAAAAAAATACTAACAATCTCACAGGTAGTTTTGAGAGTTCAATACATACAAAATACTTTAAGTGTGGCAAGTATGTAGCAAGGACTCTATTAAAGGATTCCAGCTATCCTGATAAATCATTACTACTGTCCAACATTTCTTGAAAACCCATCATGAAAATTTACTTTGAATTATGGTTTCAGTTACTTATGAATACCATATCTAACTATTTAGATATTAGATATCTAATTTAACTATTTAAATTATTATATTATGTCTTTTAATGTGAGCAAGGATTTGGATCAAAAACTTAGGACATACTGTTTAAATATTGAAGTAGACATGGTGTGTGCATTCCTGAATATATAGAGGGAAATAATATACCCAAGAGAAATGTAAAAGCTTCCTTTGAGGCCCAATTCAAACTATATGCCTTCTGTGAGACTGTCTCTTCTGAGTGGGTAGAGGTGGCTCAGATGCATCAATTCTATATTTTTTAGCCCACATGAAGGGAGACAAGAAGTGGAGTGCAATGTTGTGAACCAAAAAATCTCACATATCACTTTTTTCTTATATCCATGTGGCCACGACACAGTCACATGCCCATAATGTAGATGTCCATATGCTCAGCCATAATTCAGAGAGTTCAGTAACTAAAAGACAGAGAGAGAATGGCACACAATGACATTACCAATACATAATAATTCTAATCCACTATGGTATGAGTGTAGGTGGAATGAAAAAGACGGAGAGGGAAATGTTAGAAATCAAAAGAAGGACTGTTTGGATGACAGGAACATTGACATGGCTGTAATGGGAGAGGGATGCCTCAAGTAATGCAGGGGAATTTAGACCTTACCTGGAATGAATTAGAAACAAATGAGAATCTGTTCTGTTCTTAAGGAAGAGAGCAATGTAAGAATAGCCTTCTTTAGGAAGAGCCTATGTGAGGCAAATGCAGGATTGGTTTGGAGAGGATAGGAATAGAATCAGAAAGTAAAATGAGGAGACTTACGATGGACACTGAAGATAAAGCAGGAAGAGAGACGCAGAAGAAGAGCTCCTTGTGAGGAGGAATTGGCAACTTCTGACAGTCCTTAGGCACTACATATTTTGAAATCAAAGACTTAGAGAGCCCATAAAGGAATCAGATCTAAGGGGAAGTAGACAGAGACCCACAATCTTAGGAGCCCGTGAGTGCCAAAATATTTCTTTTACTGAAATTTTGTTGATGGACATTATCATCAATATCTGTTACTTCAACGGAACTTCCTCCTAACTGGGGAATATTAGTAAGACTGAGCTTGAGATTCACTGCAGTTTTGTTAAAGGAGAAGTTCAAGTCATAAAAATAGATTCTTCATTGAAATTCAGGATTTTATCAGCCCCCAAACAGTGACAACAAAACTTGTTTTCTTAAAAAGAAGCAATAAAACATTTCAAATTCCAAAGAAATTGAAATAAACTTAACCTCTTCAATCACTCAATGAGAATATTATTCAACATTATGAACTGAGTAATGATTAAAATTTAAAATAAAACACCTTGTATTAATTTATTTGCAACAAAGTAGTATTTCTTTTGTTTGAGAAGAAAAGATTCTAAGTATATTCTGAATATTAAGCAACTCTACCTTAATAATGCATTAATGAATTAAAAGTTAATTATCATATTTTAAAAAATATATACAATTACAGCATCTTTACTCTTTGAAGATGTTTCAGCACCTTTAGAATTAAGAGATAATTAAAAGACTGAAATTAAAATTGCTGTATTAGTGGAGGTTTCATTATTTTTCAAAGAGGAATTCTTAGATCTTTTATTGATACTGTTGCTTTTGAATAACATATCAGCATATATTATTTTCACTCCTTGAGATATTTTCAAATGAGCTAATGACTTTAATATGAATACTGAGCCACTTGATAACAAAAATAAAAAAATAGAAACTTGGTAACAAAAAGAAAAAAAAAACAGTTGGATGTACAGAGAAAAAAAGAAGGAAAAATAAAGTCAAGTTACTTAGATAATTTCAAATTAGTGGGAGTAAAACAGGACCAGGAAAACAACTCACTAGAAAGAGAAACTTCTAAAGAATGGGAGAGAATATTTACAAACTATACATCTGGCATATGGCTAATATCAAATAACTGAAGCAAATCAGTAAGAAAAAATACAATCTCATATAAAAGTGGGCAAAACAGAAGCTTTTCAAAAGAAGATAGACAAATGGCCAAGAAACATTTGAAAAAATGCTCAATATCACCAAGTCATCAGGGAAATGCAAATTAAAACCATAATCACTACTAATAAAAAGACCAAAAACAGTAGATACTGGTGTGGATGAAGAGACAAAGAATCACTTATACACTGTTGGTAGAAATGAATGTTAGTACATCCTTTATAGCAAACAGTGAATAATAAGCATTAGTTGATAGTATGAATTTTTTTCCTGATGAAAATCCACCAACAAAAGTCAAGTGGCCCCAAGGGGTTTGAAAGAATATGGTGGCAATTTTCTGCTCCCAAGATAGTCATGTCACAACTGTTCCTCTGGGGGAATAAAGAACTGTTACTGCTCAGTGGTACACAATAGTATGCTTGTCAAAAGTTTTTGGGAGTCTTCAAAAATGACGGAGAAGGACAGGACTGTGGGAGATCATCTTGCGCCATGATAATGCACCCACCCACATAGACATCACCGTTCAATACCTGGAGTCCACAAAGGTTAAACTTATGATTTATGTACCCTGCAGTTCTGATCCAGCCCTGTGTGATTATTCCCTGTTATCTATAGTTAAAAAATGAGATGCATGGAAGAAGCTTCTTCACCCCTGAGGACCCCTGAAGAACCTGTTCACACCTATGAAAGTGTTCTTACAGCCGTGGAATAAGTGTTTTTTTTTTAAAAATGCCTTACAAGAATACAAAAGTGCACAGAATGTCATGGTGATTATCTTGAGAAAATATAGTATTGAGAATACTATACTGATTATCTTGAGAATTTATAGTAAAATATAATATTCCAGTGTTGGTCCAAGTTCACATGTTCAAAATAGTTCTAGGAAGTGAAACAATAAACCAGAACACAGCAAAATGGTTTTATGCTTCTTAAGTTTTGTGTATCTTAAAACTTTTGTATTGTCCCTCATACTAAGAGTCTCAGGCATCTTCTACAACTTATCTATGAAAAAGCTGGCTGCCAGAATTTTTTCAGAGAAACTAAGCCAATAGAAAAAAAAAAATCACAGAGATTAAAATTTGAGAATCTGCCAAAAACCAGATGAGTCATGTCCAATTACGCTACTCTGAAATCTCAAATCCAAAAGGCAAACCCTTCACAAGAACTTACAGTGGTCTCTTCATGCTTCGTCTTTACTTGTGAATTGACTTCCCAAGATCACCATAGTTCAGAGGTCCAAGCTCAGTGTGGACAAATCTGAGAGTTAAAAATCCCAGGAGTGGCCAGACTTAGGGAGACACACCCACGCTGTGGTTAAGTTTTACCTTCAAGATTTCTACCAAGTTCTCATAGAGAAGATGGAGAAAAATCCCCTTAATAAAGCCTGCCCTAAATGGAACAGGAGTACTCACTTCCTGGCAGCGGGGGCAGTGGGGGCAGCAGGGGCAGCAGGGGCAGCAGGGGATGCCCACCTCAGGCTCCAGTCACCCTAGCTCTCCTGTTCTACCTCTGGGGGAGAAAAACCGAGAAGCACTTGTAATGTTCACAGGCCAAGGGTATAGTTGGAATATGGTCTACCAGTAAGAATTTATCAATATTTTTTCCCCACAGATTTCCAAATTCAAAATATTCATTCCAGTGTTTGTCCAGGTTCACATATGAACATAAAAACATTATGAATTATTCACAGTTCCAGACCCAGGTTATCTCTTACTTTTACCATTACCTTCCTTAAGACACTGTGCCTTGCAAATCTGGAATTCAAAACATTACTAGGATTATTGTGCTACCTCATGTTCTTTTGGGAATGTAATATGTGTCTTGCTATTCTCTCTTATGAAACAAACAGAAACTGTGAACACAATCTTCACAGGACACTTTGTTCCTTGTAAATATAGCACCTAATTATTATTTTTTTTAAACAATGATTGGCAAGAACCATCATTACTATCACTGGCTAAATCTTAGGCTCCAGCTGCACTTTTGCTTTATGCAGGAATGGGAGTTTTGCATTCAGTTGAGCTCCTAGCAAGTTCTTCGACCTTAATATACACCAAAGGCCCTAACTTCTCAGAAATTCAAGACATTGAGATTTATTAGCAACATACACAATGTTTATGTTATATGTTGACATTGAGATTTGGCAACATACATATGTTTATTACTAAGTAAGAGAAATAATATTTGAAAAACAACTGTTTCTTATCAATAATTACAACACAAATAGCTAACATTTATTTAGCTTACTACATACTCCTGTGTTAGCTGCTTTATGTACACTATTCCATTTTCTCACAGCTATTCTGTTGGGGTGTTACCAGTGTTATGGCCAATTCTAAAGAACGAGGAAAATACAACTTGCTCAATATCGCCCTCTTAGTAAGAGGCGGAGGGAAGATCCAGACAGTTATTCTAATTCTACAGCCCGTTTGTTTGGTTCCTTTGATTTTTATTGTGGTAAGAACATGTAGCATCAGAACTACCTTTTAAACAACATTTTAAATATATTATACAGCATTGTCAACCATGAGAACAATGTTGTACATTAGATCTTCAGAACTTACTCATCTTGTATAACTGAGATTTTATGCTCAAGCTTTTTACCATTATGCTATAAGACTAACTTAAGCAAGACATTTGGAAGGTGCAGGTAATTAGGAAAGATAAAGTTAAAATCATCCTTAAATTTGCAGCTGGAAGTAACAACTGTGACCCATTTGTAGATTTTCTTCTCATCTTTATTTATGCTGTGGAGATCTCTCAAAATTGGCATTACGGTAACATAGTTATAACATGGCATGTTTTTCATTTCAACATATACTGTGTTTCTCATGTCATTAAACTGTCTTTGAAAATATAATTTTAAAGGCTATAGGAAAAAAATATATTTTTCACTTAAATGATTCAGAGAATTGTCACCTTTCTTTATGTCAGTTAACATGCCTGGATTTGGTCAAAATGACCACATTTTTCTTGTTTTTAGGAACTTTTCATTTTCTCTTAAGTGATCAAAACATGTCAGTGGAGCTGCATTTTTTCTCTGCATTTCTTATGCAGCCTTTCAAATGAAGCAATTTTGAAGTAGGATGAAAAAAATTAGATCAAGGCGGGGTTCTCACATCCTCTGCTGCTGAAATTCACAAGTTCTTAGCCAAGAACGGACCTTCCCTATCAAAACAAGCAGCTGAGGATGTCTAGCGAACTTCACTAAGGATTATCTCAATGGACAATGGGATTTTTCCTTAAATATAGTTAGATTTGTTTTATTCCAGTTTTAAAAGTGCAGTGAATCCTCAATCAACATCATTGATAGATTGCTTGGAAACAAGAACTTTATGTGAAACAACATATAACAAAACTAGTATTTTTCCTCATCAATGTTATCACTGAACAATGGTGAACAAAAGGATGTTTTTAAGGGGCTTGCTGTATGTTATGTCACTTAAAGTTACAATTTGCAAGAACTTAGCCACAATGTTCAGTGAGGATCATTTGCCCATTCACACTGTGCCAGGACAGGTAGGACACTGGAGACCTTAGTGGACACAGAACAGAGAAGACAGCATTTGCTTCCTTTAACACCAAAGAAGTTTTGATTGGCATGCTTTTGTCCAGAAAAATGGAGATTAGATTCTCTCTCCAAGAGTTCTTTTTGAACACTTGCTGCTCATTCACTTCCCTGAACAATATTTTCTCCCTGGGGCTAGTTATATCTCTACGGGAGTGGTGCAAAGAATACAATCAAAATCAAGAATTTATTTTGTTTCTCTGTTTACTTTTTTCTTCCACTGTGCAGAAAAGACTGTGCTTCATATGGATTTAAGTAAAAATAATCCATTAACAGATCACTGGAGGAAAGAAAGCTAAATTACACTCTCTGTATGTAGAATATTATGGCAGTTGGTTAAGAATGTCCATGGGGCATTCTAAAAATGAAGGTGGAACAGGCTGGAGGTAGAGAGTTTTAAAGACTAAGTGGAGAGATTGGGAAAAGCAATCAGCCGAATGTTCAAAAGGATATATGGACTTAGTCAAAACCCACATCAAATTTTGGGGCACTGTGAAGTATAAGCAAGCTTAAATAATATCCTCTCCATATGTGTCATATTTGTAGACATAATAAAATAAATAAGCAGGGAGGGGAAGACATTTGTTCTACATTTGTACAAAATACTGTGAGCACAGTTTGGATTGGTGTTCTGCTCCTATAGCCTCTGAGATGGCTGCGTTCTGCTACACTATTTTTATTTTCTTTCTCACACCAAATATTACATGTGGAAATAATCACCTTCTTATATGAATCCACCCTCCTGGTTATCACCCTTAGACTGAGTGAAGAATAGACACATGATAACAGTCAACCAGTCTGAGAACCCTTCTCTGGCCACAGTGACTAGACCCACAAGTAGGGACGGCAGGGCACAAATCGCTATCAGCCAATTGGTGTCCTTTCTCAATGTTTTCTCATTTGAGTTGGAGGTAAGGAACTGTTTTCTCCCTGGTACGAAAACTAAGAGTGGTGCTGTTTGTAGCCTTACTTCCAAGTATACTAAGACGGCAACCAGAAATGACGAGGTCAGTATGTAGAAAGAAGTAGAGACAGAGACAGAAAGGATTTTGACTAGTTAGAGAACTTTTAAAAATCTAATGAATATGTTTTAACTCATTGGAAGGATCTTCATGAATTTTGTGATGAAATAAAACACTGTCCTACATTCAGACAAATATAAGAGTCTAAATGCAGAGCGCAGTTGTGTTCGACAATATGGCGTTGTCTGCTTTGGGTAGGAGTTAAAGGAAAAATCAAAGTCCTGTCATCTTGCTTTTTCTAATTTTGTTTTCCATTTAGTTATTTGTAAAAATTTATAATGGAAGAATTTAGTTTTTGCCATATACAAGACCTTGGCTTTTTCTTTTTCTGTTTGGGAAAATATAGACTTACAGTAGCACATACCCCCAAATGGTTAGTTGTTTCTTCAAATATTTAAGAGCCAAAAACAAAGGACTAATAATTTAAAAGAGCTCATAGGAAGAAAAGAAAGTGCACAAAAATTTAAGTAAGGATTTTTACAGCCAGACAATTTTCATCTAGTCAAAAAGCGCTATTAATGTACAGACACAGAGAGTTCATGTCATTTAAAATTCAATTCACATTGGTTTCTGAAAGATGTGTCTAGCTGTAGATTCGATTAGCAAGTTATAGATACTGAACTGTGTTTAAGATTTTACAATAGACAGAGGTCATTTTAGTAATTAGCTGTCAGCATGTGCTGAAATAAATACTTTTGGTATTTTCTCATTTGGTATTTTGACGACTAAAAAATCTATACAAATTTTCTGTGAATCGAAAACAGCTATTAAAAATTTAAAAATAAAAAATTCCTATGCTAATTCTCCCTTATAGGTGCTAATGGCTTAATTTAATTATTTCCATTGAGTTGATTTAACAATAAAGATTATTTATGAACTCAGAAATATTTATTGCTATGAGAGAAGTATTATAGGTTGGTATAATGCCGGGAACTGTCATTTGGCAGATCCAAGCTTGATAGGAAGGCCCTACATTTCAGATGTATTTACCTACATTTGTGTCCTTTGAAATTTCAACAATCAATAGAAGATAAAAGCAGTGAAAAGAAAATAGTTGATAGGTCCATGTTGTATGCTTCTGTATTCGAGATATAACTTAATTCCTTTAAGATTATTTTGAGGCCAGACACTGTGGCTTACGCCTGTAATCCTAGCACTCTGTGAGGCCAAGGCAGGTGGATTGCCTGAGCATGGGAATGAGTTAGAGCAAGACCCTGTTTCTAAACATAGCTGGGGCTTATGGTGGGCACCTGTAATCCCAGCCACTTGGGAGACTGAGGCAACAGGATCTCTCCAGCCAAAGAGTTTGAGGTTGCTGCACCACAGCCCTCCACTGTGGGCAAACAAAAAAACCTCAAAATTATTTTGAGCTTATATTCATTTGTTATTCATTAGCATAAAATGTAAAAATGTTCCTGTAGATTTTGACTCTAAGTTGAGAGAAAAATCAGAAATAAATTTCTGAATTTTCTATTTGAAACAATATGGGTTTTGATTTTAAAAGTAGTGAAATACCCTTATAATTTATAACAAAACCTATGTTGTCAAAATGTAATAAGTCCAAGTCTTTGATCCCCATGGTGAACTTGTACACTAAATTATGTTAGAATTCCTTCCTTTGTATGTGCATTATGCTAAGTGGTCCATATGACCTTACAATATTATGCTGAACCCTGAATTTTACACACAAAGCATACATTTTCTTTTGGGAAAATTTAAAGGCAAAGATTAGAAATGTGAAGAAAGTAGACAGCGCCTGTAGCTCAGTGAGTAGGGCTCTGGCCCAGTATACTAAGGGTGGCAGGTTCAAACCTGGCCCTGGCCAAACTGCAACAAAAAATAGCCAGGTGTGGTGGTGGGCGCCTGTAGTCTCAGCTACTCAGGAGGCCGAGGCAAGAGAATTGCCTAAGCCCAGGAGTTGGAGGTTGCTGTGAGCTGTGATGCCACCCCATTCTACTGAAGGCGACAAAGTGAGACTCTGTCTCTAAAAAAATAATAAATAAAATAACACCTTGGGTAGCACTTGTGGCTTAGTTAGTACAACACCGACCCCATATACTGTGGGTGGCAGGTTCAAACTCGGTCCCAGCCAAACTGCAACAACAAAAAGAGAAATATGAAGGAAGTAGGAGAGATGACATAATGACTATTATAAGTTATTTATGTAGTTAAAAAATATATGCACAACAGAAAACAAGTAGACACCTTTAGCTAGACTATTGTGTGGGAAATAGTCCAAGTAAGGGATGCATAGTAATATATTTTAGTCCAAATTTTATCCTTAAATAGCTGTGTGATCTTGGGTAAAACACTGAACTTGTGGCCTTCATTTTCTTCTCAAACATCCAAGGCACCTCAGGATTGGAGGTACTGGAGGGTCAAAGATGCTAGGATTTTGTGATGCTAAAAAAGGTAGGCTAAAGAAGGGAGAATGTGCAGTGAAGAGAGCATAGGTTAAGTATGTGGGGCTTCCTACAGGAGGTCTGTTTTCTTAAGAAGCATGGAGTTGTAGGAAAGGGGAATGTTAAGAAGGTAAAAAGGACTGCATGCAAAGGTAAAATATGTCCTAAATAATTCAACAGGCACTCAGCCAAACATAAGTATTTAAAACAGATGGTAAAATGTTTTCACATTTATTTGCATAGTTGTGAGAATATGGCAGCTTAGTCTGAGCACAGCCTCTGGACTCCGATTCCTAGCATAGGAATCCAGATTCTGTCACTTCCCAGCTTTTTGATTTGGGCAAACTGGTTAATACTCTTCTGGTCCAGTTTCCTCATCTGCAAAATGAGGAAAATATAGTAACACCTGTCACATCTGTAGGCTTAAAAATATATGTGAGACTGCAGGCAAGTTCCTAGTACATGCATTTTCTCAGTAGAACATATTAACTAATGTTACCATTATGTGTGATTATTGCTTATTTTGTGCAAATTAAATGTTTTCATTTTTGAAAAATGGGAGTCTATTCAATATTTCCATTTTGGATCATTAGTAGCATTCAACTTGAAAAATATTATTTAGTGATTAAGCACATTCTTTCAAGACTTTTACAGGTTTAAGAATATTTTATTTATTTTTGAGATGGTCTCTCTTTGTTGCCCATGCTAGAGTGCAGTGGCGTCAACATTTCTCACTGCAGCCTCAAACTCCTCAGCTCAAGTGATCCTCCTGCCTCTATCTCACTGCAGCTGAGACCACAGGCGTGTGCCCCCATGCCTGGCTAATTTTTGTACTTTTTTTGTAGAGCTAGGATCTCTCTCTTGTTCAGGCTGGTCTTGAACTCTTGACTTCAAGCAATCCTCCCTCCCATAAACCACTGCACCCCACTAATTACATACTCAGTATAACAGCACTCTCTGAGGCTGAGGCAGGCAGATTGCTTGAGTTTAGGGGTTTGAGACTAGCCTAAGCAAGACAAGACTTTGTCTCTAAAAATAGCTGGGTGTGGTGGTGGATGCCTGTAGTCACAGCTACTTAGGAAGCTGAGGCATAAGGATCACGTGAGCCCAAGACTTTGATGTTGCTGTGAGCTATGTTGTCATGACAACCCCAGGGCAACTGAGTGAGACTCTGTCTCAAAAAAAAAAAAAAAATATATATATATATAGCATACATAATATACAATATATATATGCAGGATATAGCAGGCACTGTTCTAGACTTTCAAATATTAAATAAAAATTATACTTTGGGTGAAGCACTCAATTACATTTCATACTTTGTGGACTTTACCTTCTAAATATAAATAACATAACCTAACAGTATTAACCTGTAATAAAAAAACCTCATATTAACCTGTAATAAAAGAAATAAAATCATAAAAATTTACAGTATATTGTAATATAGGAGGAATCTAATAGCAATTAAGAATAGCAGCTCTGGAAGCAAACAGCCTCAGTTCAATGCTGGCTGTGAGTGTGCCTGCTGGTTTGACTTCAGGAAGTTGTTCTATCTCTTTGTTTCTGTTCCTTTCTCTATAAAGTTTTGAAAAATAAATGTGCCTAGTGTAATTCTGAAAGGGAATGAAGATATAATTTCAAGAAATTAAAAGAATTTTGTTATAAAAAGGGCTTAAACAGTGTTTAGTATTATTACTGTTTGAATTCTGGAAACAGTAAAAGGAAATAACCAAAAAATAAATAGTACTCATTATCAATATTTGCCTTACTAATTAAATTTTCAGGTCTTTCTAAAATAAATGAAAGTTTGTGGTTGTGTTGATGTTAGATCTTGTCCACCATCAGCAAATTAGCATATTATAATATTGTTCTTATTTATCAATCTTGATTCTAATCCTTTCCTTATCTTTCTCTCTGTTTCTTTTGTGGGGACAGATGTTGCTGGGAGGACGGGGTCTTGCTCTGTCACAGGGGTTAGAGTGCAACTGTGTGATCACAGCTCACCGCAGTCTCAGGCTCCAGAAATCAAGTGATCCTCATGCCTCATTTTCCCAAGTGGCTAGGATTACAGGTGTGATTTACCATGCCCAGCTCATTTCGAAATTTTTGTAGAGACAGGTGCCTTATTTTGCTCAGGCCGATCTCCATGAATTCTGGCCATGAGGGCCACCAAAGAGCTGGGATTAAAGGCATGAGTCAGTTTGCCTGGTCGTTCATTCTTTTTCTCTGACATCCTGGCTTTGACTGATGCAGGGAAGCTGGATTTCTTCCTGTATTTTCTAATTATACAAGTATATGTTACATTCTCTTGCCAAGGGTGGCTTTGCATGTTATTCCTTGCTTGGTTCCCAGACATGTTCCTTTCCTAATGCTGCTTGGAGATAGACTCTTGCTTGAATACTGACAAATTACTAGACACCTATCAGGCTAGCCTCATAGATAATGTTGTTAAATCTACAAAAACTCAAGTTTTTGTTACTGCATAATTCAAAGGGAGTACAAGTTTAAATTGATTTAAAGGAAAAATAATTTAACTACAGCTCCCTGGTCATACTAAATCCATTCCAAGTATTCAGTAGTTACGTGTGACTAGTGGCAATTTTTAGACAGCACAGATTAGGATATTTCTATTATCATGAAATCTTCTCTCCCTGGCTCTAGATCTAGAACATGATGAATGTAAGAAAGTACCAGCTAACCTGTAAGATATTTCCTTTTAGACATTTAGCTCATCTCTCCAATAACATATTGCCTTCTAAAAAGTTTCTTGACTAATATTGCTATCCGTTTAGTGATATATTAAGATTAATATTAAACAACGTATGTCAATATTTTAATATTATAACGCTTGCAACCACATGGGTCATAAATGATTGCAAAGGGAGCAAGAAGCATAATGTCTCCAGAAGTTTCTGTTATAAGCTATTCATAGTGAAAGTAATCAAACCATCAGTAATTTACTTGGTATTAAAAAAATCTAAAATTCACATTATAGACAGAAATGTAAAAATTGTTAGAGCTAGTATTTTAGATGATTTCATAAAAGCACAGGAATATCAAGCAAATGACAAAGAAAAATGTACTAAACATTTTTCTCTTTATATGCAAGAGGAAAAACAGAAAATCATTTTCCTTATTAAATATAATAGAGCAAAAGTAAATAGTATTCCTTTAAAATGCTAATAGAAACTAAAAATTTTTTATTAAAAACATATAGCAGTGTAAACTAATATTTAGCCCCCTTTATTAAGTTGAAATTTATAAAATGGCATTGACATTCTCTTTATTTAATGTGCTATATATTTTCTAACTTAGTGAAAAGAAAAGCATGATAGAAAAAAACAAATATTTAACATACTTTATTATTAAAGGTTCATAATCTTTCTTTCTTTCTTTTTTTTTAAGAGACAGAATCCCACTTTGTTGCCCTCGGTAGAGTGCCTTGGCATCACAGCTCATAGCAACCTTCAGCCCTTGGGCTTAGGTGATTCTCTTGCCTCAGCCTCCCAGTAGCTGGGACTGTGCCCGCCACAATGCCCAGGTATTTTGTTGTTGTTGTTGCAGTTTGGCCAGGGCCAGGTTCGAACCCACCACCCTCTCAGTAAATGGGACTTGTGCCCTACTCACTGAGCCACAGGTGCCGACCCCAACACTGTTTTCTTAATCTAATGTACTATTTTAAATCTTAGCATACAATTCTATAACTATATTTAAATATATTTTAAGTTTCTGAACTTGGAAATATCTTCCAGTTAGTGATTTATTTATCCATTTATTCACTGAACAACTACTTCTGATCCCCTACTATAAATCACACTCCACTAGGTCCAGAGGGTACAACAGTGAACCAGTGACATATGCTAGAGGAAGAGGATGTTAATCAAACAGCTACTGCTGAATTTATAAACAGAAAAAGGAACTTTTGAAGGTATATTTAAAGGAAAGTAGGAATAAAGAGAATATTTTCCTGAGGAAGCTATTCTTAAAATTAGTATTGGAGGTTGTGCAAAATGTTCTTGCTGAAGAAAGATAATTAGAAGAAAGAGAACACTGAATGAAAGCTGGGGTCATGGGAGGGAACGGAGGCAAGGGTGGGGCCACATGACACTGGAAGATAGGAGCTACTCAGATTATCCAGGCCCCTTACATCACATTAAAACTTCTTTTTCTATAGCACAGTGTGAACCCATGTGGTATAGAACCCATGTTTTGAACAAAAAGAAAAATGAAATCAACAGAGTCACATCTTTATAAGATTGGTTTTACTGCAGTAAGGATAACCAGTAACAGAATGGCAGAGTATTTTGTCCAGATAAAAGAGGATGATATCTTGGACAAAGATCTAGTCTGTGAAAATATAGAGAAGTGGGTGAAATTTAGAGATTTGGGAAGTTAAAAAAATCTATAATAGAATAAGCATAGACTATAAGAAAAAAATGTGATAGCAGAGGTGACTTAATTTCTAGTTCATAGAATTAAATTGGTGAAGACACAATTACTGATATAGGAGACTATGAAAGGATTTTAGGGGAAACATTATGAGCTTAAATGGAACATTATTTTGAGAATTATTTTGGTTTGGTTATGTGGGGTATGGACCTGTGAGGGTAGTCGGAACTAGACATATAAGCTAATTATATATATGAGATTGGACAATTAAGTTTGTCAAACTTATCCTAGAAAAACTGCTACATGCCTCATTGCTTAATATCACTATAGTCATCAGATAGCCAAGGGGAACACTTTGAAGGTGACCACAGAGGTATTCAGCAATAAGGCATGTAGCACTTTTTATACGACGAGTTCACGGACTTACTTGCTAGACCTTATATGATGACAGATCTGATAGCCATTCCAGAAAAAGAGTTCCAAAATTGCTTTGAAGGGGTGGACTAGGCAATGGCATCAGTGCATAGCTTCCCAAGGGAGTACCTCAAAGGTGTATATATATATATATGAAAGTCAGATGCATATAATGAAATAATTTCATGACTGAGGATTAGATTAAGAAGATTGGCAATATCTAGTGAGAAAACATAATATGAAAAACAAAACAGAAGAGTTCTAAACTTGCCACAATGCTAAGGGCTACTAGGCAGGTAAAATTGAATGCATCAGTACTGCAGATGAGTATAACTAGTTGGTATAAGGAGGGTAAGGCAGCAGATAGTGGAGGATACAGCTCCTGAAGAAATGTTGGTGTGTGTGTGTGTGTGTGTGTGTGTGTGTGTTAGTAGGGAAGATGGAGCATATTTGAATGCCAATAAGAGGATTTAGTTGGGTTTATAAAAAAGCAGTAGTCTGACAGGGACAATAAGGGGGAACATAACCCTGGAGTTAAGTTCATTAATGCTTTAGGAATAACATGTGTATACATTTTGACTCCTATACTAATATCTACATTGTACAAGAGGCTGGGGAAAAAGTAATATGTCTACTTACTTACATAAGAAAATGGAGGCTTAAGATATTAAACAATTAATGAGTGACAAAACTCTTAAGTTTCTCAATTTTCAGTTCAATGCTTTTTAATGGTCTAGGGCAGTGGTTCTCAACCTTCCTAATGCCATGGCCCTTTAATACAGTTCCTGTGGGTCATGACCCACAGGTTGAGAACCACTGGTCTAGGGTGAAGTTGAAACAGAGTACTAAATAAAATAAAATATCTTAGAAGGAATGAAAACCTTGGGTTAAAATAGATATTTTTTGGTCCTGGATTTAAAAGATAGAAATGAGAAAAATCAGAAAATATGGTCAGTAAGTACAGAAGTCCATAGGGTATACAAGCCTATTGTAACGTCTTTTAAAAACAACCCTATATGAAATCATTCTGAAGGCAAGAGTAATAATACCTCTTGTTTTCTTAGGGCTTGTGCTCCTGAAATTCTCTGTTATGTAGCAAAACCAACCATTCCTGAGCTATTACTTTCTACACTTGGTGTTACACATTCAAATTATCAAGAAAAGTTTGCCACTATTGGCCTTAAATTGACTATTTCCCACTTCACATATTATATTCCTTTATAATCTAATTAATTATATATTGAACCTAAGCATTTGCAAAGACTCACAGTACCATTTCAACTTTTCTAAGTCCTCACAATGGAGTTTTATTAATAATTCACAACAGTGTGCTAAATAATGAAAGCTCTGCCAAAGTGTCTGTCATGTCATCCAACCCAGACCCTTCCCAAGACATGGCCTTGTTTGTTGTACACAAATGCTATTGGCAGAACTCCACGGGAAAACATGTTTCTGCCAATCAAACCCCAGGAGGTAGGAGCGACCTGCTGATGGATCCTCATTGCAGATTCAGTTCTGCAAAATATAAAACTCCATGATAAATGTTTTCTAAAACAAAACATGGTAACTGGATATGGAAATGTAAATAAAAATGAATTAACTACACAGTCACAAATGTTTTTAAAAAGCATGGAATTTTTATTTGAGGAGAGCACAGAGAGAAAATGTGCATCACCTACTAGGATGAGGAATATATATAATACATTAGTTTATGATCCTCAATGTATTCAGTTGGCTGCCTAATTAGGATAAAAGATTAAAAACAGGGTGACATCAACAAGATGATGGCATTGGACGTTCCAAGGCCATCAGCCCCACACAACCACATATGGACAAGAGTACATTAATAGGAGTCTTGGAGTCTACCTGAGGCTCTGACATCCCAGTGAGGCTAAAAACCTGAGAGTGGACACATTGATGAAGGTCAGAAGAGCAGTTACACTTTACTTGCATCATCCTTCCCCTAAAGCAACATAGCTCTGTGTCAAGAGAGGTCCTCCTGGACCACAATTGGTCTGCAAGAAAAAGTGAGAGCAAAATGATCATCTTTCTTCCCCAGCCCTGCAGAAAACTGCCTAAAAACTTCTGTTTCACCCTACCCCAGGTACTGAGAAGATCAACACTGCTGAATCATCAGGGACAGCCAGGAGCAGAGAGAAGGGGCAGAAAGACACTGTAACCTGTTCTCAATATCCTGCTGTAGATCCTGCTAATCAGCTCATAGACTCCTCCAAAAGGCCTGACTACTAAGGAAAGATAAACAAAATTGACAAATCTCTAGCCAAACTAAGAAAAAAGAAAGAAGACCCAAACAAATAAAATTATAAATGACAGAGGAGACATTACAACTGATATCAAAGACATAAAAAAGATGATGAGATTATTATAAATAATCATATGTGAACAAATTAGATAAACTGAAAGAAATGGATAAATTTCTAGAAATATAACCTATCAAAACTGAACAATAAAAAAATAAAAAAATAAAAAAATCTGAATAGTGCAATAACAAGTTAGAAAGTTGAAACAGTAATTAAAAATTTCCCCAAAGAAAAGTCCATGACAGGTTCCTTAATCAGTCAATTCTACCAAATCATTTAATGAAGAATTAAAGCTAATCCTGTTTCAACTTTTCCAAAATATTGAAGGGGAGAGAACACAGCTAAGTTCACTCAATGAGACCAGGGTTAATATGAGACCAAAGTTAGACAAGGACTCTACAAAGAAAGGGAAACTATAGGCCAGTATCTTTGATGAACTTAGATGTAAAATCCTTAAAAAATTACTAGCAAAACAAATTCAACATCATATTAAAAGATGTGCAACATGAGCAAGTGGAATTTATCCAGAGAAAAAAAGAATGGTTTAACAATACAAATAAATGATAGCAAATTAACAGAATGAAGACAAAACCATATGATCATCTCAGTAGATCCAAAAAGAAATCATAGACAAAATTCAAAATTCTTTTATTATGAAAGCTCTCAACAAATTGGATATAGAAGGAATGTACCTCAAAATAATAACATATACATATAATGAACCCATAGCTAACATTATACTCAAAGCCTTTCATGAACAAGATAAGGATGCCCACTCTTACCACTACAGTTCAATGTAGTACTGGAAGTCCTAGCCAGAGAAACTAGGCAAGAGAAATAAGTAAAAAGCATTCAAGTTGGAAAAGAAGTAAAATTATCTGTTTGCTGATGACACGACCTTATGTATAGGAAATCCTAAAGTTTCCACAAAAAACTATCACAATAAATTAATTCAGTACAGTTGTAGAAAATGAAATCAACATAACAAATTCATGTTACACAACAAAGTATGTTATGTATGACAAAGTTATATATTTATACACAAAGAATTAACTCTCTGAAAAAGAAATTAAGAATATAATTCCATTTATAATACCATCAAAAGATAACAAAATACCTAGGCATAAATTTAATTAAGTTGATAAAAGATCTGTGTGCTGAAAACAATAAAACATCGATGAAACAATTAAAACAGATACAAGTAAGTGGTAGACTATCTTATTTTTCATGGATTGGAAGAATTAATATTGTTGAAATGTCTTTATTGCTTAAAACAATATAAAAGTTCATTGCAATGAGATTGAAGATGCTAAAATATGGAACCCTGGCATTTGAGAAAACAGAAGTGGGAGGAACATCTTTCTAAGTTTCTTCCACCATTCTCCCCTGAAGTAGATATAAATAAATTCTCTGGCCTTCCTTTAAAATACATCATAAAATGTTATTTTGGGGGGTAAGAGGTCCTCTCTATACTTCCTACCTGGGAGAAAAGAATAAAGATATAGAAACACCAAGAAAATCCAAATAAACAGGTCTTGCTAAGTTCCCTTTAGTTTATTACCCTCAGATCCTACACTTTTGTTTTTTGTCTGTAAAATCATAGCTCTTTCCCTGTTACTTTGGGTCTTCATTTATGAAGGCTCCTTTATTCATAAAATATAAATATGTTATGCTTTTTTCTTGTTAATCTACCTTTTGTTACAGAGATCTCAGTTACAAACTTAGCAATTGGCAAGAAAAAAAATTCTTTCCCTCTACAAATGTGATCCCTATAAAAATTACAATGACATTTTCATAGAAATAGAAAAAAAAATCCTAAAATTCATATGAAATTATAAAAGTACCAAGCAGTCAAAATAATCTAGAGTAAGAAGAACAAAGATAGAAGCATCATACTTCCTGATTCCAAATTATATTACAAAGCTCTAATAATCAAATATTATGGTATTTGATAGTATGGTAAAAATAGACATATAGACCAATGTAAAAGAATAAAACCTCAGAATTAGACCTACATGTACCTGGTAAACTAATTTTTGCCAAGGGTGCCAAGAATGCACAATGGAACAATGATATTCTGTTAACAATTGGTGTTCAGAAAACTGAATATGCACATCAAATGAATGATGTGGTGGCTCATACCTATAATCCTAGCACTCTGGGCAACTGAGGTTGATGGATGGCTTGCACTCAGGATATTGACACCAGCCTGAGAAAGAGTGAGACCCCATTTCTACTAAAAATAGAAAAATTAGCCAGGCATCATGGCACCTGTACTCCCAGCTACTCAGGAGGCTGAGACAAGAGGATTGCTCAAAGCTCAAGAGTTTGAGATTGCTGTGCGCTATGATGCCATGGCACTCTGTCTACCCAGGGCGACAGTGAGACTCTGCCAAAAAAACAAAAAGAAAAAAATGAAACCTTTATCTTACATCATACACAAAAATTAACTAAAAATGGATTAAAGATGTAAATGTAAGACCTGAACTCATACAACTCTTAGAAGACTACATAGCTCCTTGACATTGGTCTTGGTAAAGATTTTTTAGATATGAAACCACAGGCAATAAACCTAAAAATAAACAAGTGGGATCACAACAAAATGAAAAGCTTCTGCACAGCAAAGAAAATACGGAATAAAATGAAAAGACAACTTATAGATGAAAATATTTACAAACCATATATCTGACAGGAAGTAAATATCCAAAGTCTATGAGAAACTCATACAAATGAATAGCAAAAAACCAAGCAAATAACCACATAAAAAAATGGGCAAAGGACTTGAATAAACATTTCTCCAAGGAAGACATACAAATTGCCAACAGGTATATTGTCATAAGCAAGCTCCCAGCTGGTTCCCCTGCCCCATGGGCAAGCTCCCAGCCCATTCCCCCACCTCACAGGCAAGCTCCCAGCCTGTTTCCCTGCCCCTCCTCCCCAGGTCAATTCCAAGAAAAGGCTTTAGAACAAAGAAGCATGGGAAGTCCCAAGTTTCACAAAAAACCTCCCAAGTTCCCAGTGGATGAACAATGGTGGAAACCTACCTAAGCTGTGTTACCCAAGCAGTAACCATTGTTACATAAGCTATAACCATTGTTACTTAAGTTATATCCATTGTCATCCAAGCTGTAACCCCGCCCTGAGCTAACAGCAATGTTCTGCTTTTGTACTGGCCTGCTTGCTTAGCTATACAAAGGAAAAAATATAAAGGACAATCTGCCCTGCACTTAAGGCCACCTGTCTCTCAGAGCAGCGTCCCCTGTGCAGGTGTAATAAATAACCAATTGATTGCATCTAAATGGGGTTCAAGTCTATCTTTTCAGATTGCGACATTTACAACAATATTAAAAAGTGCTGAATACCATCAAATGCAAAGTAAAACCACAAATGATCTGTCACCTCACAATGGTTAGGATGACTATTGTTTAGAAAAAGAAGAGAGCTAACAAATGTCTATAAGGATATGGAGAAAAGGGAGCCCACGTAGGACTGCTAGGAATGTAAATTGGTAAACCCCCCACCCAGTGGAAGACACAACAATGGAGTATGTTAAAGAAATGTGACATTTTCTCAAAAACTTAAAACTAAAGCTACAGTATGACCCAACAATCCTACTTACTGGGTATATACCCAAAGGAATTAACATCCAATCTTGAAAAGATATCTGCCTTCCCATGTTTATTGCAACACTATTCACAATAGCTGAAACGTGGAATATCAAATGTCCTTCAATAGATGAATAGATTAAGAAATATTACTTAGCCTTAAAAAGGGAAATCCTGCCATTTACAGCATTACGTTAAATGAAATAAGCCAAATGCACAGAGATAAATACTACGTTATCTCATTATATGTGTATCTTAGTCTGTTCAGGCTGCTATAACAAAATACCATAGACTGGCTAGTTTTAAATAACAAGAATTTATTCCTTATAATTCTGGAGGCTGGGGATTCTGTGTCTTGAGAGGGTGTATTTCCTGGTTCATAGATCACACCACCTCCCTTGGTGGCAGGAATTAGCTAGCTTTCTGGGTTGTTTTTATAAGAGCGTGATCCCAATCATGAGGGCCACCCTTGTAACCCAATAACTTTCCAGAGGCTTGACCTCCTATTAGCATCCCTTGGGGGGTTAGGACAACATATGAATTATAGGGGACATACACATTTAAAACATGGAAATGTGGAATCTAAAATAGCTAAGCTCAATAGAAGCAAAGTAGAAGAGTGATTATCTAGAGCTGGAGGGAGGGAGTAATGGGAAGATGATGTTTAAATAGTATGATGTTTCAATTATGTCAGATAAATATGTTTCAGAAATCTAACGTACCTAATAGTATTTATAGCTAGCAATACTATGTTGCTATATTATATACTTAAAATTTGTCAATACGGTAGACTTACGGTAAATGTTCTTAACCAAAACAAAAACACACACGTTAATAATAATAAAGGAGGCAGGAGAAAACCTTGAGAGGTAGTGAATGTTTATATCCTTGATGATGGTGATGTTTTCAAAAGTTAAAAAGATGTATATGTTAAATATATACAATTTTTATGTGTCAGTTACACCTCAATGAAGTGGTTAAATAAATATATTCCCTTGAAAAAATAAACATGATAGGGTGGTGCCTGTGGCTCAATGAGTAGGGCACTGGCCCCATATACCGAGGGTGGTGGGTTCAAACCCAGCCCCGGCCAAACTGCAATAAAAAAAAATAGCCGGGTGTTGTAGTGGGCACCTGTAGTACCAGCTAGTCAGGAGGCTGAGGCAAGAAGAATTGCCTAAGCCCAGGAGTTGGAGGTTGCTGTGAGCTGTGATGCCACAGCACTCTACCGAGGGTTAATGAGTGAAACTCTGTCTCAAAATAATAATAATAGTAAAAATATAATAAAAAATAAACATGATAAAATAATAGAAATAGGAAGGGAGTATATATTTTTTCATAGAGGCAGTTCCCTAACGCCATGGTTTTCAACTGTGCTTATACAGTTATGCATCACTTAACAATGAGGATAGTTTCCAAGAAATATATCTTCAGCCCATTTTGTCTTTGTGCAAACACTGTAGATGTAATACACTACACACACCTAGATGGTATAGTCTATTACACACCTAGGCTTCCTGGTATGGCCTTTTGCCCCTGGGCTACAAACCTGTATAGCATGTTACTGTACTGAATAATACAGGCAACTGCAGCACAATGGTAGTATTTGTGTCTAAATTTAGCTAAACACAGACAAGGTATAGTGAAATGTGATACGAACGTTAAAAAACTGTTTAGAACAGTTACCATGAAAGAAGCTTGTAAGACTGGAAGTTGGCCTGGGTGAGGCCGAGAGGGGTGAGTAAATGTGAAGGCCTAGGATCACTGTGCTCCAACTACTATGGACTGTATACACACTATATACTCAGGCTACCCTAAATATAGTAGTTAAACAGTATTTTTCATCAATAATAAATTAACCTTAGTTTGTTATGACTTTTTTACTGTATAGGCTTTTTCTCGGTTTTTAAAACTTTTTGACTATTATTAAACATACATTGTATAACTGTATCAAAATACTCTTTCTTTATAGCCTTATTCTATAAACACTCGCTTCTATAAAATTTTTGATTCTTTTAACTTTTTAAACACTGTTATTAAAAGCAAAGACATAAATACACACATTAGCCTAGACTTACACACAGTCAGGATCATCAATATCACTGTCTCCCACTCCCACATCTTGTCCCACTGGAAAATCTTCAGGAATAGTAACAGGCATAGAGCTGCCATCTCCTAAGATAACAATGCCTTCATCTGGAAGATCCCCTGGAGGACGTCCCTGTAGCTGTTTTAGGATTAATTTTAGTTGACATAACCATTTATCATTATCAATTATTATGTACTGTACATAATTGTATGTGTCATAGTTCCATAGGTCTGATAGTTCAATAGATTTATTTACACCAGCATCACAATAAAAGTGAATAATTTTTTGTTGCAACCAACTGTCATGATGTCGCTAAACCATAGAAATGTTCCAGCTCCATTATAATTTTATGGGACACTGTCACAAATGTAATTTGTCTTTGACCAAAAAGTCCTTATGCAGCACATCAGTATCCTCTGGGGAGCAATTTTAAAATTTCAATGTCCTGACATCATCAGCAGAGATTCTGATTTAATAAATATGAAGCATGGCCTGGGTGTCAGAATTTTTCCTTTCTTTTTCTCTTATTTCATCTAATTTGATTCAAATGTGATTGAAACTACTGCATTAGAGTCATTTTCTCAATCTTATGGATTAATAAAGGGTAAACAAATGATAGGTAGGTCTGTGGCTTCCTAAGTCAAATGGTTAACTTGGTTATTTATCTGGCTAGATCAAGGTAAGCTATAACTGCTAATTGATAAGAAAGGGTTAGGGCACTAGTTGATACAGACTGGTTTCTCTTACTGATCAAATTTAAAAGTCCTTATCTTATAAAAGTACAGTAGAGGGTGTAAGCTTGGAAAATGATTCTGTTTCATCTAAGTGAATTTCATTTTCACATGTTTCTGGTTATTATAGGTGCAATTCTTGAAGCCAGAATATTTATGAATAAGAACATTGCAATTTTCACTTCCCATTCTAGGATGAATAAACTTTAGATCCTTGACAATAACAAGTACTTCGATGCTAAATAATATTTCCCTACCACCCTGAGGAACCAGGCACCAAACTTTCCCCTCCTGGGACTGCTGTAAATCCTCTGATTTGTCAGTTCCTGCACTACAGTAGTGGCACCACGCTGCTTTAGATTTCCAAGATAGAAATCTCACATTTAATTACATCATCCTTTTTATTTTATAAAAATATTTACAATTATTATAATTTTAATAGTCTGTCTATTATTAAATCCCATTACATCTTTCTGAGAGATATCTTGTAGCTTCTCAACTTTCCTCACTTTACCAAGACCTCATGCAGAACCGTCCCACTACTTTGCTGGACACACTACATTCACCCTCCATAGTGATGCCAGATTTCTCTTCTCCCGGCCAAGTTCTTGGTCTCAGGAATGGAAGAATGAATTCAAGGCCACAGACACGCAGAAATGATAGAGCGATAGTTTACTGGAAGACAGAGAAGCCTCCAATACTGTGGAAGGGGTGCCTAAAGGGTTCACTCTGCAGCTCGCTGTTGGGGGCTTTTATGCCTTGCCTGGCCACTCAAATCTTCCTGACAAACACTGACTGACTGGGTCCTTCAAACCTAGCAGGGTTACTGTGGTTTCTTTAAACCTTAACTGACTGGCCTCTGTTGATTGGCCTTCAATGGCCCCACCTGCCCCGCCCACCCCAGCAACAGCCAGTGGCTGCACAGGTCACGCTTGGGCGGTCCCTCTCCTTTCTTCTCCAGCCTGGTTCCTAGTCTCAGCTTAATGCCTCTATCAACACAGTTTCTATTAACACAAGTTTCACCAAGATCTCTTTTTCAAGGGTATAAAATTGTTCTATATCATCATTATTATTATTATTATTGAGACAGAGTCTCACTATGTCCCCCTTAGTAGAGTGCAGTGGCTTCGCAGCTCACAGCAACCTCAAACTCTTGGGCTTAAGTAATTCTCTTGGCTCTGCCTCCCAAGTTCCCGTGACTATAGGCACCCGCCACAACGCCTGGCTATATTTTGTTGTAATTATCATTGTTGTTTAGCTAGCCTGGACCAGGTTGGAACCTGCCAACTTCGGTGTATGTGGCTGGGGCTGGAACCACTGTGCTACAGACACTCAGCCTTCTCTTTCTTCTTAATATGCTTTAAATAAAATAGTACTATTTCTCTACAATGAGAAAACTATATTTGCAAGAAGATGGCAGTTTTTCTACAAAGGGGTTAATTTTCTTTTGTGCGATTCAGGAGCTGATGGCTGAGGTATTTTTTTCTTGTTTACAGCAGTAAGTTTAAACCACAGAAAACATCAAAACCTAGCCTGTCTTTGTTTAGCATGTGTCAAAACTTACAGATTCTGAGGATCTTTGCTTTTTTAGCTTCCAAGTGAAAAGGGTTTGTTTATGATGTCTACAAAGGTAAAAACAAAATTTGCTAATTAGAAATTGAAAAACTTAGTCAATCAACAGGCCTTTGTTGTTAGGTTTTGATCATGGCAAAAGGAGGAGTTTTGCATTTGCCTAGACACATACAAAAGGCAATTTGTTAAAATAGCAAATGAGCAGCAAAGGCGGTCTGTTTTTCTACTAACCCTGAATATACTACACGTAGATAGAGTAGGCTGTTTACCAGCTCACCAGTAATTGCATTTCTGGTACAAAAGGGGAATCTGAAATGACATACTTATTTAGGCTTAAAATTATGCATGTTCCTCCTCCCAATCCAACACCACCTGGGGTAAATTCTTTGGCTCTTAATAGGAGAGAACCTGCTCTGGGGACAGAACCTAGCTGTAAATGAGAATGAACTTTATTCACTACTGTGGGTCTCCTCCTTTTCCACAGGGCCATTTCTTTACATGAGAAACAAGGGAAATCTGTGCTTCTGACAGAGAAAGGATGGACTGGAAGGGCAAGGCACGAAATGGGGACACAAAATCCTACTATCAAAGTGTGCAGGGAAACCACATTTGACGTGATAATTTTATTTAATTCTTCTGTAAATTGGAAGATAGATATTTTTGTTGTTTTAAATAATTTGGTTAATAGATGCTATAACATTATTCACGTGGGTACGTGAGTGGAAAGGATATCTCCCCCTTTAGAAACTGTGTGTATCCCCGGATGTCCCAGGAGGCTGAAAAAATGAGGGGGTGCGCCTGCTGTGGGGAGCACGAGGCCTCTTTCCAATTTGTACATTGGAATTCTTTCAACTCATATAAGAATGAATATTGGAACATTACCAACAGAGTTCCATTTCCTTTTTTTTTTTTTTGATGAAATGCTGATTCTTCAATCCCAAATTAACTTCCATATTCTTTAAAAAATTCCATTCCCACTCATAGACATAGGATTCTTTCCCTTCTCTGACTTATGATAGATATATTTTTGCGTGTGTATGAAAAAAAAGGCTCCTTCATACATTGGTGGCTTCGTTACCCAGGGCAAACTATCAGCAAGGCAAGTAATTTTTACATAATATGTATGGAAAAATGTATATACATATGCTAGAAATTTACCTTGAGAAAATAAGTGGAATGTGTTTAGATGTATGTACAAGGATATTAATTGAAATGTTTGTTATAAAGAAAAAGAGGAAAATATCCTAATGTCCTATAGCATGAGATTATTTTTTTATACACACACACAGAGACACACACACAGAGTGGCCATAAATTTCGTGTACAGTTTAAAATTAAATTGCACATGAAATTTATGGCCACCCTGTGTGTGTGTGTGTGTCTATCTATCTATCTATCTATCTATCTACATATACGCCACATATCACTGCAAAGATAAATACACCTAATTTGTTAACAGTGGTTATATTTTCATTAGTGGAGTCTGAGTAATACTTTTGATCTTTTAAACTGTAAGTTTCATAATGAGGTAAGGGATCTTTTGTCTTGGTGAAACTGCCCTTTAAAAATTAATAAAGGAGCATGAGGCAAGACTGTGGAAAGGGCCTAAACTTTGCAAAGGCACAGCCATAGCTAAAAATCATGCTAATGACCAGCCACTCTCCTCTAGTTTGCTTTCTTATAATTGCTACGAAGAGTCACACAGCTCATGGTCATAAAGATTCTTAACCTTCCCCATCAATACTATCACCCTTGAGAAACTAAGGCTAGTGTTTGAGGTGTCTTCCAGGTCCTGCACTCTGGTGGGAGAGCCAACCCATCCAGACCAGTCGCCCACACTGAGGAACTTGCTCAACTGGGATTGTGTCCCCCACCCAAGAACAAACTCAGCAAAGAAGACAATTTCTACACCGCTGAGGTTCTGCCCAAACCCAGCCAATTGGCTGACATAATTGCCTAGCTTTTTCCCACCAAAGTATAATGACTTTTTCTTTTGAATTTTCCATGAGATGGATTTGAGAAATTCCTCCTATCTTCTCACATGGTGCCTGTGATATTAAATACTTTCTCCACTATAAACTCCCTGTCTCCACATACTGGCTCCACTGACTAGCAGCGGCCAGTGAAACTGGTTAGCTGGTAACATTGGTACCACTCCAGCTTTCTTTATCCCCACATTGTTAGTAACAGTGTCTCTCTCACACACACATATACACCACACGTGGGAGCTCATACCATAGTTACCACGATTTGGCACATTTCTTAGAAAGAATATTGATTCGTAGGCCATTCCTCTGACTCTTCTCTAAAATTCCACAAAAAGTAACTCTGAGAACACTGAAGACTTGAAGACTTTTCAGGCTTCCTGAGAGTAAAGGCAGTAGATCTCCCAAATCTGAGATTCCAATTCTAAAGTCACTCTGGTTTTCAGAACAGCCACCAACGAGCTCTAGGGCCTGTCTCCTTGACTGTCCTGTAGTTTGTCTGTAATGTATTCTAAAGATCACTCTCCTTGACATCACTCTACTAAATCAAGCATACAAATGCCACTCAGGAATCAGAGCCACTAGGTAGTCTGCATGCATTTACAGTGGGGAGAGCAGAGGGGAGAGCCCTGGCGGGGCGAGCTTGCTAATGAAGCATGGCCTTTAACCCTGACGAGGGACTGTGCAAACCACATGCGGCAGAGTATGACCTGCCTGGAGATGAGCACTCACGGCTCCCGGAACATCTCAACAGCAAACTGATCTAAATTAGGCCTTAAAGTCTCTTAGTATCAATATTTAGGTAAACCAAATGTAGCATGTGAACATGCGATTCTTATCTTTGAAAGAAAAAATAATCTTTCTCCAATTAGGTATATTTGTAAAATAAAGCAAAAATACCTATGCTTCATGTAACATTATATTACTGAAGGAGAAGATTTGGACTCAAATTATGTAATACCTTCTAGGGAATTCTTGTCCTGTATGTTTCGTTTTGTGGTTTTCTAGAGATTCATATCAGCCAACATAATAATTGCACATTTCCAAACTGATTAGGAGCTGACAGATTTAGATTCTCAGAGGAAGTCCCCATAAAAAAAAACATTCATTGAGCATCAACTCTAGGCTTTGAGCCTTTCCTGAGGGACATGGGAACAAAGGACACGGTTTTAATCTGGATGAGTCTACAGAACAGGTATGGGAATAAAAGTCACTAATAAAGCAAAATTTAGACAATAGTTTCTGGATTATGTATGGCAAGGATTAGGGTTGCCAGATTGCACAAATAAAAATATAGGTCACCCAGTTAAATTTTTAATTCCAAATAGACTATGAATCATTTTTTTTTTTTTTAGTATACACACATTCTAAATATTACATAGAACATACTTATATTAAAATATTACCTGTTGTTAATCTGGAACTTAAATTTAACAGAATATTTAGTATTTTATCTGACAAGTCTACCAAAGCACAATTTTATACAATTGGTTAACACAAATTAGAATTCAAGAGAGATATCTTCCCAGGAGTTGGAGGTTGCTGTGAGCTGTGATTCCACAGCACTCTACCTAGGGTGACAGCTTGAGGCTCTGTCTCAAAAAAAAAAAGAGAAATATCTTGATACAATAGCAATTGATAGAAAAAGAAGAAAAAATGCAAGATCCATTCAGATAATAAAAGAGATTAATTTAGTCTAATATAAATGGATTCAAAATTGGTGGATGTGAAACTAAATCTATCTTAAACTCTGGGCTTGGAATTCCTACTGGACATGGTAATCAAAATTCTGTTGTAAAAAGAACCGAGCACATTCATGTGGAGGAGAATTCAGAATGCTCTGCCCCACCCCAGGTTCTGAATGACAGCCTTTGACATCTAATCAATATGGCAGCTTTCCCAGGATATCCTGCAACTTCAACCTGCTCAATTTAGTAAAATTGCCGGTTTCTAAGTGAATGAGTGACTACAAATCAAAAAAAGTTGTAAATAGTCTGGAGACAACAAAATAATCAAAACACTAACATTTGGGGGTAACCTATTGGTGTCATTTATTCATTAATTTATTTTTAAAATGTTAACATTGTTTTTGAAATTGATTTCAGGCTTTCATTTTTAATTTGGAAGGTGTAAGAGAATTTGATTATGTGGGTTAACTGTATTCAACACAATAAGAGAAGCTGATAAAACTGCATTTGCCAGTTTGAGTCATGAAATTTATAAGTTACTTAAAACCTAGGGAGACTTTGCTTGTTAGGTTCTTATGGCTGCCTGTGAGACATTGAACTGCTTTGAAAAATTTGAATGTATTAAATCTAGAATGTTGTCTCAGCATGTTCCAGAGAATAATATCTAAATTTGTAAATGAGACTTGCTTCTAAGAAATTTTAACCTGTTATATTTGAGAAATTAAGAATGTCTCAAAGACGAAGTGAAAAGTATTTTAGTTTCTTTATGAAAAATCGGTTATATACATGAATGGGACAAAATGTTAATAAGTTAAAATTAAATATTAATATTAATACATTAAAATGCATTAAATTAAAATAATGATATGCTGAACTTAAAGTTTAAGGTCAGAGTTAGGTTACAATTCAAATATATTGAATGTAATTTACACCTAAGCAATTTTAATGTGAAGATTAAAGCCTCAAGTGATAATAACATATGTTTAAGAAATTATTTATATTCCCAGGAATCTTTACACTCATTGGTTCTACAATATTTTGAAAACAAATCTAGTCAGAGCCCAATAGTTATGAGAAACTCCTAACTGTCCAATTAACATTTTAGTTTTTTTAATATTCAGAAGAATTAGTATGGAATAAATTAGACTTAATACTGTAGTAATAAGAACTTTTAAAATTCAACTGTTTCCAATGTGTATAATTATATTTCTCCCAAATTCATTATTGTATATGCCTATTTTAATGATGTTCCAGGAACAACAATATAGAGTTGTAAACAAACATCATATTAGTGCTATACAAAGAGCAATCAATACATGGCTTTTGCAAAGAACCTTCCAAGTCCTGAGATTCTTTAAGTTTTATTTTAACTCATAAATAATTATTGTACATATTTATGGGCTATACTGGGATACCACGTGTACACATTGTGAGATGATCAAATCAGGTTAATGAGCCTCCTCTTCATCTCACATAGTTCATAGTTATCACTTCTTTATAGTGAGAAAATTCTTTGAAGCC
>NW_003852419.1:10461900-10463862 GCF_000181295.1 Otolemur garnettii
AATTTAAATTTTAAACATAAATTTAAATGCTACAACAAATTAGTACGTGTGATGCTGTAACAGCAAACGCTGGCCCTGAATTTCAGTAGGTACTGGTCTCTCTAATCAGCAACAGAAAACTTAACATTTGAATGAATTTCTACAAAGGCTTGTATTCTGCTCATCATTATTTTTTAAAATTTGTTTTTAATTATAATTTTATTTTTATTGACAATATAATTGCACATAGTTATGGGATACGATGTGATGTTTCAGTACTACATGCAATCAGCATATCTATCATTCATCATTTGTTTGTAATAAGAACATTCAAAATCCTCTCTTCTGGCTGTTTTGAAATATACAATACTATATTGTTAACCATGACTGCCCTAATGTGCAATAGAACACCAGAGCTTATTTCTCCCGACTGTAATTTGGACCCACTGAGCAATCCTCTTTCCTTGTCTACTGCTTCCGACTCCCTCCTCTATTCCCGCCTGCCTTGGGAAACTGCCATTCTACTTACTCTCTGCTTGTATGAGTTCTGCTTCTTTAGATTCCACATAGAAGTGAGGTCGGAGCATCTGTCTGTCTGTGCCTGGCTGATCTCACCTAACATGATGTCCTTTAGCTTCATCTATGTTGTTGAAAATCACTAAGATTTACTGGGAAGCAGTTTCAAATTATAGATTCCCAGGCTCCTTCCCCATTGTTTCAATAATCTAGAGGGGTAGGCAGGAAGCTGAATTCTCAAAAGTCTCTCTCCAGTTAATTCTAACAATTAGCCAGGTGCTATGAGGAACATTGGCCTGAGAGATCTTGCGTTGTTCTACAACTCCAAAGCGACCATTTAAAAGATTGTCCTTTAAAAAAGAAATCATAACCTAATAAAGATCTAAAGAGGTACCTTTTTACTGTCCACTTAAAACAATATCTATTAAAATGCACATTTTATTAATAAATAGAGCCATATATTTTTGCTTTGACAAGTCAGAGGACATATATAAATATAAGTTATAGATATTTATCTTATGCCTTCAGGCATTAGGGGAAAGACCTTAGGGTCTTTAAATAAATGTTACAAAATTCTCTTGACCCTTTCTCCTCTATTATTTCCCCAAAATTTAGAAAATATTTGGTAATTTACTATTTATTTCATGATATTATTTCAGCAGGTTTCCTTCTTTCTAGGTAAAACAAAAAACTTACCCACAAGGGCTACCTCCCTAATCTCATCTGTTTCTTACCAAAACATGCAGAAGGACAAAGTAAAAAGAAGTTATTTCCACATAAAGAGGTCCGGAGCAAAGGAAAACATACTTCATAACACAACTAACTCTCAAAGTAAACACTGTGCAATGTTTACGTACCAGGACAAGAAAATACCATGTGGCAACAGGCGGCGCCAGGAGAACCGGATGAGTCTGCAATCCAGCATCTTGGTCCTAATATCTTAGAAATGTGTTTGCTTTGCTTTCAATGCCAAATTGGTAGCATTAGCCTATTTCAGTTTTTATAACCGGAAAATGGATGCATGCTTTGGGGCAGCTGAGCGGATTTCTTTTTGAATTGAAAACAGATCCACTTTAAACTGGAAAATAATTAGAAACTTCAATGCTCACATTATTGCCTGGCTGGGTAGTTCACATCTGTAATCCTAGCACTCTGGGAAGCCGAGGCAGGTGGATTGCCTGCATTCAGGAGTTTGAGACCAGCCTGAGAAAAGCGAGACTCCATTTCTCCTAAAAATAGAAAAACTAGCAGGGCATTGTAGTGGGCCCTACAGTTCCAGCTACTTGGGAAGCAAGGGAATCACTTAAGCCAAAGAGTATGAGGTTGCTGTGAGCTATGACACCTTGGCACTTAACCCCAGGGCAAAACCAAAAAACAAACAAACAAACAAAAAATCCCTCACATTATCATATACTACAACCCTGGAAGACATTTCCACTGAAAACCACTAAAAGCATCAGCATGGAT
>NW_003852419.1:10464150-10479655 GCF_000181295.1 Otolemur garnettii
AATTACCTTTGAAAAATAGTAATAATAATCTGACATTCAGAGATACTATAGCCCATTTGTCATATCACCTAGGTGGCCTGAGAGGCCTCAGGTAGGGAATTCAGTTGGAAGAAGTCTCCAATTAGTGGTCACCCAGGCAGAAGATGGCATGCCTACCTCCAATGCAGACATCAAATAATTGCCATAAGGTTTAAACACAAGTTTAAAACAAGTTTAAAATTATGGTCAAAATCACAGAACTCAAGGAAATAAGATACCATGACTGAGAGAAACCACAAATAGCATTATTAGACCCATAAAGATTACCTCTAATGAAAGACTACCCATACGGGAATTATAAGACAATAATTATAAAATGTATATCTTTATTATGATTAAAAATATGACAGGATTGAAAATATAAGCAAATTGCAAGAAATCATTTTTTAAAATAACCAAGCTAACTAAAAAGAAATCTAAATAGAACTTTTAAAAATAAAAATGTAATAACTTAAAGCTCAAAAGAAGATTTGACAGTGGATAAAATCAGCTAAATACTTGATCAATAAACGGAGATAAACTGATTATCTAGACTGTAATCCCAAAAGATAAAGAGATGGGAAATATAAAAAAAAAAGTTAAGAGACATGGAGGATATAGCAAAAACATCTAATATTTCTAAACAGGATTATAGAAATACAGGAGAAAGAAAATTGAGTAGAAATAATATTTGATTTGATGAAATGTTTCAGAACTACTTAAAGCCACCAACCAAAGATTCAGGAAATAAATAAAGTCCAAAGAATGAAAAATAAAAAGAAATCCACAGTTAGATATATTATAATCAAACTATAGATGTCCAGTGGAGTAGACGTGTGAGTAAACACATACTCGGGTACTAGGTCATAACACCACGGACAACGTTATGAAGAGTATTAAATGATTAAATTCCAACTTTCATTATGCATGTTAAAATTTAAGTGTTATTTATAAAAATATAGAAATAGAGTATGTAACTTCCAGTGAAGTTGAGAGAGAAAAGATGCAATGAGAAAAATCAAACCAGGAATAGGGAGGCCAGAAGGAGAGAAATAGAAACATGAAAAAAGGCAGAAAATGAACCATGTTAGTCCACTGAGAAGCAGATGCCAAAATTGGATTAGATGGGCAAGTGTTTTGGGGGGGAGAAAAAAATCTGTGAAACATAAATGAGAGGTAGCAAAAAATGATAAGATGAGCCATAACTCCTGTTTGACACTACAAACAGAGGAGGAAAGAAAAAAATTGAGGAGGAAAAGTCTCAGGCTGATGTGCAGTTAGAAAAAAAATTTGGCCAAGTCAATGAGAAGTCCTCATTGTAAGTTTCCCCTTAGCTAAATCCTGTGTGTCTCTGAGAAACGTTAGCTCCTCACCACCCTCAGGCACTGTCTGGGAATAGATCTGAAGAAGTGTGGTTTCTGGAAACATGAGAGTGGTCATCAGTCAATTTCATGTTAAGTCTTTCAATTCATCAGGTGTAATTATATACTTGAATGCATAAAATAATTTTGTGAATACATAAAATTTGGTAGAACTACAATAAATCTTGATATGTCTACCTGCATAATGGAATATTTCTTTCAAATTTTCCCTGTTATTGATGGATTAAGAAGAAACATTTAATC
This sequence comes from Otolemur garnettii, assembly GCF_000181295.1. Lineage (NCBI taxonomy): Eukaryota > Metazoa > Chordata > Mammalia > Primates > Galagidae > Otolemur > Otolemur garnettii. The sequence goes on from NW_003852419.1 coordinate 10,465,794, forward strand.
TGTAAAAATTATAATAGATTTGAAAAAGACAAAACGGAATAAAAACTATATAAAGACAATGTATAGAAATGAACTCATTTTTCAAAGTGACTTATAGAGGACAAAAGTTAATAGTAGAGTGCTAGAAGATACTTCAAATTGAATGATTATGGAAAGCACACGTGTTGGAGTTGCAGGATCTACCAAAATTGGTATAAAGACAGAAATGTTGTCACTATATTTTATCAGAAAAGATGGAAGGATAGAAATCAATAATCTAAACATCCAAGTAAAGAAGTTAAAGAAAAAGAATCAGAAAATAAGTTCAAAATTTAAAAGGAAAGAAATATTGAGCATCAGATACTAATGAACATAAAATAGAATCAATAAAATTGACAAATTATTTTCAAGATTGATTTTTAGGAAGAAAAAATGGCACAGATGAGAAATATCAGAAAAACAAAAGGGACTAGGTAGTAGTAGAAATATAAGATGATATTGTCATAATATCATGCCAGTACATTTTAAAAAGCTTTAAAATTTTTTGAATTTTTATAAATTTATAATTGTTCATTATGACCGAAAACTTGAACAACTTAAAGAAATGAAAGAAGTAGAAAAAATACTTTTCATGAAAGAATTTTCTGGCCAGAAAACCTACAAATAAACCTACATGATGTGTAAATTTTTTTTTTTTTTTTTTGAGACAGAGTCTCACCTCTGTCACTCTTGGTAGAGTGCTGTGGCATCACAACTCACAGCAACCTCAAACTCCTGGGCTTAAGCGATTCTCTTGCCTCAGCCTCCCAAGTAGCGGGGACAACAGGCATCCGCCACAACACCGGGCTATTTTTTGTTGTAGTTGTCAATGTTGATTTTAGCTGGGCTGGACTGGGTTAGAGCCTTCCAGCCTCAGTGTATGTGGCCGATGCCCTAGCCACTGAGCTACGGGCGCCGTCCTGTAAAATCTTTATGTAAGGGAAATTACAAAACACCACTGCAAGATATTACTAAAAGATCTACATAAGTGAAGAAATATAAACTGGTTTATAGATTGAAAGCTTCAGTATGTTAAATATGAATCCAATATATTTGCAGACAACAAATGAATCAATTTTGATATTATTATTTTGAGGAACAAAGCAAGTTTTAGTACCCAAATAATATTTATACTTATACAAAGTTGAAGCGTGCGCAAAACTTGACACATTTAGGCACATGAATTTAATATATAATGAAGAGCAATGAAATAACATACAGGGAGGTGGCTGTTTGTTTATTTTTCCTTCTTCAATTGCTGGTAATCGCAATTTGCTTATTACCGCTATAGTTTTGCCTTTTCAGAATGTCATAATGGAATAAGACAACGTGTGATATTTTTAGACTTTTTTTTTCACGTAGCAATGTGCATTCTAGATGCATAAATGTTTTTGTGTGGCTTGTTGCTCATTATTTTTTTTATCACTAAGTTTCCATTGTATGAATGTGACTGTTACTCCATTCACCTATTGAGTGATACTGCTGTTACTTCCAGTTTCTGCTGATTACAAGTAAAGTTACTGTAAGCTTTTGCATGCAGGTTTTCACATCAGTTAGGTATATACCTAAGAGGACATTAACAGGCCTACATGGGAAGCCCGTGCTCAGCTTTGTTAAGAAACTGCCAAACCGTCTTACAGAGTGTCTGCATCATTCTATATTCCCATCAGCATGAATAAGTGATCCTGTTGCTCCACGCCTTCATTAGCAATTGATACTGTCTAGGCTTTTTAAAAATTCAGGTTAGTACGTATTATTATCTCATTGGCGTTTTAATTTGCATCATCGTAATGAGAAATTGCAGAAGACAAATGTCTGTGGCTTGTCTTCATTCTCTTAATAGTAGATTTTGTGGGGAAGTTTTTAAATTTAATAATATCCAACTTAACATTTTTTTCATCTATCCTGCTTTTGATGTTCTATCTAAAACTCTACATCAAACACAAGTTACCAAGGTTTCCTCCTATTTTCTATTTGAAGTTTTACACTTTTAAGCTATATATTTAAGCCTAAGATCTATGAGTCATCTTTTGTGAAAAGTATAAGGTTTGGGTCTAGGTCCTTTTTTATGCAAATGCATCTCCAATTGCTCCAGCAAAAAATTGTTCAAAGAATATTATTTCTTTAATGAATTGCCTATCAAAAATCAGTTTATTATTTAGCTTGGTTCTATTTGGGGGCTGCTGTCTGTTCTATTCCACTGATCTGTGTTTCTGTTATTCACCAATACTATATCTTAACTACCAAACCTTTTAATAAGCCTTGAAATTAGGGATTATAAGTACTTCACTTTTGCTCTTTTTCAGGGCATAGAAGTGAAAATTCTTCAGGGAAGTGATTATTTCTGATGGCAAAGATAAGCTATGGGACCAAGGAAGGTGACAAGAATGACTTCAAAGTCATGGTAATTTGTTAGTTACTTAGATGATAAGTACATAATCTTCATACTCTACATATTTTTTATAAGGATTTATTTGTATTGTCTTAGCATTCCTGCACATAAATGAAAATCATTTCAGCTTGAATGACACTCTGAACATCTCTATCCACTTCGATTATGCAAAAGAACCCACCCCCTTGTGGAGGGAGGAAGCTGGAAGCTGGTAAGATGGAAGCACTCTCTGGTCACTCATGGAGCCTAAGAACACTGAAATCTCATTAACTACAGAGCTCAAAGATGGCTACCAGTTTAAAACTACTGTCTTTGAAAATCCATCACTTCAAATGGTTTTGCAGCAGGAAAAATTAAATTTGTGTGACAATTTGGAACAAAAACTGGAAGAGTGGCCAGTTAAGAAAAGTGGCCTTGGCATTTAGTTCATAATAATAATCTGAATGTATTACTCTCCTTTTTCAATTCTATCCATTGTAGTAAATAAAGTCATGCTCTTTATCACATTAATATTAATGTTACTCATAAACTCATGTTAAAAATTAATAACATTAAGTGTTTACAGTGTTCCAAGTTCCTTTCACAATGCTACATGTAGCTCATTTTATCCTCACAGCAAGCCTATGAAGTAGTATCAACTTTTTAGCAATTAGAAAAGTAGGGCAGTTCTTTGAATCCAGAAGACTTGTATTCTGCTTTCTAAATGTATTTATTAAATGCCTGATGTTGGCAATAATAATAAACATTCTGTTTATATCTATTTCCCAAATACCACTGGTCAATGCTGTGAGGCTAAAAGCGATGATGATGTATATGTGTAGACTTTTCACTCAAGCAAATCAAACCTCTAAGATAATGTAATGAAGTAAACTCACATGGATTAACTAAACATTATTGAAGACAGAAAATTCTACACGTATTCCTTGAAGTATATTATCATGCACAGGTGTTTTCAGAATTTAGAAAATGAAACAAAAATAAAACATAAGTGTGAATTTGGGAGGGCATTAGTCTTCAGGAGCTGAACATTTCTTGAAATCAAGGACTATGTTTTAGTTACCTTGCTATTGTTAAACAAAATTATAGGAGGCCATTATTTTGGACTGAGCTCCTGCATGAGGCCCCAACAGACCAGACCAAACCTAAATGGCATCACTCATGCTAAATGTCACGTAATCAAATTGGAGCTATAAGAAAGCAGATAGATCTCGAAGACCAGTCTTTTCTGAAAACAGGAAGAGATTCCAGTCTACCTGAGTTATCTTAAGAAAGAAATTCCCTTTGCTTTAACTTTCCCGAAAAGTAGCCTGCAGTAAATATCGTTAATCAACCCATTTTTTTCCTCTTGTTCTGTTTCCTGGCTCCCACCTTTCAAAGCTCCCTGTTCTGATATTGTCCAGGGAAATATTGCCTTCTATTTTGTAGAAGGAAAGCTGCTTCATTCATAATTATGAATAGAAGCCATTTAGATCTATAATTAGATTTGTTGTAATTTTGTCTTGTGATACTATCTTGTCTTCACTTTTCTTTGCACAGAATTACTAAGAAAAAATTCTTTGAAGAATTGCATTTTACTTGGTGCTTAGCAAGACTGAACTTTCTTTTATAGATGAGAAAGATCTAATAAAAGTAATAGAGGAGAAATATGATGCTAGAACACTGGAATAAAATGTAATGTGTGACCTATATGATCCCATCGTATCCTATCCTTGGTTCATTGGTTAAATATTTATCCTGGCCTCACTGTGAAACTGTCATTTCCTAAGGTTAGGACCACATCTTTTACCTACTACAGCACTACCTATAGTACTCTTTGCAAGGTAGAATTCAATAAATACTGACTGCCCTTCTGGAGACTCTACAATCCTTTCTCTTTTCTTATTGCTTTTATTCTTGAGGAATGCATTGCTTCACAGAAGACCAACACATGAAATCAGATACCTTCTCATTTATATTATTCTATTTACACTTTTTCTTCTAATTTCATGAGAACATACAAGAATATCTCAAGAAAATCATCTGACTATGAAATACTGGGAAATTACCGAATGAAACATTGAAGAGAGTCATTATAGTATTTGTAAAGCTCCCCCCCCAAAGAGGTGGTTGCCACCCGATAAAAGGGCTGAAGCTCTTTGGAGAACTGGTTAATTCTAGGGTTGACACTTGGAAAATATGACTCTAGAGTATATTTTAGAGCTAAGATACATAAAGAAGAGAAGAAAATGAGAATACATTGAAAGGTATAGGAGCCACCTTGCAAAAGTTCCAAATGGCTATAGCTGGAACCATCAAGCAATGATATAAATTTTGACAGTATTGGATTTTAATTTAATAACAAATCATCCATGAATAAATGAATAAATATATAGAAGTGTTAAAAGGGCCACACTAGGTATTTTAATGGGTAGCCCATTAAATCTGTAGCTTACTTTGGATAGTATAGAGATTTTTAACAATGCTGATTCTTCCAAGACATGGGCATAATATGTTCTTCTATCTGTTAATACCCTCTGCAATTTCTTTTCTCAGTGTTTTGTAGTTCTCTCTGTAGAGATTCTTCATATCTTTTGTTAAATATATTCTGAGGTATTTCATTTTCTCTGATGATACTGTGAAGGGTATTGTGTCTTTGATTTGATTCTCAGCTTGACTGTGTTTGGCACAAATGAAGACAACTGATTTGTGTACATTGATTTTATAACCTGAGACATTCCTGTACCCCTTTCATCAGTTCCAGGAGTCATGCAGTTGATTCTCTTTTCTTTTTTTCTAGGTATCAATCATATAATCAGCAAAGAGTGATAATTTTGATAATTTGACCTTTTTTGTTCCCATTTGGCTACCCTTGATATCATTCTCTTGAATAGGACTTCCAGCACTATGTTGAATAGTAGTGGTGATAGTGGACGTCCTTGTGTGGTTCTAGTTCTAAGCAGGAATGCTTTAAGTTTTTATCTGTTCAACATGAGGTTGGCTGTGAGTTTGTTGTAGATGGCTTCTATTCCATCAGTTTAAGGAATATCCCATCTATGTCAATTTTCTTAAATGTTCTTATCAAAAAAAAGGATGATGAATTTTATCAAATGCTTTTTCTGTGTCTCTTGAAAAGATTGTATTGTCTTTGTTTTTACTACTGTTCATGTATTGAATTATGTTTATAGATTTCCATATGTTAAACCAGATTTACATCCCTGGAATGATATTTTTTTTTTGATATGCAGCTGAATTGTTTACTAAGATTTGATTCAGTATTTTTGCATTAATGTTTATTAATTATATTGGTTTGTAGTTTCTTTTCTTTGTTTTGTTCTTTCCTGGTTTTGGTATCAGGGTGATATTTGCTTTGTAGAAGGGGTTGGAGAGGATTTCTTTCTTCTCAGTGTTTTAGAATAGATCCTAAAATATGAGGACAAGTTCTCCTTTGAAGGTTTGGAAGAATTTTGATGTGAAACTATCTGGTTCAGGACTTCTTTTTGTTGTTGAAAGATTTTTATTGTTTCCATTTCAGTGCCTGACATTGATCTGTTCAAGTGTTCCACTTCTTCCTGGTTGAGTTTAGGAAGGAAGTGTCATTCTATTTTTGGTCCATTTCCTCCACATTTTCTAATTTCTGGGCATAAATATTTTTGTACTATTTGGTGATGATATATTTTGTATTTTGTGGTATCTATTGTTATTTCCCCTTTTTAATTTCTGATAGAGCTTCTTATAGACTTTACTTTTCTTTTTCGGGTTAATCTGGCCAAGGGTATGTTAACTTCATTTATTTTATCAAAGAACCAACATTTTGTTTCTTTAATCTTCTGAATGGTTTTCTTGCTCTCAATTTCATTTAGTTCTATTCTGATTGGGTTAGTTATTTTCTTCTTCTGGGTTTCAAATGGGATAGCTCTTCTGTTTCTAATTCCTTGAGATAATTCATTAGATTGTTGATTTGTACTCTTTCTTATTTCTAGATGTAGACATTTAATGAAATGAATTTTCCTATTAGGACTGTTTTTGTAGCATCCCACAGATTTTAATAGCTTGTGTCCCCACTGTCATTTTGTTCCATGAATGTAATTATTTCCCACTTTATCTCCTCCTTGACACAGCTATTGTTCAGCAATAGATTGTTTAGTTTCCATGACTTTGTGTGGGGATGAATGTTTCAGCTGGAATTGAGTTCTGCTTTAATTATTATAGTCTGTAAACATAGAAGGTATAAACTTGTTTAGATTTCATTTGTGACCTAAGATATGATCAGTCTTGGAGACTGATCCATGACCAGATGGAGGAAATGTTGCATTGGAGGGAAACGTTCTGTATATGTCAGTTAAGTACATTTATTCTTAAAGAAGAATTCCAATTAATACCTGTAGAAAGAATGAGGAAATAAAAAAATCACCATTACAAATCCTCAGCAATGAAGGCTAAAAGCAAGAACTAACAATGGATGCTCAAAATAGCGGGTCAAAGTTGAATCAGAAACAAAATATTTGCATAGACTCAAAGTAAAGGAGCTTTCTTAAATATTTACTTTCCTAATTACAAAGAGAAAATACTTACTATATAGAGAAGAACCTTGGCAGACACCACCATAGAAAAATGATTAAGATTAATATCACCAGTAAGAAGACACATCATCATCATGAACTTCCAGATATAATGAACAAAGGTCATACCACCTCTGTAGTATTCTTCCCAATAAGGCATTATGGTGCTTAGATATTGAGCTATTCATGAGAAAATATTACACATTCCAGAATTGTGGAACATTGTACAAAATAACAGATCAGTACTCTTTAAAAAGTAGGTCATGAAAAACAAGGAGAATAAGGAACTGTCTCAAGGTGGAAGAGACTAAGAAGTTCTGAATCAGATCCTAGACTAAAGGATATTAGTTATAAAAAAATAAACCTGATGAAATCTGAGCTAAATCTATAACTTAGGGTTTTTTGTTGTTTTTTAAGGTGATTTTTGCTATGTCACTTTGCAATATAATAATTTTATTATTTATTAATATATTTGAATTTTTTTTTTTTTTTTTTTTGCAGTTTTTGGCCAGGGCTGGGTTTGAACCCACCACCTCCGGCATATGGGGCCAGTGCCCTACTCCTTTCAGCCACAGGCATTGCCCTGAATTTTGATTTTTGATAGATTGAATTTCTCATAAATAGTAGAGTAAATCCGTATAGTGGTAGTAATTAAGGACCTTCTCACATAATTAATTAATTTTAATTTGAGACAGGCTCTTGCTCTGTTGCTCTAGTTAGAGTGCAGTGGAATGATCATAGCTCATAGCAACTTCCAGCTCCTAGGCTCAAGCAATTCTGCTTCAGCCTCCTAAGAAGTTGGGACTACAGACATGAGCCATGGTGCCTGGCTATTTTTTCTGTTTTTTATAGAGACAGAGGTGGGGATTCTTGATCTTGCTTAGGCTGGTTTCAAACTCCTAACCTCAAGCAATCCTCCTACCTCAGCCTCCCAAAGTGGTAGGATTACAGGTGTGAGCCACCATGCCCAGCCAAATTACCCTCTCACTTTAATTTCATATTTTGAATAAAACTTTTTGTGGAAAATATTTTGTCTTTTATTCAAGAGAACTTGGGATAAATAATCACATCATTTCCTGGAGATAATTTTGCTTTGGGCAATATATGCAGCCAACAGAGTGAACCTTCTGAGCAACTTTTAAATGGTTATGCTTTCTGCATGCTTAGTCGTGTTATGTCCATACTCAGACTCCTTCAGAAAAGTGTGGTAAAAATGCTCTTTTATTTATTTTATAAACATAAAATCATCTCATTAAATGTCTACACTCAGACATTCTGTTTTACTATGCTAAAGGTTGATCAGGGTTGGAAGGTCTTTTGTCTACCTACGATTGCTGGGGAGGAACTCATAAGTTTATAATTGGGACAAACTACTATGACAGAAAACTGATTCACAAGGGAAAAGCAAGTGAGTTTATTAATGCACTCAGTATACATCACATCGGAGAAACTTTAGTGACAGTAATTCAAAACAGTGGCTTATAACGTTGGTTTATACGGCATCTTCAGCAAAGAACAATACATTTTAGAGAAGTGACAAGACAAGGAAGTAGTTTCAGGCTTATAGAAAATCTGTGAAAAGGTAAATACATGGGAAGAAACTAAAGGAGCAATGTGTGTTTGTAGATTTCTCTGGTGTCATCTTCTAGCTGATAAGAGTTATTTTCTTGTCTTAATACAAAAATGGTATCTTTCTCAAAAGAATTTTTATGGCTTGCTACAAGTAAAAAAAAAAAAAAAGTCTGTTCAGATAGCCTTTTCTGCAACTGCTCTTTCTCAAGTGCTTTCAGTTTGAAATAATGAGTGTGTCAAATCAGCATATTGAGGGATGACGTGCTCTGGTTTTCTCCAGCATATACTTTTTTCCAGCACCATTTAAATGCTAGAAAATCTATACCTCACATTAAAGTACAGAGTACAGGGTAATCTAAATAATCTCAATATTATAATAATTATAGCTATTTCGTAATCTTCGGATTTGAAAAATCCCAAAGAAGGATAATGGGGAAACATCCAAAATAGAAAAATAGAAGATCTCTGTCTTACACACACACACACGCACACACACACACAAGAGATCTTGCACACTTCGTGATGTTAAAAAGTCATTACTGGATTATTTAAAGGATAATGTCTAGTTTTTATTTCAAAATAATAAGGGAATACAAGTGCTTTTGTACATGGGTGAATTATATAATGCTAAAGTCTGGGCTTCTGGTGTGCTTATCGACAGAGTAGTATCTGATAAGCATATTTTTATCACTCACTTCTCTCCCATCTTTTTCAGTTTCTAATGTCCTTTACATCACTATATGACTGAGTATACCTATTAGTTAGCCTCTACTTGTTAGGGCCCTCTATTCTAGAGTCCCACTTAAGTCCAGTGTTTCTTTGCTGATTTCCTACCACAACAACCTATCCAGTTCTGCCAGTGAAAAATTGACATCCCTGCCTAAACTGATTCTGCTCTTTATTTCTTTGCTTAGATCTAGTAGAGTTTATTCTATGAATCTAAGAACTTCTGTGTTAGGTGAATACAGATTTGGAAATGTTGTATCTTCTTGCATCATTGCTCCTTTTATCATTTTGTAATGTGTGTCTTTGTCTAATTTTATTATTCATTTAAATTTTATTTTATCTGATTTGAGAGTAGCTATTCCTGCTTGCTATGGTATCCATTTGCATGGAAGACTTCTTTCCATTCCTTTCCCTTGAATTTATGAGTCCTTGTAAGTTAGATGAGTTTCTTGGAAATGGCATATGCCTGGTTTATATTTTGTCATCCATTTAGTCAATCTATGTCTTTTCAGTGGAATATCAAGGCTGTTTATGTCCAATGCTACCACTGACATATGGCCATTATGTTAAATGACAACTTGTTTTATTGTCTTCTTATGCTACTGTTTTATAAGAGCTTTGAGCCTCAAATTCTAGTTATTTTTACCCTGGTGAGTATTTCTTGTTCTGTTCCATGTATATAGCACTTTTGAAGATTTCCTGTAGGGCAGGTCTAGTGGTGACAAGTTCTCTTTTTGTTTGTTTATCTGAGAAAGACTTTATTTCCTCTTATTTCTCCTTCATTTATGAAACTTAGTTTTGCAGGATACAAAATTCTTCACTGAAGGTTATTCTGTTAAAGAAGACTAAAATCTGAACCTCAATCTCTTCTAGCTTGTAAAGTCTCTGCTCCAAGGCCTGCCATTAGTCTGGTGGATTTCCTGCTATTTTATTTTATTTTATTTTTTAAGTTAAGTGTTGCTTTCATCTTGCAGCTCTTCAGATTTTTCTCCTTCATTTTGACTTTGGCCAGCCTGATTAAGATGCATCTTCATGATGCCCTATTTGCTGTGAATCTTCTAGGTGTTTGATGACTATCTGGAATCAGAATAATCTAAAACTCCAGTGATACTGGGAAGTTCTCCTCAATTATTCTTCAAATAGGTTTTTCAATATTTTTCCTTTTCTTCTCACTCAGGACACCTATAATTCTTATAGTAGCTTGTATAACACAATCCCATATTTGTCTGAATGACTTTTTCATTACTCTTTATTATTTTATCTATGTTTTTGACTGACTAGGTTAACATGAAAGCCTTGTCTTTAAGTTCTAAAATACTTTCTTTTTCTTGGTTTAGCCTATTGTTAAAGCTTTCTGCTGTATTTTGAAGTTCTTAAATGACTCTTCTATTATGTTTAAGTTCTATTATATCCTTTTTAATGTTATCTAGCTCTTTAGAGAATTTTTCATCCATGACCTGAATTTTTTTTTGTTTCTTTGTGTTGTTTTTCACATTTTCATCAATACCATATATCTTATTTCTCACCCATAGTCTGAGTTCCATACCTGATATTTTGACAATCTGTTTTAGGTTGAGGTCCATGGGTGATGACCTATTGTGATCATTTGGGGGCATCAAAACATATTGGTTTTTCATGTTGCCAGAGTTCTTATGCTGGTTCCTTCTCATCTTTTCTCTCATCTCAAGGTAAATAAGTTTGTGGTCTATCAGTTCTCTTTTACTGGGAACTTTTCTACTTAGTGAAAAATGGAGCTATCCCCGGGTGATACACGTGTGGTCCTGCTCCAGAGGACTGACCCAGCAAGAGAAGAGCAGATACAATGATAGCCTGTAATTCACTTGTTTTGTGTTGTCCTATTTCCCTATGCTTGTTGTAGTCTGAGCCAATGCTTACAGATATTCATGTGGAGTGATAGATTGTGCCCAAGGCAGCTGTTGGAGGCTTAGGCAAGGGCCTAGGTGAGTGAGTCCCTCTCCACAGAGATGCATGACATGGGAGTTTTCTCTATGGATCTCTAGTGGATCTAGTGGATCTAGTTTTCTCCTGGATCTCTACGTGGTGGTGGCAATGGCAGCTGGGTTAGGCTGTTCAGACAGTGACCACAGGTATCAGGTCTGTGGGCATTGGCTCCACTCAGTTCCAGTGGCAGTGTTGGCATGTGGCAAGGGGTAACTTTTACAAGCAGGTCTATGACATGTGCAGGACATAGTGTCATGGTGTCTGAGTGGTGAGCAGTGTTGGCAGGGTCACCTAGATGTGAGGTGTGTGGCATGGGTGTGGCTGACAAGCCATGTAGTGTCAACAGGGGACATGGCACATAGGGTATGCTGGACTACAACTAGAGGCTTGGTAAGTTGCAGACCATGGGGTGAAATCTGGGCAGGTTATGGGGCTAGAAGCTGAGAAGGTCATGGAACTGCAGCAAGTGGGCAACTCACTGGACCATGACTGGTGGCTGCAAAGTCTGAATGTGGTGGCACAAAGGAGACATACGGTCCATCACTGGCCAGTGTTAGTGGCTAGGGCTCTCCCTCCACCCTGGTCTGACTGCAGCAACTGCTCTGGTTCTACTCAGGTGGCAGTGGTGGCACTACCAATGGGTTGGGGGTTCTATATGCCTGCTCTGCTCAGATCCTGTGACAGCTGGGTGAGGAGCATGTTTAGAACCCAGGCATGGTGAGCATGAGACACCTGTCCTCCCACACCCTCCCCAGCTCAGAAGAGGTAGTGGGAGGCAGCTACAGTGGAACCAATTCCTATGTAGACCCAGGGCTCTGGGGCTGAGAGCTCAGAATAGCATCAATTGCAGCAACTCAGAATGAGAAGCCAGAGGGTCCCCACTGTGTGTGCTTTCTGACATGATACTGCTGCAGTCTCCAAGCAGCTCCCTGATCAGTCTGGAGCCTTGCTGTGACTTGGTGGGGGAGAACTGATGCTCAAGTTTCAGTGCCTTGGGGGACGGGTAGTGTGAAACCCTAGGGTTCTCTTCTCCGACCTTTCCCTATATGTGCGCAGTTTCTCTAGGGATCTTCCAGTTTTGCCAAGTGGTTCACCTGTCTCTGTCTCCTTCAGTCTGAGATTTTACTTTAGGTTGGGGTCTATGGATGGTGACCTATTGTGTCTCCAGTCCCTTCTCTAATTCACAATGTTCTCTACAAGATGGCCCATCCATAGGTGAATGCCCACCTGCTACTTCCTATCTTCACCTTGAGAGCAACATGTGCGGGCTAATACGAGTCTGCTATCTCTCCCGTTACATAATGGTTTTTTAAAAAAAATTATGACTTTAATATAACTATATAATGAATACATGTTTAAGATTTTATCTAAGATATCATTGATGACAAAGCCATAGATATTAAAACCAGTTCAAAAGGAAATCTGAATAGCTCATATATATATGTAAGCAATACATTCATATACTGTAAGTATTCAGGACACTCTATCATGCCAGTATAAATTTACAAATATATATAAAATGATAAATATTCACAAGGCAAATATTATTACTTTTCTATGGATAAGAAATCATTTGCATTATCAACAGTTTTCAGTAAAGAATTGAAAAGTAGCTCAAAGACAATGAAAAGTACAAATACTCCAGATTATACTAGATATGACACCATTAATATTTAAGGTCAGTTTCAACATCATTCATAATTTTTACTAATACAACATCATTCATAATTTTCACTGAGTAACCCAATCATTCATTCATTTTATTTTATGATAAAAATACTTAGTAAGTTTTTCCTACATATCTGGCACTATGCTGACCTGAGCTCTTAAAGTTTTAAACTGTGAAAGGTCTGAGTTTTACTGTACTGGAAAGCTAACAAGTTAGCCTCCCAGTTTCATATACATATACTGAAGAACACCAGATCCAGAAACACTGTTAGTTTATTACAATGTACAGCAGCACCAAGTATAACACCTTAGTCGTATTTCCCAATGCTGGTATCCCCACAGGGTATGGGATGAGAGCAGGTGTTTACATGTCTATACAATGTGTTTATATCAGAGGGGAAGGGCCTTAAAATTATGAGACTCTTAGCTTCTATAGATCTCTCCTTTAGAGGGAGAGATTACTCGTTAAACAAATTTCTGAGGGAAGAGAGAGAAAACATCTTTGGGGAAAGACAACTTCTAGCATTCAAGGATTGTTGTTATGTAAACATACTAAACAGTGCCATTTTCTCAGAAGGCCTAGAATATGCAGGAATATCTCACAAATACAGAATTATCTCACAACATAAACTGGAAAGACAGATCTTCAATTTCAGCAAGTTATATTATAATAATCACAATATGAGATACTTGGAATATTCATTTGTGCTAAGACTGTGGAATCAAAGAAAGTAAATACTTAATTCTGTTAGTGGGAGTCAGAGAATATTCCTAGGATGTCAGTATATTAGGGCTGAAATGAAAAGAATGATTAAGAGATGTCTCAGCTGGCCAATATGGAAAGCATTTCAAGGAGAAGAAACAATATACTCATTGGAAAGGAATTTGAAAAGATCAAGGGGTTTTGGTGAATGAGAAGCAGTTTAATCTTCTTCAATGTACAGTATCAGGAGACAGAAAGTTGTGTGAAGAGCATTGTATAATAT
>NW_003852419.1:10479829-10481924 GCF_000181295.1 Otolemur garnettii
TAATAATTCCTCTTTTAACCCATGAAACCAAAAATCTATAATAAATTGACACTTTGATTGATTCGATATTGTTATCTATTACATTTAGGAAAATATCTAATACTTACTAGCTAAGTATTTGATTTTGATGGGACCAGAATTCTCACATTCATGTTGTAGATGATAGTAGGTTCCAGAATTAGAACTTGAGGCCCATAGATCTGGGAAAATAAATTATGTGTGTAATGTGTCCTATATTTTGGTATAAATCAATTAGCATAGTGAACCCAAGATTTTTGTCATCTAACATAAATCTGATCCTATATGCCCCACTGTGAGATAATATAAAGACTCAAATGAGGTTGGCACCTGTGGCTCAAAGGAGTTGGGCACTGGCCCCATATGCCAGAGGTGGCGAGTTCAAACTCAGCCTCAGCCAAAAAAAAAAAAGAATCAAATGAGAATTTTACAACATAACATGAAAAAACATGGTTCCATTTTAAATTTTACTCTACCGTCATATTAAAAGCTTTTCTTTTCAGTACACATTTTGGCTAAAACTACTGAAAAAGGTAGTTACATCTGTGAGCATAGGAAGATTCCCTAGAAAATAATAACTTGGACTGATGGCTTCAAGTTTTCCATCATAGATGGCAATACTAACCTGAGGTTACACAAAAGCCCAAGTGAAAAATCCAGAATATGTTGGACAGAGAGGGAAAATTGCATCTTTTACCTTATTTTAACTCACTAGACTTTGAAGGTAATTTAAAAAGTTTTGTCAAAGGTATTCATCATTTATTAAGTACTGAGATTTTTGTTAGATATAAGGAGGATATATGTATATAGGGTGTGCATTAAGTTGCACACTAACCCTAAAGGCATATCTCTGCCCTTCATCACATGAGCAATGGCAAAAACCTATAAACACCTTTAATAATTCAGAGGATACATGAATGTTTTCCTGCTTGATTGGGCAAAAAAGTATAGACAACAAAAGCCTACATTGCTGAGAGTAAAGAAATCTCACAGGGGATCAATGTAGTAGCATTAAAATTGTGATGGACCCTCAGAATACCCAACTCTCTGCCTGCTCATACTAAACCTCTTCTTGGTGCATGTGTGGCCTTGATGCAGGTCCTCTTTACCTAGGGTTGAACACAGACTCCATGTCCTTGACCCTAACAAGCTGATAAACCAGCTTGGTCAATGCTCCATCTAAGATGCCACTCCCAATGAAGAGTGGAATGCCTGAAACAAGAGCATATTCTTACACAAGGGCAGTTTTGAAATTAACTTCTCTCCAAAGGCCCCTGGTGCCAAATGGTTGTGACATATTTTAGACATGCATTCCATCTCTCCATACCCCTGTGCCTGCAAGGTAGGAAAAGCTGCATGTAAACACCTTAGACACATAGCTGAAATGGGTCCCTGGCTTATTTGGGACACCCCACCACCACCAACAACTGTGCTGAAGGCTTTGGCTTTCTTCTTTTATCTATCAATATAATCTACCATTTTCCTTACTTGTAATGGTCTGTGAATTCATTCATCAAATTTCTGAGACCAAGGACCCGGCAGAGAGAATTTGGTAACAGCATCACCAGTATTGACATCTGAACCAGATTCAAACTTTTTTCTCCTTCTCTGAAAACATATTCTAAGCACAACTTTAAAAGTACTGAAAGAAATTATCATCCTCCTCTGTTGTAGCTTTCAGGCAAGATATTATACATATATAATTTATGCCTTTTTTCTCAGGAGCATGATCAGAAGCTGGGTTTTCCCTACAATAAAATTCTACCACCCCAAGACCATCTTATTAAGTATTTGTGCCACAGGGATTGAGATATGGCTACATGTACACTATAAAAGAAGAAGTAATTGCTCTGATAATCATGACACTAAGAAACAACTGGGAGAAATGTAGCTTCAGGGACAATATTCAGTAGCTAATTGTTCAGCTCTCCAGTTCACACATTGCTCGTAGACATTGAGTCTAGTTATGGGGTAAATCAAAGTGGATAAAACTCAGCTGGAATTTCGATACCAGCAGTGTTTTTCTTTAGTGTTGCTTCCTGAAAGAAAAATTAAAAATGATGCAAAACCTACAAAA
>NW_003852419.1:10483504-10485979 GCF_000181295.1 Otolemur garnettii
CTGTAATTTCTGGACTTCTTTTTTTTAATTTCAGAATATTAGGAGGTATACATGTTTGTTTTACATATTTTGTTTTTGTATGGATTGGGTCAAAGTTATAAGTGTGCCCTTCATCCTGAAAGTGTGCAATGTACCAAATAGGTGTGAATTTACTCCACCACCTCTCTCCCCAGTTTGATTTTCATTGCAATTTACTTCCATATGTACACTTAAGTGTTGATTAGTTCCAATTTGATATTACATGTTTGTTTCTCCATTCTTATGAAGTTTAATTTGGAAGAATGGTTTCCAATTTCATTCAGGTTGTCACAAAAGATACCAATGGGCTTCATCACAGAAATGTAAGGATGGTTCAACCTATGCAAATCTATATATGTAATCTACCACATAAATAGATGCAAAAACAAACACCATGTGATCCTTAAAAGAGGTGCAGAGAAAGCATTTGACAAAATTTAGTACCCTTTTATGAAAAGGACACTTAACAAAATAGGCATAGACAGGACTTACCTCAAAATTATAAAGGCCATATTATGACACATCCATAGCCAACATCCTATTGAATGAGGAAAAATTGAAAGCATTTCTGCTTAGAACTGGAACTAGACAAGGTTGCCTACTGTCTCCATTTCTGTTCAACCTAGTGCCAAAAGTCCTAGCCAGAGCAATCAGGCAAGAAAAGGAAATCAGGTGTATCCAAAAGGGGAAAAAAGAGGTCAAACTGTTGCTCTTTGTGGATGACATAATCTTACATCTAGAAAATCCCAAAGATTCAATTAAGAGACTCCTGGAATTGATAAGTAAATTCAGCAAAATCTCATGCTACAAAATGAATGTTCACAAATCAATAGCTTTCAGATATGCCAACAACATTCAAAATGAGAATTAAATAAAGATATAATACCTTTCTAAAGTGAAACATCTCTATAAGGAAAACTATAAAACACTGAAGATAGAATTTACAGAAGATGTAAACAGACAGAAAAAAACATATAATGTTCATGAATCAGCAAAATCAACACTGTTAAAATGGCTATCCTACCCAAAGTGATTTATAAATTCAGTGCAATCCCCATTAAAATATAAAGATTATTTTTTACAGATCAAGAAAAAAAATAGTTATATGCTTCATATGGAATGAGAAAAGACCCCCCAATAGCCAATACAATCTTCCATAATAAGAACAAAATGGGAGGCATGATATTATCAGACTTCAAACTATATTACAAGGATGTAGTAATGAAAATATCATGATACATGCAAAAAAAAGAAAAAACAGAGACATACACTTATAGATCAGAATAGAGAACCCAGAGATGAAATGACCCTCATATTCCCACCTGATTTTTGATGAAGTTGATAAAAACATACACTGGGAAAAAGAATCCCTATTCAATAAAAGATTCTGGGATAATTGGATAGCACCTGTAAAAGACTGAAACAGGATTCACACCTCTCACCACTTACAAAAATTAGTTCATGATGGATAAAAGACATAAACCTAAGACATGAAACTAATAATTCTAGAAGAAAATGTTGAAAAAAAAATCTTATAGGTATTGGCTTTGGGAAAGATTTTATGAAGAAGACCTCAAAAGCAATCCTGGCAACAACAAAAATAAACAGTGGGCACCTGATTTAATTAAGAAGTTGCTGCACAATCAGGGACATAATCAATTAAGTAAGTAGCTCACTCACTGGGGGATAATATTTAGATGCTATACACCTGATAAAAGGCTGATAATCAGAATATACCAGGAACTCAGAAAGAAAAATATCAAACAATCCCATTAAAACTGGGAAAAGACATCAGCAGAAACTTCTCAAAGGAAGATAGTAATGGCCAGCAAACACTTGAAAACATGCTCAAATCCCTGATCATTAGGGAAATGCAAATCAAAACCACAATGAGATGCCACCTAACTCCAGTGAGAATGACTTTTATTTAAAAATCCCCAAATGACAAGTGCTGGTGTCACCGCAGACAGAAAAGAACACGTATACACTGTTGCTGAGACTACAAACTATTATAACTTATATACAAAGTTGTATGGCAATACCTCAGAGAACTTAAAGAAGACCCATATTTGATCTACCAATCCCACTGCTGGGTAAATACCCAAAGGGGAAAACAAATGGGGAAAATATCATTTTGTTAAAAGGACACCTGCACTCAAATGTTAATAGCAGCACAATTTACAAGCACAAAGATGTGGAAACAACCCAAGTTCCCATCAATACATGGATGGATTAATAATACATGGCATATACATACCATGGATTCCTACTCAGCTATAATTTAACTGTATTTAATATTTCATATTTGTTCTAGAATATTCCATCAAAAATCATACTGTAAGGAGTTGTTCAACAGCGAGTTGAAGAAGTAAAATTAGAAGTCTGAGGCAATGATGGCACTATCAAAATCAGAGAAGACTTCTGGGAAGTAAGGCTGCTTAATTAAAAAAAAAAAAA
>NW_003852419.1:10487148-10495005 GCF_000181295.1 Otolemur garnettii
ACCTTCAACAAGAAGAGTTTTTGCCTTTGGATGGCCTTTCTTCTCATATATCAATATTCTGTTTACACTTCAAAGTTAAACCAAATCTCACACTTTGTAAAGTCATTTATCTGTCATTTTGGATTAATTTCTGGTTTTTCTGTGTTAGCCTCCAGTTTTTCCTGTTATAAAAATCAATACCATTATGCCTTAATTTAGGTTTTATTTTCTGTTAGATATTGTTCTCCTTGAAAAATGAAGACTTCCTCATCTCAATCAGGTATGTATAGTCTGTATAACATAATGCCTATAAAATAGTTACTTCAATGTATATTTATTTAATTAAAACAAATAGAATTTTCAGTATTTTTTCTGCTTCTTAATTTTTTTACTTCTTCTAGGGGGCCAAAGCTCAAACACTTTTATCCAATATTAAAACTCAAAACTACAACTCCATTCTTGCTTTTAATACACTGAAATAACAAGTATTTATTGAGCCTTACTATTAAATGAAATTAAACTAACCTTTTGTGAATGCCTTCCTTGTAATTGCAGTTCTTTTTTGAGTTGAGAAAGCCACACAATTGGTGTTAGATTTTAGAATTGGCTCTCTTTAATTGACAGTGTAGTTGGGGAAATAAGACCCAAACATATGAAACAACTTCTAATTCAAGGCAATATAAAATAAAGAGTCAGATTATGGACTCTGGGAGGGCCCATATGAATGGAGAAAATCATATGGTTATAATCCTTCTTGAAAAATTGGTAGGAACCAAAGGAAATGGAAGAAAAGGAGGGAAAATTCAAAATGAAAGACCAGAATATTTGAAATCCTGGAGGAACTCTGAGGTATCTTAGGGACATTTCTTTGACTATAATGACAATTTGAGAGAGTTATGGAGAAATAGGAATCAACTAAGGATATTTACACTATTAATAGTTTGGAAACAGAGGCATTTATAAAAAAGGAAATAGGCAACTACCAATCAGAGGAACCTGATGATGAAATTGATACTTTAGAGAATTTATGTCAAACCTCCTAGGGAATGTGTATGACAGGGAGATAGTAACTGGAAACCAGAATCAGCCCAGGAGTTTTAGACCATGGAATCAGAATCCTGGAAAGACAATATTGATGGGATAACCAGGAGCAGGAATGAATGATAGGTCTATTAGACAATATTCAGTTTACCTCTGGCTGTTTTCCATTGCTAATTCCAACTACTGTTTTCTGTTAAGCAGCCATATTCTTTAGTTCTTCCTGAAAGTTCTGATGAAGGGTTCAAGGTCAGCTTACAGTTGTCCTAAAGGAATATAACTCTCATGTGATAAAGGCCTGAGCTCAGCACTAATTCTAGATGAAAGAAAAGATGCCCTCTCAGATGTGAACACAATTCCAATGATAGATGAAGAGAGAAGATGGAATAATCTCTTGTGCTTAACTCTGTTTTTTAAAAAATTTGAAATCTTGTTGCCCCTTTTTTATCTAATATATTTGACTTCCAAATTAATTAGTATTATCTTTATGTAAAATTTCATCATATTTACGATATTAGGAATTCAAAAACACTAATTCTAATCTTCAGATGTCTTATTAATGAGGACAATTTTTTAAATTATTTAGGATTCATTAAGGATACAAAGAATTAAGTTACACTAATTTCATTAGTTAGATAAAGTTCCTCTTATAATTATGTCCACCCCAAGAGGTGTGCCATACACTATGACCTTCCATCGTCCCCCCTCCTCCCTTCTCCCTGCTCCCTCATTCCCCTAGCCACCCCTTACATTAGCTCATCTACTGCCTTCAGATTAGAATTCAGTACATGGGATTCTTGCTTCTCCATTCTAGTGATGCTTTCTTTATAAGAAGAATGTGTTCCATCTCCATCCAGGTTAATATAAAAGATATAAAGTCTCCATCTTTTTAAATGGCTGAATAGTATTCCATGGTATACATATACAACAGCTTGTTTATATATTCCTGGGTTGATGGACATTTAGGTTGTTTCCATATTTTGGTGATTGTAAATTGAGCTGTGATAAATAGCCTAGTGTGCAAATGTCCTTATGATAAAAGGATTTTTTTATTCAGGGTAGCTGCCTAGTAATGGGATTGCAAGATCAAATGGGAGGTCTAATTTGAATTCTTTGAGGATTTAGAATAATTTTTTTTTTCCTTTAGGAGATAATACCTTATGAATAGGCAATTATATAGCCCATGTAAAGCATCCAGTAGGTTCTACATAAATAGTTTTTCATGTGATTGTTGCTTCTTGAAATTCTAGCAGATGAGATGTTTTTCTTAAGACTTTACCTTTTGTTTCAGTGAAAATGGTCTAGAGGGTTTGATATATTTCAATCTGATTTTTACTCTGACTCTCTAAAGGCAGCTCTTTATGATGTACAGATTTTGATAGAATGGTGATAAAAGAAAATAAAATGTTTGGGGGTTTGGGAATTGGCAAAGGCACTAAGAAGAAAGACAATCATTGCATAAGGTGGAATGACAGAAATATTTCTGCCAAAGACCAACTTTCTTCAAATTAAAATTCCATACTAGTACAGACAGAACTGAATTACAAACTCAGATATTTTCCCAGAACAATGGCAGTATTCTCATCAACTTATCTTAAAACTTAAGGTGCACAATTTATGTTGTTTGTTTCATTTCCTGTCACCCAGACCTCAATTCAATAATTGTCATGTAATTCTTCCATAGGCTACTAGGCTAAATACCTACTGATGACATCCTCACACTCAGAGATTAGTGGTGTAAGATGAACCATTATGTTAAAAATGAGATATTGTGCCAATGCCAAAGTTCAAGCATATCTTTACATCTAGATCTATTTCAGAGAATACTTTTGATATTGGAAATATAATGTATCCTGAGATGACTGTTTAAATGATTACCACCACCACTCTCTACCTTTATCTCAATTCCCTTTGTCTCCATTGGTGAAAGAGTCAGACTGTGGAAATAAGAACTATTGGGTTGGAGGTCATTACCAAGCGAACCCCTATTACATCTTTGGTTTGGAATTACACTTCTTTAAATATTGCTTTAGGGAAAAATCAATGAGTATAAATAAAAAATGCTCAAGTATAAAAAAAATAGTGTTTGAAACAAAGTGTTTGAAATATACCACTCATAAAGAAAAACATCCAAAAGGCATATATTTCTGCTTCCAGGGACTGAAAAAGATGAGCTATAAAGTGTAATTGTTTCATATTAACAATTTCCATCTTCTCACATTCATAAATGCTTTTGCTAATGTAAAAGTTAAGATCTTAGTATGATTAGACATTTGTTTGGATGAACTAGAAAATGTTATATAAGGAAATAATAACACAAGAGTGCAAGAAATGTACTACTTTAGAAAAGGCAGCAAGAGGTATATATTCCAACAGTGCTGGATCTCAGGATCTTTAATTTGCTTATGAATAATTAATATGCATACCCCAATAATGCCAGCTTCCCTGCACTACATTCAAGCATGAGTTATGCAGAAACACTTCAAACAATGCCTTTAATAGTCAAAGGAATTACTACCCTCTAAGGTATGTAGAAAATAAAAATCATTTGTTTGAAAAATGAAATAAAAACAGTGGATCTTATTAAAAACATTAAAGAAAGGAAAGTTTCTTGATCAACTATCTTGTTATTTTAATATATGCTTTATCTGTTAAGAATTATACTAGACTTCAGAAATATGAAAGTGCATATAAGTCCCTGAAAAAAGATCATGGTGAAAACTTGCAAGTTATCAGAACTGCAAAACAAGTAGTAAGTAGTAAAGGGCAAACCCTGTGAGGTAGTCAGCTCCACAGAGGAGACATATGAAGGAAGAAGGAGTTAAGTAAATACATCAAGGGAGAAGGACATACACTTTTTTTAAGTTGTATGTCAAAGTGTGGAGAAAGAATGGCTCAATATGTGTTTGGAAGATTTATTGGTTAAGAGGATTTATGCAGGCAACACTTATGGTTACAAAAATGTCACCAACATATCACAACATATCACATATCACTTCAATGGCTAGGCTAATACATGACAATGGTTTTCACCGTCTGTTGGCAAGAGTTACTCCTGATAATCAATTTGGCCTAGAACTAGAAAAAAGGCCCAGGATTGCTAACTGAGGTCGAAAGACATCATTCCACTAGAAGAGCTGCTTGGGACCAATATCAATAGCCCTTATGAATTTCCCATTTCTCTGATAATTTGAAAAGATGACTTTTGAGATTATTGCAGCTCTGTTGTTTTGTATTTTTATATTCCAGTGGATGAAGTTTGAGGAAACACAGTCATGCTGATCTTTAAGAAAATACAGGGACATAGTCAATCATACAACAATATACACTCTTGAGGGACCAAAACAGAACTAGTCACATCAAACTGAAAGGAATTTAGAATAATTCAGACAGAATATCTTCATAGATAATTTGGGGAACTCTAAAGTCAGGCTACATGGTTTAAATCTTGAAACTACAATTTACTAAGTATATAGCTTTAAGCAAGTTGTGCAAACTTTATTTACTTGAGTTTTCTCATGTGTACAATGGGAATAAAATATTAACTGTCTTCATGGAGCTATTGTAAGGATTAAATGGGTAAATTACTCTTAGCACATAATAACAGCTCTACAAATGTTAGCTAATGTTATTACTTTATAAAAATTTAGAGCTTAAGCTCTATAGACAAACCACTGTCTTGATTTCATTTACTGACCTTGATAAATTTCTAACTCTCAGTTACTATTTGGGTAGTACCTATTCTAAAGGTAGCTATGTAGAATTTTTAGCAAAATGCTCAGTTCTCAATGTGCTGGCAGTTGAAAACACCATTACTTTTATTCATGATATTTTATAAGATTCTCAATAACTATCACAAAATCCCATGTTTTAACCCAGGGACATAACAACTATGGGATGTTACTGAAAGAAATGCACAATATCTTAAACATCGTAATCTAATTCGTGCAATGACCTCCCAGCCATGCAGACTTTCAGAAGGCTTAGAAAGGGGACAAGCTATTTTATGATGTTAATATTTGGTAGTAAATGTACTCATTTTTAGCATATAGAACGAAATGTCTACCTCTTAAAAAAAAGTCCATTCTCAAAATTTGTCTGGAATGATCATGCTGTTTGGAAAATAGAGATATTTGTATTAATAAAGTAAATGTGAATACAAGAGATAGGAAAAAACAGTTATTCTACTTATAGTAACTGTGTTTGTTTTGATGAGAACAAGTATCTAAATAGGTTACCTAGACATACATACAGAATGATGATGTATTCTTTCTTTTTTATTCTGTTGGTGATTGAGCTTAGTTGATCCATAAGAATTATGCCTGGATAAAATCTGCCAGAAACAGATCGATTTCAACATATGGGTAAAAAGTCAAATCATGAATCTGTCCTTCCAAGTTTTATCTAGTGAATTAATGGTAATGGATGAGGTGCCAGAAAATGATTCATATAAATAAGATCAACTTCCGCATATTCTCAGAATGCAAAAAGTTGCATTAAAGTCAAGAATTGTTTTGATATAAAAATGATGGGTAAAGTTGTGGTATAAGATTTCTAGTGGTCATATAACCTACACTGCCCTTTTGGATATCTTTGCTTTTTTTCCTAGATCATACAAGGTACATTACAATTATCCTAAAATAACAATCATTGAGGTGTTCATTGTCTAATCAACAATTAATTAATGGAAAGTGGTGAATGGCCTAGGAATCACTCTGTTGAATCCAAAATTGATTAATATTTATGGATACACAGATACTAAGATCATCTTTGCACTCACTGTTAATGTTGCCTTCCTTCTGCTTTATCACAGTCATAATGTCAATTCAGCAGCTCTCTTTGGTTGTGTTTTCTGAAGATTTTCTAATGCCAGCTTGGCTAAGCTAGCTGAACAAGCCTTTTTCAGTTACATATGCTTGTGAAGTTTTTAATCCATATGCCTTGTTAAAACATAATTTGGTTTATAAATTGTCTTTTTTCTTTTTAACTAATCCCAAGGCCTTGTGTATACTCAATTCCCTCAATACAGTGTCTATCTTAGAAGCTGAATAACTCATGAAAAGAAAAGAAAAAAAGATGAAAATCAAAAGGTGAACAACTATAAAAAAGAAAATGTATATATTATATGTATATATATTTTATACACACATATATATACATACACACACACATATATACACAGTAGAACCTCTGTAAGTGGACCACCCAAGGGACTCTGACCAACTGGTCAACATATAAGGTAGCCAACGTAAGGA
Source organism: Otolemur garnettii (assembly GCF_000181295.1). Classification (NCBI taxonomy): domain Eukaryota; kingdom Metazoa; phylum Chordata; class Mammalia; order Primates; family Galagidae; genus Otolemur; species Otolemur garnettii. Next base: position 10,493,421 of record NW_003852419.1, read on the forward strand.
GCCAGGCTTACTGTACTGATACATACATATGGTGCATGTCTGGTCTACAAAAATTAGGTCAACTGCAAGAGGTGGTCAATGTTGGGATGTGGTCAACTGTGGAGGTTCTATTGTATTTATAGTATCAATATCACATAATTATTATCCCTATGACAATACAATTAATATCTTATGGCAGAAGATGAAAATCATTTTTATCATCCTGAACTCTTATATTGTTTTTTTGTTGTTGTTCTTTTCTTCCTTATTTCTACCTTCTTCTTTACTACTGACAACTAAGGGGTTAAAACAAACTAACTAAAAAGGCCTTCCTTCCTCTCTTTGATTCTTGTTGATTAAAATGAAAGGAAAAAAAAAAAAAACCCTTTAAAATAGCTGATGACTAGCAAATGTGGTGGCTTATGCCTGTAGTCCTCGCACTCTGGGAGGCTGAGGTGGCAGATCACTTGAGCTCAGGAGTTCAAGATCAGCTGAATGAGAGAGAGAGCCTATCTCTAAAAATTAATAGCTGGGTATTGTGGCCAGTGCCTGTAGTGACAGCTACTTAGGAAGCTGACGCAAGAAGATCATTTGAGTACAAGAGTTTGAGGTTGCTGTGGGCTCTGACTCTGTGGCACTCTACCAAGGGCAACAAAGTGTGACACTGCCTCAAAAAAAAAAAAAAAAAAGATAGTAGATAACAGACATTGAACATCTTGAGGGATCTACCTTATGTTCTATTTTTCTTCAGGTAATTTAGGAGGTAAATTTCTACTAAAATCACCTAGAGAAGGCAAGTCAAGACCAGATTTTTCAAGGTTAAGCCTCATGTAATCAATTTATTCAGTTGGTCAATTTCCTAACTCTTTTGGCTAGTTCCCCCTTGCATTCAAAATTATTGATATTCAAAGGCCTTGTTTTGTATTCTCTTTCCACCTTACCTCCTTTTCCTCATTTTAATCTGACTTCAGAGTATACTTCAAAAATACATTCTACACTTTCTGTTATAAGAAATTACAATTTGTACATTATACTTAAGCTAAAGTTGTAGAGAAGATTTTTCTCTAGAGAGACAGGCAACTATTTCAAGAACCTGGATGCCGAAGGACAATTTCAACTATGTATTTCTCCCAGTTTTTTCATTCATATGTTGAATTATTTATTGTAAATTAGACTTTACACAAGAAATATTCTGAAGGGCGAAGTATTGATTTTAAAAGAAAATGTGTAATGTTATAATGTTATAAAAGGCAAGATTGTATGCTACTTTCTAACACACGCACACACAAATACTGTTCTACATTTAGATAAATAATATTTGATTACAGAAAACTTGAGCATTTACCACCTCAGTCACCCACTATTATCCAGAGATAAAATGAAGTTCAGTGGTCCAGCATGAGGTTAGGACATTTGCAAAAGGAGAACCATGCTAAGAAAAATCTAGTGGGCTCTCATACCACATCTTTTCTAGCCTATTAACTTCAGAAGACCTGGGGAGCTAGTAGCACCAGCTGCCCAGGGGATTTTTTTTTTTTTTTTTTTTTTGAGATAGAGTCTTACTCTGTCACTAGAGTGCCATGGCCTCAGCCTAGCTCACAGAGCA
>NW_003852419.1:10495088-10510478 GCF_000181295.1 Otolemur garnettii
CTCTTGCTCAGGCTACTCTGGAATTCCTGAGCTCAAGTGATCCTCCCACCTCAGCCTCCTAGAAGAGGTAGAATTATAAGTGTGAGCCACTGTACCTGACCAAAGGGCCTTTTATTTCTATTCTGAGGACAACACTATTCACTTAGGACAATTACACAAAATGATCTACTGCCAATGAACCCTGGGGATGAATTTAACAAGCCTAGAAGATTGAAGAGAAAGACTATCAGCATATTCAGATTTTATTTGAACAATCTTTTCCCTAGGAGCTTGGATATCTATATAAAAGGTTTCATCGTCTTTGCAGATAAACAGAGGCAAATATTTAAACTTCTCAGAACCATCATTTCCCACAGTTGTGAAATCAGAGAAATAGCATCTAGCTTGATATTAGATTTAAAAAGATAATATGTGTTAAATACCTGTCCAAAGGCAGGGTCTATAGGATGGTAGTTATCATTATGGATACAACAATACAGACTTTAAGATACAATGGAAATATTGTGAGATGTATTAAATATGTCATTGCTTGAAACCAAAGATTATGAATGAAACAGAACTTTCTTGGTGACTTGAGATCACTTGTATTATATGTTGTGATAGAGTATTCTGCCTAACTTCTTAGTTCACAGCTCTGTGTAGAAGTTTGAACTTGCAAGAAATTTAACTTCCAAGTTGAGTAACCCTAAATTTCCTTCTTAATGCCTATATTACATTTAGAAGTTGATTAGAGAAAGTGGTTTTTATTCAAAGGCCTAAATAGCAGAATATATTTTATTCCGGTAACTCTAGTACAAGGTAAAAAAAGTGACCTACACTGGGAATAGAGAAACAATCATGTAGAAATAATTACAGTTCATATAAGAATTCTCAAATCCTGAGTTTTAATAAAACTGTGCATCAACCTGGGAAATAAGAGATAGCCAGGAGCAAGTGAAATGGTTCAACATTTAAGGTTAACTGAGAAAAAATAGAGGTCATAGGAAAAGCATCTAAGTTAACATAGATGATTTCAACCCTCTAGAAAGCCTTTCAGACAAGAAATTAATAACTAGATGTACAACATTATCAGGGGAATTTAAATCCATCCTGGACTCAAAGGATAAAACCCTCCAAGATATGTATTTTGAGGCAAATCTTGGAAAATTTATTAGTTTGATGGGGAGAATTCAAAATAGGTGGCCCAGACATGAGGATTAATGAGATAGCACATGCAATAAATTGTATAGTCAAGTGTTATAGACAAGTACCAGGCAGGGGGTTTCTCTTATCTAATGCAAAGATGATAGAGTCACAAGGAAAAGGGAGAAGGGAGTTCATGTTTCAGTGAGAGGCAAAAAATAAAAACATCACAGAGAGTTTTGTGCTTTCCAGCTGTTAATGAAGAGGGCAGCTGGATTTGGGGCAAGGTTAAACTGGAGAAGCATTCTCCATAGATGACGGCCATAGGTCAACGCTGTCTGATTTACCTATCAAGAAGAATGTGTTCAATTACTATTGGAAGCTGGTGGCAAAATAACTGCTGCAATTATCAATAATAGGATGTGCCAGGCTGATCTAGAGCTTTGCATTTAAAAAAATCCTTGTATTAAAGCTGCTTTATATTAAAAACAACTTGAAGAAATCATTATAAATAATCACAATTAGCATATGTGTTACAATGGGTGCTTTGTGGTGGCTGTAGAAAGCAGCAGTGAGAAAGCGCTTGAGTGAATTTCAAGTGAGGAAAAAAAGAAAATCTTGAATACTTTTGAATGCTCAGATTATAATTTATAATAATTAGAGAGAACACAAGCTCTTGGTGTTTAAAGTATGAACTTGATCATCTTTTTTAATCTGTAAAGTGGTTTTCTGACTAAGTAAGTAATTTAGCTTTTCTTTGGTAAACTCCTTTACATTATTTAGGGAAGATTCTCAATCAACCAACAAGTATTTCTTAAACATCGTTTTTGTGCCTAACGCCAAAATACGTGACGGGAAAGGTAAAGGACAGCTAGGAGAGAAACACCTCTGCCTTTGAGTAGTTTTTAATGTAGCTTGGGAGTCAATAATGTGTTATAAAATTATCAAAGTGTACTACATGATAACAAACAAATTCTGGTGTGCAAAAGATTATAAAACTGGAAGGAACTGCAAACAAGGAGTGCTCAGAGAAGATAAGGGTAGACAGCAAAGAGGAGACCGACCTCCATTGAAGAAGCAGACTTGGACTTGAGTGCTGCCAACAGATGTGTTCTACAAGTTGGCTGCAAACATTCTATGGAGAGAGATGACATGTTGAAGAGCCCACAGGCAAAACAGGAAGAGAAGCTGGCTAGAAATACTGTGTGCAGGAGAGGTGACCTGTTAAAGAACCTGTTAAAGAACAGAAATTTATAAAAATGGAATATATTGGAAAATAGTTCCCATTCTGCTACTGAAACCATTAAGTGAAAAATGCACTGTTAATATTAAAAATTAACCCATCAGTAAAATGTACTTAAAGCCTATTATGTGTCCAAAGAATTCTCCAAAATCTCCCACTTCATCTTCACACTTGCACAAGCTTTCTTTAACCAGGAAACAGTGGCCCTTTCCAATGCTGGGGTGTCACAGTGAAGGCTGCTTCTACAAATTTTCCTCTTGTGGTTTATAGAGAGGGTTTCTGGACCATTCCCTTTTCCAGGTTTGTAGGTTGAGTCTATTCAGGAATCATGAATGGGCTGATTCCTGGGTATTTTTCCATCTCTTTATCTCGTCGTCTGTTCAGTTCAAACCCCTCAAAACTTCTCCCTTTCTTACCTTCTAAAACAATTACTAACTTTATCTGAGCCTTCTTAGATTGCATTCAATACACATTTCACCAGTTCTGGCCATTGTCTTCTCCTCAGAGGGGCCAGCTCTCTTTATTCACACTAGTGTGAAGAGGAGGCACTAGAAGTTCACCATTTCAAAGTCTTTGGATTTTATATTTTGATCTTCTTTACTGTGTCCTCCATGTTCTTTCTTCTCCAGGAAGGGTGATTACTACTCCAATGAGAGACAGAAAGAGGAGGAAAATGGGAAGGAAAGAAGGACAAAGAGAGGTAGGAAGAAAGATTTCAACTGTTCAATGGAGACTCTAGGAAGACCACACTGTTTAGGAAGCCACATGCTTTAGGGCCATCTCTGCTATAACACAACTCCTCATTTACAATTTTAACACTTGGAATCAGGTATGTAAAAATACTCATTTTTGCAGATATTTAAACAAAATACTTTCAAATTAAGAATTCTGTTTATATACTTCTAAATTATTTACACAGTTGATTATATACAGATCATAAGAAATTCTAAATTAAGCAATAGTCAAGAAAGCAACTACAAAAAAAAGAAAACAATTCATAGACTGTATCTGGGTAGCACAAATTTTCTTCTGCAGAAGAAAATGTTTTCACATGTTAGATGGAAGAAAGTTTCAAGAGTTTCTGAGACATCTTTATTCAAAAGACTGATCTTTCAGCTTGAGAACTCTACCATAATGGTATGAACTTGACTTAGGAAAAAACAAAAAGAAAAACAGAAAAAAACAGTTCTTTCTCACTGTTTCCCTATCAGACCTTAATGTCTATAAATTTCGGTGCTATCTTTCTCAAATAGATGAGCTTTTAATTTCACCGTGCATTTACACTGCTTCATAGTTGTGATTTTGGTACCCTACGGTATTACATATGACGTGAAATTGGATGTGGCCAGGTCAGAGTAAATTCTTGGCACAGGAGGTCAAAAGAGTAGGCTAATTCCTGTAAAGTTTATTCCCAGTACTATCACAGAGCAGCAGGTAGTTTCAGACACCCTACCTAACATCTTCAAATCTATTTCCACAGTTATAGGTGCCTCTTGGTGACATTAGGAAAAATATATTCGACAATAATGAATTTAATATTTCCATTCAAGTATATCAAATCTAAATTTCCACCATATTTTGGAAATGAGTTCAGCTCTGAATGCATAAAGTTACCCATGAAATTCATCTATTGAAAAAACTAACATAAAACATCCTATTATTTTCATCCTTATAAGCACAAAAAAGCACTGACTATTTCTTTTAAAATAGCAATACCTATTACATTGCACCTACAAATTGTTCAAAAAGCTTGTAAGAATACTTGTGAGGTTATGGAAGCAAAGGAGAGCTTTTTACAAAGGTTTAGAAAAGATATGTTTTATATTAAGTTCTGAGCACTATAAGTCTCCATTATTCACTGAAATGGATAAAAACATTCTGGAAAAAACAAGCTGTACAAGTAAAATATTAAAACATAGAAATAAAATGTTTCTTTTCTAGAAGAAAAGAAAAATCTAAATCACAGAAGGATGATATTAATTTTATAATAGAGGTACATTTAGGGCAAAAGAAAGATGTTAATTCAAGATGAGCAGGTAAGTGAACTCACAACCTGCCAGACATGGTTTGGCTTTGAAGTATAGACAGAATGTTAATATGTAAGAGAAGAGCATTCCAAAGGAGAAACCACCTTTTGTTTGAGACTAGGAGAATAACAATGAGCAAAAATTACTTGGCAGGATGTGTAAATAATTTCCATTTTCTTCAAGAAGTAGCCCCAATGTACACAAATGCCTCTATAGTTAACAACAAAGAAGAATCACAAGGTTTAGAAACAGTCGTGTGGCTCTGGGTGATCTAGAGATGAACAAGAGTTGGGATCCATCCTGCTTCACATTCTCACGTTAGCACAGGAGGACACAGAGACCTCCTGATGTGCTGTCAGGGTAAACAAGGGAGGATGAAATTGTTCTGTGAGCCAGGAGAACCAGAGGAGGGAGACACACAGCTTCCTGTGCTTTCGTTTTCTCCTCTCACTTAATTTAAGGCGGTTGCTTACCAGGAAACCATTTAGGGATCTCAGACTAAATGGAATATTAAAGCTCCTAGTAATGGGTGTTTTCATGAATTCAGATAAGTAAATTCATCCTTTTAGGGGCCATTTTATCAGTCTAAGGCTAGCAAGTTTACTGCTTTGGGACTTAACTAAAGGACAGGGTAGGGGAGGTGAAATGGATTGACTTAGCTTTTAGTTCCTGGACCTTAACAAATTCTACATCCACAAGGAGTTCTCTCTCTCTCTGAGGACCAGGCTCTATTTCTTTGCTTTCACAGGTTTGAAGCAACACATTAGAAGTATTGTGATGATTTTCTTCATGGAGTTTAATGCACTATTAGTTTTATAACAGATGCTTCTTCTTTTTTTTTTTTGAGACAGAGCCTCAAACTGTCCCCCCAGGTAGAGTGACGTGGCATCACAGCTCACAGCAACCTCCAACTCCTGAGCTCAAGCGAATCTCCTGCCTCTGCCTCCCAAGTAGCTGGGACCACAGGTGCCCACCGCAACACCTGGCTATTTTTTTGGTAGCAGCCGTAATTGTTGTTTGGTGGGCCTGAGCTGGATTCAAACCTTCCACCTTAGGTGTATATGGCTGGCACCTTATATAACAGATGCTTTTAACTAAATGTATCTGTAAATGATTGTTTCAAAAGATAACCAATTGTTTTGACTACTATAAGTTTTTCATTAGAGTGGCTAAATTTGGGGTTTATAAGACTAGCCAGATTTGGACTTTGAAAGTATGTATAATGTTCAAGCCTACCACTGAAGTGTTCTCATGCTAAGTGGCTTATTATTTCCACTACTGTAGACACAGGGATCTGATCACCTCTTGATTTATACTCTCATTATAATGGTATCATCGAGCACCAACATGGCTAATAGCCTAGGCTCATCTCTTTCTGGTCACTGCAGGTGCTTCTGTAAAAAATTCTGTTCTGTGAAAAAATGTGCTGCTTATGAATATATTCATTTCTAGTGTAAATACCTTTCAAGAAAATAGATAATATCAACTCTAAAGAAAAGACATCTCATTCCATGCTTATGGCACTTCCAAGATCAGCCGTACTACATGGCCAACACCGCAGTTCCCCTGTTAATGAAGGGCATGCCTTCTACAAATCCATTCAGAGATAGTTTCAGTTAGAAGTGACAGATACAAGACCAGGGATGGTATCTAGAAGGAATCATTACTCCTGATTCCCTTGCTTTCCATCTAGGTGAGACAACACATCCCCTGACTTCTGCAGGCCCAGGAAGACCTTGCCCTTACCTCACTCCTGACAATCAAAGGCAAGTGTGCTGTGGAGCTCAGCCCTTTCTCTAGCTGAGTCAGTGTCTTGGCAGATCTAGGCTGGTCTATGCTTAGGATAGAGAAGATGTTATCTCCGTTTCTGTGCTTTTGTGTGTGTGTGTGGTCAGGGTGAGGGGCAAAGAGGTACCCTTAAATCTGATGCCTGCCATTTATGAAGAAATAATGCTAACAGCAACAATGGTAGTGGTGGCAATAGAAATAGCAGTTATTATGGGTGGGAGACGTGTTTTAGACTGAATGTGTCTTTTTCAAATTCACATTTTGAAGAAGGGGTCTTTGAGAGATAATTAGGGTTAAAGTAGGTCATGAAGGCAAGGTTCTTATAATGGGATTAGTATCCTTATAAGAAGAAGAAGATTCAATATCTCTCTCTCTTTCTCTCCTCTCATTCATGCAGTGAGGGAAGGTCATGTGAGCATATTAGGGAAAAAGTAACCAGGAAGAGAGCCCTAACCAGGAAGAGAGCCCTCACCCCTCACCAGGAACTGAATGGGCCAGCACTTTGATCTTGGACTCACCAGCCTCCTACACTTTGAGAAAGAACAACCAAATTTCTATTGTTCAAGCTAGCCATTCTATGGTAATTTTCTATAGCAGCCCAAAGAGACAAAGACAAGGGACAGGAGAGGAGGAATCTGGCTTTCCTCTTTCAGTGGAAGATTATCAGCAGATATTTGTGGCCTGTCTCCCCAGCTGTGCCTCACGCCTCCACAGAAGAGAATAGTCTTAAAGTACTGGAAAGTTTGGAAGAAGGAGCTGAGCAGATGTGACTGGGAACCATCTGGGCTCTCTCCTGCAGATTCTTCCTGTTCACAGAACAATTGGATTCTGGTTGCCTTTCTGCTGTGTGGTAGGTGACTACCCATGGAGGAGATCTTTATTGTCCAGAGCTCCAAGTGGGGAATCAAATTAATTCAATAACAAAATATTACCACATTTACTTAGCTGCAACTCTAAAGCCACATCTCCAATCAGTCTATTAGCAATATTTAGATTTTCAGCTGACTTTTATGCTTACTAAATTAAGAGAGAAACTTAAGAAATAGGCAGTATTATATATGGACTTCTAAAGATTTGCCCCTGGTAGTATCTACATCTCACATTTATGGGTCTCTTATATTCTGGATGCCATAATGGGCACTCAGTATTGTAGCATAGGGGTTAGTTGTCAAGAATCTGGAAACAGCATGCCTGGGTTCAAATCTTATATATATCACATTTTCTATAATTTGAGATAAATTACTTAACCTCTCTGTCCCCCACTTTACTCACCTGAGAAACAGAAATTACATCAGCTCCTATCTCATGAGACTATTGTGAAAATTCATGCTTAGAAAAATGCTCAGCACACACTACATGCTTGATAAGGATTATCTAGCATGCCTTACTTCAGTTGGTCAAGTACTTCACTTACCTTAATTTTATAAATGAGGGAATTGAGACTCAGAAAAGTTGAATTTTTCAGGAAGTTCTCACAGTTACCAAATTACAGAGTTGGGTTTTGAACTTAGGTCTAGCTAACTGTACTTTATTCCCAGAAGGGATCTTTATCAAGACGGAACTCTAGTGAATTAGAAGAAACAGTAGAGGGGAAGCTAAATTTCCTTCACCTATCTGATTTTTCCATAAAAAGAATGAATAACCACTGTTACAATCTTCCATGTACACTTTCTAATCAATGTTGTCCTTTTTTATCATCTCTATATAATCAAATATCCACAACCATGTTTCAAATGTTGCTCAAGGCTATCACTAAAGTTGTGTCTCAGCTATTACTCAGATATTTGGAAGAAGTTTCCATTCTTAAAATAAAGACCCTTACCCTCCCCCTCCAGTCAATACGAGAGCAATCATATAAGTTCTCTTTCTGAGAACTGTTGGAAAGTTTTGAGTATGGCACTGCCGCTTTTAATTTAAAAATCTGGTAAGTAATTTAAAATAAGTCTTGATGAACTCATTTATTGAATTCCTTTTGTAGACTCAAAGCCCCAATTGAGTCATATGCCATAGCAATTCAAGCATTTTTCTATCTAAACTTTCCTTCTTGGTAGAGCATTGTTTCCAGTTGAGTGACACGCTTTAAGGGCAAAAACAGCCCACAATGAAGGGAAATGTCATAGCAATATGGGAAATAGTCTTATCACACAGGCAAGCCTTCCCTCATTGAATACTCCTGGTGTCCAGTCCTGATACACAATGAATTTCCTTAATTATTCACTATCAACCTATTGAACTGTAGCAGCAAGGAAGAGAATTATTAAAGGCTGGATGACAGCCAGCAGAAAATTCATCAGTCAGCAGGACAAAAGAAAAACTAGGCTAGTCTGATGAAGAAAATACAGGTTTACTTGAATCTGAAGAAGGCTGAGGTACCAGAGGGGACCAGGTGTAAACAGTACGGTCAAATCAATTAAAAAGAAAGAAAGAAATACTCATCAGCAACCCAGTGTCTCATTTAGTTAGAGATGCTTCTGAGGAAATCTTGAAAACGATTCATGATTTGCTCTAATTCTGGTGTGATTTTTTGCCAAGTCAGAGGACGCATTAGTGCATGTCAGAGATTTCACTTTCTCTACGACAGTTCCAATGGTTTCTATCTAGCCCTCCCAGAAACATGAAGGAATGGGGCTGATAAAGTTGCTAAGGCACAGCTGGGCAGGAAGCCTGTGAGTGCTGGCATTCACTCCCATGGAAATTGGGCCTCTGACTCTGAAGCTAGAAGTGGAAGGTTGTCACCACAAGTAGACACGCGGGCTGCTGCCTGTATCTGGCCTAATTGTTCCTGTTATTTATCCTTACCTCAATGATAAGGACTTCTTAATTAGTGAGGAAGTAAATGAGGATGTAACTGACAGAAATAGTCTGCATACTTTCGCTATAATGAAACCAGTCGTGTAAGGAGGCATAAAGGCACTTTTTTACTCTACCCAAGCACAAACTACTAAATTGCCACAATAGGTGACACTTTCTGAATTTTATCCTTTATTATTCACTATAAATATTGTGGGACATCAGTAGACACATATGAAATTTCCTGGACACATCCTAATTTTAGCTTGTGCATTATGTTAATAAAGTGTGTACAAGATAACAGTAAGAAAATAAGCAATTAATGGCTAGAGAGAGATTGGCATTTTTGCACCTAAAGGAATTGTAATTTTTACTTAAGGAAATGCAGCAGGCAATTCAAACCATGCTGCAAAGTTATAAAAGACTGTAAGTTACGTTTATGATGAAAGTAAGCAAGGGGGAAATTAATGAAGAAAAAAGACATTGGAGAAAGAGGAATATTTAAGGAAACACTAACATCGAGGTCCCCCCGACCTCTATGAGGCTTTCCTTTTGCTGTTATAATTCCCCTCTTTCAGTCTTCGTGATAGAAGGCTGATTATGTCTGGCATCGTCTTACCAACTCTGACTCTATCATCTTCAGTTCTCAAAGTGTCAGAGTGTGATGGAGGATTTACCCTTTTGTTCCTTGCGGGTGGAACAAGGAGGGAAATAAAATCATACATTTAGCATCATTTCCATGAGAAAATGTTTTAAGAACGATTCCTTGTTAACATTGGGATCGATCAATCCATAATTCATATGTGTTCCTGAGTGTATTTCATTGAGATTCATTATACAAATAATAAACTTAAAAAATACCCACTTTCTTTTTTTAAATTTCACCTCTAAGTCTTGGTGGGCATCTGTTCCTGGGCAGACCAGTAACAGGGAGTAAAAGGGAGACAGACCTCCCTTTTCCACTTACATTAATCTCATGTACCATTCTGTCTTCTTACCTATATCATGATACACAATACTATTTTAAATTCTGTTATTTTGTTTCCTTAATGATATATTACCATGTCTCCTATGCATATTTATTATGAATTATGAATTTTTGTAGAGAACTTCATATTACAGTATATTACTTTTGTGCCACCAAGTATTTTGTACAGGACAATGCTGAGCCTAGAAAGGGCATATTAAAATGTACATCACTATTTAATACATGTACATATTAATATGCATGTGCTATATGATTTTTTTGATTATGTGTTCAGAAATCTAGAGCTAAGGGATCACACCACATCTGCTTTACAGCGATTTGGAATGTCTCTCATCTCAAGTGCTGCTAATTTAAAGAACAAAAAATATTTGATGCAATTGAATGTAAACATATCCAAGTGCTTTCCTAGTGGGATAGTTTTCAGAATTTTGGATCTAAGAGGCACCTTACAAATTGTTTAGACAAGTTAGCTGAGTGTTCTCTTTCTTCACATAAAAGGCTGGCCATCATAGATATTTAGTGACTTTACCAAAATTAAAAATTTAGTAGCAAATCCAGAATTAAAACTTAGGTCTTCTAAATCTTTGTAGCTAATGTGAAGCTCTGTTTCTTATTCTAATAATATTTCTCCTGTATTATAAAAGGTATCATGTTTATTTTTTTAATCTGAAGATTTGAAAATATTTTTAAAAGTAAAATAAACCTAAGTTGGTACAATCATATCTCCCAGAAATATGAACTTTTTAAAAATATCTCCAATATTTCTCTTATATATTATATAAGAGGGTTCTAGGGTTCTTTTAAGCTAATGTCTGTCTTCATGTTTGCCTGGTTTTGATTTTTGTGACTACAAAGTTATTACATGAAAGAAAGCCTTTATTTTATTGCAATGGGCTTAAACTTATTTTTAGCAGAAATATTATATAGGAATGTTCACATTATATTAAACCATGTAGCTTTTTCTTATGTAGAAACCTCAAATGTTCCACAGATTTAAGAACCGCTCTGATCTGAGAAGAAATAGGAGGCTTTGACCTTCACCCATTGTCTCTCCTCACACTGAGCTTCCAAAACATCTCAGAGTAACTGCAGGGCGTGTGGGAACTTGGTTTAAAAGCCATTACCACACAGGGGTCTGGCATTGATGTATGTTGATGATACTTTTTGCCCCTTTTATATAGGTTCTGCTCTTCCACTTTGCACGGAAGGGTGATGCTGAAGCCAGGCCTGACCTCCAGCCACAGACAGATTGGAGTGTCTGTTGCCAAGGACACTGAGGCAGTTTCTTCTCCAGGGTATGTGGCAGTTACAGAACAACAACAATAACAAAATTTATTCTGTACAATAAATCCTTCTTTGATCAAAGCCGACAAATTCCATAATTTTATCTGAAATATTTTGTCATGACATCCCAGTAAAACTAATAAAATAAAATGAAACATTTTACAGTCCTGCCTGTCCTTAAAAAGGATGTGGCCCTAGAATTGATCATCTGACACATTTTAAAGTTATATCATTAGTTATCATTAATTCAGTTTACCTTAAACCAACCATTTCTAATGGGGGGAATCTGCCTTTCTGAGGGCTTTTTAGACTATTTGGAGAAGTTAATGAAATATATTAAACAATTATCAGAGCTTGCTCTCCTGTTCCTATGTCAAATGATTATTTTAGCATCTTTCCCGTGAACTACAAATACCTGAAAAATACAGTAATTAGAAAAGAAACAACAGTATAAATGGAGACCACCAAATTTCTACATGTTCATGGGTATTAGTTAGTTTAAAACTAAAGACATTGATAATAAAATATGTAAAAGTTAAAAGCAACTTAAATTTCTTGACTTAAAATGTACAAGGACAAATTATGTAACCAAAGAGTATATACCCCTGTAATATTCTGAAATTAAATAAATACATACATACATATATACATACAACCAGTACCACATCTGGATAAGCTTAAGAAATCAAATTTTAAAAAACATAACCTACACTTTGTGCTTTCTACTTTCAGGGATGATAACAATAAACCTTAAAAGTTTTATCAGGAAATAACACTATTCTAGAAATAGATATTACATAGATCTGAGAGGTAAATAAAAATATTTAATCATCCCCAGAAATTGCCTTACAAAAAATGGTAGGACTCACCTCCTTTCCAAGAAAAATCATGACTATTTTACACTCCCCTGACTTAACATAGAATTAGGAAATCGGCATAAAGGAGGAAAATCTTATTGAACCCCTAGTCTTTTCCACATCAGGGGGCAGGCCCTTTTCTTCTCTGAAATGTAGTATGCTTTAAAAAGCATAATAATATTAAAATAATAAAGCAAAATAAAATTTAAAAAATATTTAATCCTGGACTAAATTAATCAGGTCAGCCAAAGAGATCTTATATCTCAGGATGAAGATACATATTTCTGTGCAGCATTTAGGTTAGAGACTAAAGAAAAAAGAAATGTATTCTATAAAGATTCCATGGCTGACTCATCTTATGTACTTATAGTATCACTTTATCCAGGGAAAGTAAACAATCAATTATTCATACATCTTCATACTACCAAAGCCATTTAAACATTTTGTATGAAAAAAAAAAATCTATTAAAAAGAAGTTAGATCAAAACAACAGTGAGATGCCACTACTCTTTCTAACAGCATTTCTTCCATATTAAAAATTATTTATTTTTGAAAATTTGGAATCTTTTTTAAATGTAAAATAAATGAGTTGTTGACAGTACACACTCTAGAATGACTATAATCAAAATGATGGATAATCACAAGTGTTGGCCAGGCCATGAAGAAATGTGAACCCTCATGTACTGGAAATATGAAATGGTACACCTGCTTTGAAAATCAGTGGCGCTAATTGGAAGACAGAATTAGCAGAGGAGTGAACAAGTCCATGTCTTGATATATACTCAAGAGAAAGGAAAATATATATCTGTACAAAAATAAGTGTTTATAGCAGCATAAATACATAATAATTACCAAAAATGTGAAACTAACCCAACTATCTCTTGACTAATATATTATATCCATATGATAGAGTATTATTTAGGCACAGAAGAAATTAAGTACTGAAATATTCCACAACATGGACAAACTTTCAAAACATTAAGCTAAATGAAAGAAGCCAGGCCCAAAGGCCATATATGATACAATTACGTCCTGAAATGTTCAGAGTAGAAATTCTACAGAGACAGTACAGAATTGTAGTTGCCTGGACCGGGAGGGGTTGAGAGAAAATAGGAAGTGATTGGTAAAACATATGGGTTTTCTTTTGAAGATGATGAAACGGTCCTAAAATAGTTTGTGGTGTTAATCACACAAATCCACAAATGTACATAACAAAACACTAAATTGTACGTTCCAAATGGGTAAATTCTATAGTATATAAACTATATCTCAGGAAAACCATTCTTTTTTTTTTTTTTTTAGCAAAGTAAATGGCCATTTCTTCCACTTATTTTAACTCACTGGGAAACCAACAGCTCTGGAAGTGATTAACTTCATCACTGAAGTTAAGCTCTTTATACTAACAAAGTTACATTTTCTTGCCATTGTCTCCAGTTAGTACCAAAATACCTGGAATTAAAAGTCAAAATAATTTTTTCAGCCACCTAAACAGACCTCAAAAGTGAGACATTTATCATCATGAATTCAGAATGGAAAAGACAATGGGAAGTTTGCATGGGTAATTCATTATATTCCAGCAACTGGATCTCTGTTACTATAGGAAATTAACATAGTTATTTTAAGGAGATTTTAACATGGATTTTTGGTTCCAGCATACCATCAATAACATTGTTTATGTGTTATTTGATTTAGAGCTTTTTTTACCTCCCAAAGTTCTCGAAAGTAAAACCAACAAGGAGAACAGAATTTGGGTTTTTTGGTTTTTTTAAATAACTGGTTGATTTGATTCATCATAATCTTTAGACCATCTCTAAGGCTACACATTTGTGACATCAAGTCCAAGCACTACTTGAGATCAGAAAGCCGAATTTCTGTCCAGAAGTAAAAGTAATTGACATATCTAAAGCCTATTGCCAATTTACTTTAAATCACTGGGACATTAGAATTCATAAGCAATTCTTCAAAAGGAATTGTCACCAAAATCCTTTCAGAAAATATATGGCTATTGGTTAAAACAAGAACAATAATTATTTTTCAGGTCATTTTTTTAAGTATTTCAAATTCCTAAGCACCTTTATTAAGCCTGAATATGAAAGTTAGGTACAAGTAAAAACATATTTCATTTTTCTATTGGATTAAATAAATCTCTGAAATATTTGAGAGGTAATAAGTTCTATATTTAAAAAAAAAAGACTGTGACGTAAAAGTAAAAACCATAGAATTTGAATGTGAATTATTACTTATGTAACCTTAGTCAAAGTATTTAATCTTTATCCTAATCCTGGACTGAAAAATAGGACTAATAGTATAACCTTACATACATCTGATGAAATCTCAAATGAATCTAAATAATCAATATCAAACCCTCTCTAATGGTCACAAAAATGAGTCAAGCCTCCATTCCAATTATGCTAACGGTATTTGAGAGTTATGCTTACTTTTTTACATAAACAACTTAGATATGATAGTCTATCTAGAGTAATAAAGATGCTCTTAATAACGTGAGATTAATATGAAGATGCAAGGCTTGTAACACTCGTGTAGGTACGGGTAAAAGTTTGGTTGGAATCCACTGTCAGCTCAAAATGGTAGCATTGTAAATAGTTCTTTTAATCTTTTAAGAGATTTAAACACTACTTAATCTTCTGGTATCACTTTGAATGGTGACTGAATTATAAAAGGAGGACCTGTTTTCAGAGACCAAGAACTTTGATAGAATTTAATTTCAAAGTCAAGATTCGTATTAAACAGATCCACTCAAACCAACAAATGATGCCTTATAACACACGTATTTGTGTACACTTCCATTACATAAGTATCAACATTCTTATTGTAGAGAATTCTTTATAAAAATTGTTAATGGTTAATGTTAAAAAAACAATGAGGAAGTAAATTCCAAGGTATAAGTTATTTCTCTTTCCATAAAATTTTCAAGTATATTTTTATTGAGGAATATTTCAACCCCTCTCTACATGATCATCAAAATGCAATTCCAGATCAGATTACAGTATTATATATTCTAAATAAGAAGGAGCCAAAAGGAAATATAGATCCATATTATTTGATCTAAATGTAGATAAAAACTTTCTAAACAAAAAGAAAAAAATTATTTGGAAAAAACAGGATAGGCACAGTAGCTCACACCTGTAATCCTAGCACCTTGGGAAGTCAAGGTGGGAAGATAGCTTGGATCAACCAGGAGTTCAAAACCATCCTGAGCAAGACTGAAACTCCCATCTTGAGGGAAGGGAAGGGAAGGGAAGGGAAGGGAAGGGAAGGGAAGGGAAGGGA
>NW_003852419.1:10510835-10520679 GCF_000181295.1 Otolemur garnettii
TTGAAAATTACCAAACCTTTACAACTGAATTAAAATTATAGAAAAAGAAAATAAAGATGAAAATCAGAGAAAGAAAATACAAAGGGCAAAACTCAAAGTATTTAAACCATATGAAAGTCTTAAACAGAAATAAAATTTGCTCTACAGTTAGCGAAGAGACATGTTTAATGAAAATACGTAGAATTCAAAATGATGTGAGAAAAAAAAGGTAGCCATGGGCCAGGTACAGTGCTCACCTTTGTCAACAGCTCTATAAAGACATGATTCATAGTCCATACAATTCACTCATTTAAAGTGGGCAAGTAAATAGTTTGAGTATATTCAGGGATAGGCACAACCATCATCAAATCCAATTTTAGAACATTTTAATCACAGGTAAAAGAAATTCCATACCTATAGCTACCACCTTCTTATCTTCCCATTCCCGTCTTCCAGCCTTAAGCAACCATTAATCTACTTTCCCTTTCTTTGATTTCCCTATTCTGAACTAGTATGTGAAGGATCGGGTAGTATGTGGTCTTTGTGACAGGCTTCTTTCAGTCGCCTGTTTTGGAATTTCAGCTGTTTTGCAGCATGCACCTGCACATCCTTCCTGTCCCTGGCTGAGTAGTCTCACCATGTGCACAGTCTGCCCCTTGTTTATTTATTCATCTGTTGCTAAATGTATTTCCCTCAATTCTATGCAGAATCCTAGAAGGTTGTTTTGGATTTCATTCTTTGGATAATAGAAATAACTTGGTACATCACAGTGGATTAGTAAATGGAATTGCTGGGATTTAAATGCATGGTGCCTGTCTCTAGAACCTGCACTCTCCAACAGTAGAGCACTACCTTAAACATCTTTATCATAGGTTGACCCATAAATCCACTTCCAAGAATTTTTCAGAAGGAAATGAGCTCATACTTATCAAAATATTAATATACAATGATTATTTCAGAGATCATTTATAGAAGTGAAAATTTCAGTATAACTATACTATTTAATAACTGTGGACTTGGTAAATAAAGTATCATGGAATATCATGCAGCCATGAAAACAAGAGTTTTCTAAAAAACACTTAACAATATATGAAATTGAAGAGACCATAGTTTTAAGCATAAAGCAGTATCATGAAATGCTATGTACAATTATTATGCTCAGCAGATCCCAATGCATTACATTGTCATCATTTATAAAATGCATATAATAATAATATTGATTTCATGGGTAGGTTGGGAAGATTAAATATGTTGATCTATACAATGTGCTAAGATTAGCATTTATATAAATGTTAGACACACAGAGAAATACATACACACACAAATACCATAGAATACATGGTTATACACAAAAATCTAAAGCAGAAAGACTATAAGTGACCTGATATCTGTTCATATTTTTCTCTGTATTAAATAAGAAATCTGAAAAGAATAAGTACAGGGAAAGAAATATTTAAAAAAAAAATAGGTGACACAACAAAGCAAAGAGGGATATTTTGTTCAACTTTTGTTTCCAGGGCATTGGAGGCAGGGGAGCTTGAGCAACCACTTCAGGTTTACCCTGGAGCAGGAGGCTGGCGACATAAAAAGTCCAAAACTCAAACCTTTATCCCTAAGTGTAAAGAAGTGATTTCTGTTAATAGAGCTAAGCCTGCTTTGAAAAGGAGATAACCAAAATGATCCCAGTTAGAAACAGATGCTTTGCAATCTTGAAATGTACGGTAGGCTATGTGCAGAATTCTTCACCACCGTCAGATGGTGCTTATTAACCCCCCACCTAGCTAAGCATGCAGTCAGACTAGGGAGGAGCCTGCAAAACTACTTTCTTCCCAGGAAACAATTTGTTGACATGTCAGTGGCAGAAGACAGTTTTCTAAGATCTGTCTTCTTTTTAATAGCCTATACTTAATTAACAGTCTTTGCCACCACCACCTCCCGTTTTAAACAATATGAGACAGTTGTCATAAAATGATTTAACTTGCTTTA
This sequence comes from Otolemur garnettii, assembly GCF_000181295.1. Lineage (NCBI taxonomy): Eukaryota > Metazoa > Chordata > Mammalia > Primates > Galagidae > Otolemur > Otolemur garnettii. The sequence goes on from NW_003852419.1 coordinate 10,512,801, forward strand.
GATAGTATTTCTGTAGAAACCCAGAGTCTTGATATCATCTTTCTATCATGCAGATACAGAAAAACAAAAAAGAAGTCCCCAAGGAGGCATTCATTTTCACATAACCACCTGCCTGTCATCGGACATAATCAACATTAGCTAAGGAGACACTTTCCTGCTTCAGATTTAGAGTGACAGGTTCTATTTCTTTTCTAGATATATTTTTACAGTCTATTCTTCTCTGATTATAATATTAATGCAGGCATACAATTTCTTATCTGAAATTCCAAAATGTAATCAATCAATCTCTGAAAACAAAGATTTTGCAGCAGTTGAATTTGGGAGGAAAGCCGACTTCCCCTGCACTGGCATACAACTGTATCAGCACCACTGATTGTGAATATTCACATGTTTTGCTGCAAAATATTAATGTGCTTGATTTCAAGAGGCTGCCTCAGACTCTACTGAAAGTATAACCTAATATAAACTGTACATACCACACAACCATCGAAAATTTAAAAATTCTCCAATTCCAAACCCTATTTGGTCATACTGGTTTTGAAAAGGAGAATGCAGACCTGCACATATTTATTGCAAAAATATTATGCAAAAAAGGTTTGAGAAGTAAAATTGAGTGTTTTGCCACTACTCAGCGATAACAAGTGTGGACATTTTGGTGAACATTTTTTTCATGATTTTTTTTCTGTAGTAACATATAAGTAAAGGATGAATAAGTGCATACTATTTGGTCATTTCTTAGATCAATTAATACTATATTGTGAACATTTTTTATTGCAAATAAATATATACCTGTCACATCATCAAAATAAAACATTGTATATACGTTTTGTGATCTGTTTTACCAACCTCTGCTTTTTAGGATGCTTAACTTGTTTCCAAGTGGTCACCAATATAAACCACACTGTGATAAATATCCTTATACTGCACACACACACACACACACACAGCATTATTTCAAGAGTAAAGACTTCAGGACGGAGACTTACAGCTTTTATGTTTACCTGGATGGAACTGAAACACATTCTTTTTAGTAAAGTATCTCAAGAATGGGAAAAAAGTATCCAATGTACTCCATACTATTTTGAAATCAATATATCATCATCTATACATCCATATGAATGATAAAACACAACTATAGTCCAGAAAGAAGGAGAGGAGAGGAGGCAGAGGGGAGGGAAGGGGGGAGGGCAGGAGAAGGGAGGGTATTTGACAGGACCTCACCTATCGTGCAGGTGCACAATGCAATGGTACATTTCAAAACTACTAAGAGGATAGTATAAATGTCTTACCACAACAAATAAGTGAGATGATGGTTATGTTGATCAGTCTGATGTAAGCGTTCCACATGATATATCAAATCAGTACATTGAACCCCATATTTGTATACAATTATAATTAAAAAAAAGAGATAGATTTTAGGTGGGATTTCTGGGTAATAGAGCATGACTACATAAAATTTTGACACAGATTTTTCAAATGCCTTGCAGAAGCTCAACACTGATTTACATCTCCATATACAGGGTGAAATAGTGCTCATTTTCCCCACAATACCTTCAGCATTGAGTATTAATAGTCTTTTAAATTCAATATTTAACACAAGCCAAATAGAAGCCAAAAAAAATTCAACTTTTGCCATAAAATTATTTAGATGACCTAAACCTGAGGAAAGAACTCTATGGAGATGACAAAGTAGCTTATTTCATATTCTGTACAATTTTTGGAGACAAAGTCTCTTTTAATTGATTACTACCTAATGTATTGTTCTGCACTGGGTTTTTTAAATGAGAGAAGTGTTAAGGGAAGTAAACCTGTGTCAGTTCAGTCCTCTTCAATAGCTGGACTTCAAAGTGAATTCATATGTAAGAAGTATTTTCAGAGACACTATACAGAAAAAGTGTGGATATCGGTGGGAGGTGGGTAGCTGTAGTATTGAAAGGAGGGGTGACCACAAAAAAAGAAATTGATTGAAGATTCCTATTTCTTGTTTACCTACAATTTGACCTTGATAAATTTGCTTAATTTTTTCTGTGCCTTAGAGTTTTTGTAGGTAAAATGAAAACAATTCAACCAATACCACAAAGTATTGAGAGGATTAAGTCAGTCATCGTATGTGCAAACTTTCAGTGCACTCTGTAAAATACTAAGTGCATAACTATTAGTTAAATTTTAATATAAGCCGATTCTCATAATTTTATTCATTCAACACATCTTTTTGTGTATATACTTATTATTTTAGTATTCATCTCATTTGACTGTATTCTGCAAAAACAGTTGGGGAAATACAGTTTCTATTCAAATGCTGCTCTGCTACTTAATGACCTGTCTAGTCTTTTAAGTTCTCTACTTGCCAAATGGGAATTTTAATGCCTATTTTAAAACATGGCTGTAAAGAATGAAATGATGCAATACATTTAAAATAGGGGGTGTGATGCACATAGTGCACGATCACCTTGGTGGTATTAATGGTGGGTAGTCCAAGTTCATACTTCATTGCTTCACACAGAGCTGAAACCATTCAATATCAGTTTACTTCCTTTTTCTCATTGGTTCATAGTCAAAGGTCATGCTACTTATCTAGCCAGCCGTTGTAAGAGTATAAGACTGACTAGAAACCCTGAATAAGAAGATGAAAATAAGTCAGCTTTCAGCCACACACACACACACACACACACACACGCACACATACACATACACGCAATGTATTTTATTGAGAACATTATATATATAATGAACATATAGAAAAAATAATGTACAAATAAACCATGGAAGGCTATGCTAAGATGACCAGAAAACCTCAAAAGAAATCTTATTGAAGAAATAAAATAGTTATGCTTAAAATAGCTTCTCCTCTCACCAAAGGAAAAAAAGAGGAGAAGAGAAAAGAAAATTTAAAACTCTATACTTTACATAAAGTGCTTTTCTCAGTATGGGAAATCCAAGACTCATAATTAAATAATTATAAATTTTTGAAGACAGAATTTATTCTAAGTTCAAATGCATTAATTTCTTTTCTGGTTTTTTTTTTTTTTTTTTGAGACAGAGTCTCACTTTGTCACCCCGGTAGCATAACAGCTCACAGCAACCTCCAGCTCTTGAGGTTAGGCAATTCTCTTTCCTCAGCCTCCTGAGTAGCTGGGACTATAGGCACCCACCACAATGCCTGGCTATTTTTTTTGTTGTTGCAGTTTGGCCAGGGCCGGGTTTGAACTTGCCACTCTAGGTACATGGGGCCAGCGCTCTTCCCACTTGAGCCACAGGCACTGCCCAAATGCATTCATTTTCAAAATAACAAACTCTTATAGTTTTGTGTCTCTTATTCATAATAACTATTGGTTATTCCAATACCATTGGACAATAATGGTATTTTATACTCCAAAACTATGGTCATTGATATTAAAGAGCCATGATGATATAAAGTAAAGCACATATTTGCTCCACTACCTGGTAAGTTTGAGTGGACATAACATTCAATCTAAATCATTATAGCAAAAAAAACAATAAAGTTCTTTTGATGATTCTAGCATCAAAGTCTTTAAAGTTTGGATTAGCTGTCTTCATGGGAAAGTAAAGCCCCAATTTATTTATGGAAATACTGCCATTGTAAAGTTCAAGAGTGAATCCCCAAGGAATCAGTTACTCAGCTAGTCCCCGCTGAGTTGTTTCCAACCTTTTACTTCTGATTCTGAACCACAATGAGATTGGTTCATAGGACAAAAAGGCATAAATGAGGACCACCTTTACAGCTTTAATAGAAGAGAAGGGATAGATAACTGAGCAGGGCAGCTGTGACCTTATGAGCATCAACCAGACTAATCTGTGGACTGTTCTCAAGGGAAGAAAAGGTACAATTCCCTGGAAATAGAAACTCAGGTTTGCCTTAATACAGGTGGTCTCATCTGCTCTCTCCTGACATTTTGGCATTTGGAATTGTTCATGCAGCAGTGATAACATTGCCAGTTGTGTGAAAAATGCATTCTGAATAATTTCTGGGCATGAAAAATAGCTTTACTATATTAAGGTGGAAGAACTCAATTCTTTCACCTGAGACTACAGTCCCCGGCCTGTGCACTGGTACCAGTCAGTCAGTGGCTTTTTAGGAACCAGCCCACATAGCAGGCGGTGAGCAGGGCGTCTGTGATCAAAGCTTCATCTATATTTATAGCTATTCTCTATCACTGGCATCACTGCCTGAGCTCTGCCTCCTGTCAGATCAGCAACATCATTAGAGTCTTGTAGGAGCCCAAACCATATTGCAAACTGCCCATGCAAGGGATCTAGGCTGTGCACTGCTTAGGAGAATCTAATGCCTCATAGTTTGAGGTGCAGCTGAGGCATTAATGCTAGTGCTAAGACTGTCTACTTGATGGAAAAAAAGCTCAAGGTTCTCTCTGATTCTGCACTATGGTGAGTTGTATAATTACAGCAGAATTTCCACAGTTGACTGCCTTCCTACATTGACCACCTCCTGAAGTTGATCTACCTTTCGTAGACAGGACATGTACTGCATGCACGTATGCAAGTATAGTAAGCCTAGTTCCTTATGTTGACCAGTTTTTTACAGTCCCTCCCATGATCAACTTACAGAGGTTCTGTGTATTTCATTATATACTACAATATCATAATAATAGAAATAAAGTGCACAATAAATATAATGAATTTGAATCATCCTGAAACCATCCTCCCACCCCAAGTCCATGGAATAATTGTCTTCCATGGAATTTGTCCATGGTGCCGAAAAGGCTGGGGACTGCTAATCTAAGAGATAGACGTGTAAAGTGCTACAATGCCATTGTCATCTCCAATAAAATGGATAGTGGCTCTGTAATAACATTTTTGTTTTATGAATTTGACTTCTACATTAAAATGTCTTTCCCAGTTTTTGCAGAAGAATTTTGAAGCATGCTGTGAATTTAATGATTCAGAAAGAGTGAAAATGATTATTAGTAATCACTTAAAACTGATAAACAGAATTTAGACATAGAAATGTTACAAATCCAAAGCTTCGATGTATTTTAAAAAATTTACCCTAACATGAATTTAGAAATATTCAGCCCTAACTTCTTTCACGTGAGATCACTAGACTTATTCACAGCATCTAAGCTATCAGGAATTCGGATTAGTTTTAAGGTGACTGACTGTACACCTCTTATAGTGTTCCTTTGATACAACTATAGATAGAAATAAAAATAGGGAAAATGGGCTAAAATACCAGGTTAGCATTAAAGGCTATTGACCATGCAAGCAGGATTCCTGTGTGTGAGAGCTGGTGATTTCCATAGAAGGACTGCACATGACTGGATCAGGTGTCAGCCAGTCAAGGTCAAGAGCTGGTTTAAAAGATCATCATGCCACCTAGCCAATGAGAATATTCCAACACCCTGGATCACACGCGGGAGGGGGAGGTGTGGGAAGAGGAGATAAAATGTGATCCTGAAAGGTAAAAGTCCTCCTCCCCCTGTGTTATGCAATAGAAAAGAATAATATTTATCCTTGGAGAGTTTTCTGAATAACCTAAAAGTTTACATTTTTTTCCTTGGGACTTTACTCTTGTTCTTAGACATGTTAGCATACTATTTAGGGAAAGGAGTCATCATCTTTTTTACTGGAAGGTTGATTTTCCAGGAGACTTTCTGCCCAGACCATGGCAAGGGATATACTTCAGGGCAAGAACTCTAACTATTCTACCTAGACAAGCTCTCTCCCAAAATAACAGATGCTTCAATAATACAAAAGGAGCTGAATATCATGGAGCAACTGCTAAGAAATTGTATTTCAGTATTAGTAACTAACCCAACTCCCCCTATCAAGATGCTATCTCTCAGGAGCTATTCAAATCAAAAATAACTATCTCAAAACACATGTTACCAAAATAAGAACTTCATTATTTATAATGTAAATAGAAACATAGAAAAATTAATATAGTAGAACCTCTGCAAGTTGATCACTCAAGGGACTGTAGCAAATTGGTCAACATACAGACTTGGTCAACACAAAGGATCAGGCCTTCTGTACTGATACATTCATATGGTGCACGTCTGGTCTATGAAAATTAGGTCAGCTTAAGGAGGCAATCAATGCAGGGAGGTGGGCAATCATGCAGGTTCCACTGTGTGTTAAACAGCAAAGACAGGTACCCGTTTATAGTTGTGTCTTGAGATTGCCTCTTTCCCCCTGCATTCTCTTTCAAACCATTCCAGCCAATAGTCAAAGGTCTGGCTGGAACCTTGGCATAGACTCAAGATCTTCCTTTCATGAGGTAACATATATATCTAATGACCTGGCTTTACCAGACTTTGATTTGTTTGGATCAATGTTATACTTTTTATAGAATGAAAGTATTATGATACCTGTCTTGTCTGCTGCTAGTAAGTAATGGAGTGGTGATGTCAGTTACTTGCTGCATCACAGGCAGTAGAAAATTCTAGGATCAGTTGCTGCCACTATCAACAACATTAACTGATGTTAGGGACCTAGAGACCCAGGCAGAAATATGGAATAACCAAATAATCTAGGACTCCAGGATGAGGAAAAGATGCCCCCTGTTGAGACATCAGAGAACCAGGACCATTTATCTGCTGGTAGATATGTTTCCCTAGTTAATTAAACAAATGGGAAGCTCTTGCATTTGTGTGGCTTTGTATGTAATATAATTGTTTGAAAGAGACCATGCTAAAGCAATGATTGACACATTTAAATGATTATTAGAGTTTAAGTTGGTCAGTCGGTCATAATATGAATAACCAGAGTAATATCTTATATTATCTTCAAAAATATTGGCATAGATAACTTTTTTATTGGGCAAATATAATGATACGTAGAAACTATTATATTTCTCATTCACAGCAATCACTTTGCTTTAGGTTCTCTTCTACCCACTACATTACCCTCACTCACAGTCTCCCATTCTGAAAACTGTACATTTCTTTCGTCATAAATATGTAAGCAGCTCCTAGCCTAGGTAAGGAGGCTAGGTAAGCTTCTAGGTAAGCTCCCATTGCAGTATCCAGATCCTTTGTTGTTCATAATCTTTACCTGAATTTCTTCTTATAATTTCATACTAATTACTCTTCTATCTCATATTTCTGACCCATTGGTTCTTCAATTTGCTTGCCTGGGATTTAGATGTTGACCGAACTAAGCTGTCTCATGAGATTTGCCTGAACTCGCCAATCTAGTCTTCTTAATATTGCTTTTACCTTCAGAGAAATTCAAAATTCAGTCTACTTACTAATGTAAGAAAAAAAAAGGCAGCTTATCATATAGCACCTTCCCATCAGCTGTTTCCATTAGGTTTCCAGGCATTTGCTACAGAACTCAAAATGAGAATGGAGATTTTAAATAGATCTGGGTAGGAGAATATATTCTTAGGTATTACTGATGTATCTCAACTGAACCCCTAAATGTAAAGAAAATTAAGAGATTAACACATTCCTGAAACAACCTATACTTTTTTAAAATTTAGTAAACACACCAAAATACAAGCTACGGCTCTCATACCTTTATAATTCCACAAATAATGAATTGCATCAATTAGATTATATGAATAAATGAGGGATGAATCTCTATTATTGCTATCACTTTCTCAAAGGCAATGGAGTAATATTAGAATGGAGTAATAAAAATCATAATGAAAAGAATTCAAGTGTTCTTTTTAAGTATTTTTGATTAAAAAGAAAAGTCTCACTAGAGGTTATGTCAAGAGCTAAAGAATACTTGACAAGAAATTAGAAAAAAGTATTTTTTTTCTTTCTTTGAAACAAAATAATTGTTAAGCACTCATACACACAGAGATACACATCCACACCCTACTCTTCTTCACCTTTAAGACAAATCTTGATGTTTCCATTTAATACCCACACTTCAGGTCCAGTCTTTTCAC
>NW_003852419.1:10521046-10526117 GCF_000181295.1 Otolemur garnettii
AGGTTCCTATTTGCTCCCTCAACATTTCTTCTTCTCATTACGCTTTGCCATTTGATATATGGGCTTCTGCGGCTCTTATTCACACATGGCTTTTCTTTCTTGATTGTACAGTGGGTAAAAACAAAGTAAACGCAAATAGTAAGTCATCATGTAAGGGCATTTAGACATACATACATGGGGAAGAGAGGGCAACAATTGATATCAACTGATACAGACGTGATTTTACAAACTTTTCTCAAACACAAAGTTCTAGAGAGGGACTATCCCCAAATTAATATTCTGAGGTTAAACCCTGACTAGAAGCCAGATAGTCCTTTAATAAGTAGGGATTCTAGGGATATTACAGGAACATGTTTTCAATTCTAAAATCAAATATTTTCCTTTCTTCCAACATCACTTTTCTCCTCCTATAATAGACCCTCTTTCTGTTAAAAGGGCATCACTTAATCAATCACTCAGAATCAAAACTACAGACTCAAATATGACTGCTAGTTCTTTGCTTCTCAGTAAGTTGTAAAGCCCCCAAAATTCCACCTACATGAAACAGGTTTCTGCCATCACTTCCTCTTTATTTCTGCTATCTCATTTTAGTCACCCCCCAAAATCCTTAGGGTGACCCCCTAAAATCAGCAGGACATTTAATGTTCTCTGTTCTGTCTCCAAGTCTTGTCTTATCAACCTATCAAGCAAGCAGTAACTATCTTTTCTTTCATCTGGGTCTTTGGGTTTCTTTTCTTTTCCTTTCTTTTTTCTTTTTTTTGTGCCTAGAATTCCCACCTTTATCTTTTCCACTTGTCTGTCTCTCATCCATCTTTCAGGTGGTAATACAAATGCCACTACGCTAGAAAGCCTTCACCAGTATCTACAAATGACAATCATCACTCACTCCTCTCAATCCCTATGCAGTTAATTATCATAAATTCCCATCATTATAATTATTCATGTAGTTTTTCTGATAGACTAGAACACCCTTGAAGGCAGAAACAATGATTAATTCAATTTTATTGTTCCATTATCTTTTGGAACATAAATGGATATTCAACACATTTTGGTAATAAAAAATACGTAACAGTTTAGAGCTAGCACTTTAATAGATAAATTGGTCCTTGGTGCTGTCTAAGTAACGAATGGGTCCATACGAACCGACAATGAATCAGCACAGCCAGGTGATGGAATTTTACCCGCCTTTACAATACTGCCATTACCTGGTCACCTTTGTCATAAATGCTCTTGGTTCTGCTCTGAATGGATCAGAAAGATGTAAAATCTCTCCTTTTAAAAAGGACATTTGAAAGGGTCTTGCCTGGCATGAAATTCAAATAGGGTAAAGTGACAGAGAAGGAAGTTTATTTCTTGTTCCACAAGTGTAGTCAATATGACAGTTTCATTAATGCAGTAAGTTAGCCTGAAACTGCTTTTTCAAGTGGAATTCACTATGGACCTTCCAAATCAGTATTCAGGTGTACTTTTTACACACCTGTTTTGTACCTGATGCAACTGTCTGAGTCTATCAGAAATGACCAGCCAATACAGCAGTGAATTAATAAACTGAAAGATTTTTAGCAGATTTTTTTCATTCATTTGCAAGTTCAATAAAAACTGAAAAATTGATGGCAAAAGAAAAATTTAAATGAAAGTTGAGGAAAAAAGGAGAATATGAAATGGTATGTTTCTGATTAAATATAACACAAAAGCAGAGAGGAATTTTTAAAAAACAAACCCTTCTCACTTGGAAGGAGCTCTTCCTCTAGAAGCCCTGTATTCTCAGTCAGAAAACTGCCAAACACTATTTTAAGAAGAAAAATAGGAAACAGAGCTTTTATCACAAGAAAAAAATAATACTTTTTTAAGACTATTAAGAAATTTCATTTCCACATGATTCCCTTATATAGAGTAATAAAAATAATTATAAAAGATTAAATAGAGCCCTTGCAGGCTAATGTAAAAATTTCCTGTTAAAGCAGAGTGTCAAGAACCAGAGTTCACCTTCAGTCAAGGATAAGTGCTGCAGAAAAATAAAAACAGCAGCAGAAGAAAGAATATCAAAGCACAATGATATTCAGTGACAAACAAAAAACTGGAAATAGGTTTACTGTATTAGTGCATCAGTAATGATTTGAAAATCTTGCTTATATTAATGCACTTCCAGTGTTGCCATCTGGAATCAGAACTTTCTATCAGAGAAAATAATAAACTTTGAAAAATATCTTTATTTTCTGAAGACCACCGAGCAACACAGAGAAAGAGAGAGCCTATAGCCTATAGAACAGTGGTTCTCAACCTTCCTAATGCCATGATGTATTTTCATTGTTACACAGGGGTCGTAACCCACAGGTTGAGAACTGCTGCTAGAGTCTAACACAAATCAAATGCTCTCTTACAAAAGCATATGGTTTGCTTGTAAAAGACAAAAGTGAAAAAAAGCAGACTAATAAGTTAACATCTGCTGGGGAGACTGAGGCAAGTTCAGATCAATTTAGTTTAACCCAATGTTGTGGAATAAATTATGCCCCCTCTACCCCAAATGTGCATGTTGGAGATCTATTCCCCAATATGACTGTATTTGGAGATAGGGCCACTGAAAAGGCGATAAAAGTTTAAGGAGGTCCTATCAGTGCTTCACTAATCCAATGGTGACTCTGATGGTTAATTTTATATGTCAACTTGACCAGACTAAGAGATGCCCAGATAGCTGGAGGTAAAATGTTAATTCTGGGTATATCTATGAGGATGTTTCTGGAATATACTAGCATTGGAACTGATGAACTGAGTAAAGACGTGGTTCTTCCCAATGTGCCTGAGCATTATCAATTTCATTGAGGGCCCCAGTAGAATGAAAAGGTAGAGGGAGGGTGAATTATCTTTCTCTGTTTGCACTGGAATATCCATCTCTTACCCTGGGACATTAGTGCTCCTGGTTATAGGGCCTTTGAACCAGGACTTTTATCATGCCCACCCTACTCCCCCTATTCCTGATTCTCAGGCCTTTGAGCTTGAACTGAATTATACAATAGTCTCATATTTTAAGGGAAAGAGACCTTCCCCTTCCTTCCTTCCTTTCTTCCTTCCTTCCTCCTTCCCCCCTTCCTTCCTTTCTTCCTTCCTTCCTCCTTCCCTCCCTTCCTTCCTTTCTTCCTTCCTTCCTCCTTCCCCCTTCCCTCCCTTCCTTCCTTTCTTCCTTCCTTCCTCTTTCCCTCCCTTCCTTCCTTTCTTCCTTCTCTCTCTCTCCCTTCTTTCTCTCTCTTTTTTTCTTTCTTTCATGTGAGGACACAGAAAAAGGCAAGCAGGTGGCCACATGCACGGTTGCTTTTATTTCCCTCCAGCTTTTCTCTTTTACTGAAGGTGAACCATACTTTGCATTCTGCAAGCTAGAAAGAGAGCCCTCATCAGGAGAGCTCATCTGGTATCCTAATCTCAGACTTCCCAGCTCTAGAACTATGAGAAACACATTTCTATTGTTTAAGCCACCCAACATATGGTATTTTGTGATAGGAACTTATGCTGATTAATACACATAGATAAACTGTCAACTTGATTTTAGCCTTAAGAAGGGAAAAATTAAAGATTCTTCTATCCATTCAATAAATAAATACTGACCAAACCTATTGTCAGTCATTGTGATAGGCTCTGGGATTTAAATATGTAATAAACCAACAAACCAGGTTTTCTATCCTTAGGAGTTCAGGGCCTAGTTAGGAAAAATACTATTTAAACAATCACATAAATATGTAATCACCAACTTAGATAACTGCTTTCTTGGAGAAAGAATTAAAGGGATTGGTAGGTGGGAAAATCAGTGGAGTGGAATTTATTCTGAGTGGCCTGGGCAGGCTTCTCTGAGGGAGGAAACTTAGAGCAGAGAGATAAACAATTAGGGGAGTTGACATGACAGAGGATGGGGGAAGGGGAGAGCAACGTAGGGCAGGTGAAGATCTGGGAAAATTGGGGAAATGCCCTGTGGAATGGCCCTAAGGAGAAAGTGATATGTTTGAGGTTTGAGGCAAGTCTGTCTCTCACAGATTTGTTTAACTGAGTGTTGTGAACCAAAATATTTGAAACAAAAACTTCTGAGAAACTAAAGGTAATTCCTATATGAGAAAAAAACAAAGTTCCCTTTCTTACTGGGCAAGGGAAAAACATTTTTTTTGAATTCATCAGAGATACCTAAGGACTCAAGGACAGAGTGACCGATGAGGCTGTGGGTAGCATCTGGAAATGACATCAAGTGGTGACAAAGGCAAAATGGATAGCCGCAAGTTCCACTGCTCTTTCTGAGCTCCTAACCCAAGTGGCCTATGCTGTTGCCAAGGGAACAAATCTTAGCAAAAGAAATCAATGAGTTAAAAATAAGAATGAAAGCAATAATAAACTTGATTTGTCCCAGTGTCTGACCTCTCTCAAACATGGCTCAGTATTGCTAGGGGAAGTGAGAGAAGGGATAAAGGTTCCTCTCAAGAGAGGAACTTGTTTGGTTCAACTTATTCTAGTGTGCCAGGCCATACAATCCATGGTTACTGCCAAGTTAATAAGTGAGATATTTTCTTTCCAGGATCCAATGTGATTATAGGGAGTAGAGTGGGATCCTATGAAGGTTCCTACTATGAATGAGAAAGATTTCCAGAATGAAAAGCTGTCCAAAAAAGTTAATGATTTGAATCCAGTACAGTTTTACACAAACAGAGATATGTATGATCTTAGGGGCCCTTTTATGATTGAAAATGTAGCACTAGGGTGGTGCCTGAGGCTCAGTAAGTAGGGCACCAGCCCCATATACCAGAGGTGGCAGGTTCAAACCCAACCCTGGCCAGAAACTGTAACAAAAAAAAAAAAGAAAGAAAGAAAATGTAGCACTAAACATACCACTAAAGCAGTATTAATTTAGCTAGAGGTTTCATCTGTTTATTCAAGTCCAGATACTCCTTTTAGTATTAACATTAAATGTTTGATCAGTCATTTAAACCTTAATGTAAAATAGTTCCTTAGATTGTTTCCTAAAAAGATATTTTTAAAGGAATGAGGTAATTTACAGGGCATGTGGCAGATGTTTAAAGGTACAGAATAAAAAAAAAAA
>NW_003852419.1:10526150-10528516 GCF_000181295.1 Otolemur garnettii
CTTATAATTCTGAATACCAGGACGCTGATCCCATCCCCTGATATCCTCGGCTCATCTTCCATTCCTGGCCTTCCTAATGTATTCTTTAAAAAGCAATCACAAAGAAGTTTTTGCAGCAGATGTTTTGTTCAGAGACCTACTTTGAAATGTTAACTTTCTGTATTTTCAGGAGCAGAACTATGGTTTCCTTTTTTAAAAGTCAAAACAGTCCTCATTGGAGACTTTAGATCCTCTGAATCTGAAGCATCCACAGAAAGAAGTGGTCCGGGGGAGAAATCAGGTTTCAGCAGTTTTATCTGCAGTTTATTGATTAACAGTGAAAGACAGAAGTAAAATGGGGCCCTGTCTCTGAAAACGAACATCCAGGGAGAGGAAGCGGCCAAGCCCGTGCTCAATAATGCAGAGCAGTGGAAATTCGGGGAAAATCTGTTCCACAGCCTCTGCCTTTCTACTTGTGCACCACAGAATCAGAAAATGAATGCTCTGTCTCAAGCCAATGGCCAGATGATATGCACAAAGGCTCTGCATTGGCCTCAGTGTTTTCACTACTTGAAAAATAGATCCCTAAACCAAAACAAATCAACACAAGAAATGGCATGGCAGACAGAAATGAAAAGTAAAAATTGAATATATTGAGGGCCTAACCTTTTAACACTAAAATAATTCACTACCTCAGAATTAAGGACAATCACCTGATCATTTTGATTGCATTAGCTCAGATGCCATTCTAGTCTCTGGAGCTGATTCTCCAGCCTTCTGTCCTGTAGAAGGAAGGCAAGTAGCTAAAATCAAACAAGCAACTAAGACTTCCTTGCTATATGGGTTACTGAGCTTCCTTTATTATTCTCTATATCATGATATTCACCTGTTCACAGTGATGCTGCGTTGAAGCCTGCTTAACGCTTGTCACATTAACTAGATCTGTGCCCTTTAAGAAAAATCATTCTGAGCCTCCAAGCTTCAGAGTTTTTACCTGAAAAATATGAATATAATGACTAGATGTCCTTGAGCTGTGTGATCATGTAAGGGAAACATATTTATTCAACCATAATAAAAGGCTGATTATGATAAGTGCAGAAGCAGCTCGCCTTTACAGAGTTACTGCTGGGTTAGCTGAGAGGGGTACCTGTCATCATTCTGATCTGATGGATGGGGGCACGAGGTTTAGAGATGTCAAGTGAATTTAAACAAAATCACATTGTTGTTCGGAGGAAAAATCAGGACACAAGTTGCTTTGGTCTACCTCCACTGCCTGCATTCCTGTAGAATAAGGAATGGCTTGATGGAATCAGAGCTTTACTAGAAAGAAAAAAAATAGGATTTAGTCATGCAGAGATGGCTGGAGAAACTTCTTAGTGTCTCATCAATTCACATGATATTGGCTCTGGAAATAGGAATTCTGTATTCAAGTTCCACATTCACAAGAAGCCATCGCGGGAAAGGTAGAAAGAAGAGAAAGGAAAATGTGCTTCATTTTGCCTTCACAAAACAGCTAATGCAGGCAGTAGGAAACTAATGTCATGCGCCTGCACATTATTGTAAAAAGCACGTCAGTGTTCTGGGAAAAAAATAATATTCAGACGATGTGAAAGGTTTGTTCTTTACAATGAAGCATCATCAACTCACTTGCTTTTGAGTCATGGCAAAGAAGCGGATAGATAAGTGGATGGATGGTGTTCACGATCTACTTAGGGTTTTGTTTATTTCTTTTCTGGGCATATGTGTGGATCAAGCCTTTCATTTTTTTGTTTTGTTTTAATGTTTACAGTGCCCCAAATTTGTTATTTATGTTTGGTGTAATTTATTTTATCATTTTTTTTTGAACAGAGATAAATGTTCACTTACACTAACCCTAAAGCATACAGTCCCGGGAATTAATTCCTAAGAATCACATATTAAATTCCTCTATGAAAGCCATTAAGATTTACAGTTCTTTCTTTTCCTTTTTGATTTGTATGATTTTGAAAATGTGATGGAAAAAATAAATGACAAAGAGCTACCAAGTATGGATACTTACTTTACTTATTCTCAAAAAAACATATTTCTAGGATAGAAAAAGATTTACCCATTAGATAGAACTATTACTCTAGTGGGGCCGGGCACAGTGGTTCACACCTGCAATCTTAAAACTCTGGGAGCACGAGGAAGGTAGAATTCCTAAGCTCACAGGTTCAAGACCAGTCTAAGCAAGAACAAGACCCCTAAGATAGCTGGGCGTTGTAGCAGGCACCCGTAATCCCAGCTACTCGGGAGGCTAAAGCAAGAGAATTGCTTAAACCTAAGAGTTTGAGGTTGCTGTGAGCTATGATGCTGCAGCACTCTACCCAGGGTGACAAAGTTAGACTCTGTCTCAAAAAAAAAAAAAA
>NW_003852419.1:10530205-10541210 GCF_000181295.1 Otolemur garnettii
AATGACCAATACAGATTAATACTTACAGTGTAAACATCCTTTAGAAATGAAGACAAAGGAAAGACATCCTTATTCTTAAAAAACAAAACAAAAACTAACAGAAGTTTTCACAATCAATTGAAATCAAAAAGAAATGTTAGAAGTTCTGGTATTAGGAAACTTGGAAGTTGGAGATTCAGGAAAAGTAACAGAAATGGTAAAGATTTGGGTAGATGTATTATCCCATTCCCACTCCTTTTTAAATTCTTTAAACATGATAGTAGAAAACAAAAACTGTAATATTGCATGGTCTGATGTACAAACTGTGTAGCTGTAATTCATTTTGAAACTAAATCTTAAAGGGGACAGGGAGGTAAAGAGATATGATTTTAATATATCTACATTCTACTTGAATTGGTAAAGTATTGATTCTAAGTTGACTCTGAAAAGTTTCAGAATTATAGTCCCTTGAAGAATCCCATCAAAAATAAAATTACACCAAGTTATAGTTAAGAAACCTAATCAATAAACAACACACACACACACACAGAATTAGTTCTATGACATGTTACCATAATATCCCAGTGAATAAATGCACGTGTGCACACATGTACATAGACCTTTTGTGCTCTAAGGAAATTTTAGGCTGAGGAAAAGATTCCATATGTTGAATGTGGTGGCTACTGTATGGGTTATGATTCAAAATTCATCAAAGTATCCTCTTAAGTGGATATATTCTATTATATGCTGATTATACCTCAAATAAAGTTGATTTTACAGATAAATCCAGTGTGCAGCATAGGAAATGTATTTATGGCTCTAAACATGAGTTTGTTCATTTCAGATACATAAAAAGTTAACACCTAAAATGATTCTTATTTCTGAATTACGAGTTCAAATTTGAGGCATAATTTCAGATATAAATCTGTATATTAGATTGTTTTGTAACCTTAGTGGGAGCGCCAAAACTCTCTTTATTTCTTTCAATATGATTTCTTCCAGTTAGGAAAGCGAGGTATACTCAAAAGTGTTTTGAGTATCTACCAATTGTATAACACAATGCTTTGGGTGATACAAAAAGTATTAAAATTGATCCTAACTTTAAATAGCATGTAATTAATCTCAGACTCATGCTTTATGCATATTACACATAAAATAACAATCAAAATAGTAAACAACAAGTAAATTGAGCAGTATGGGCAGCAAGTATATAACGGTAAGACAGAAAAATCAGTGATTTCACAGGTGTTCAGGAGAAAGTCCATGGAGGTATGTATATAAGGGCAAAGTGCCAATTATACAGCAGTGTCCTCAAAGCCTAGGAAAAATAACTGTGACTAAGAACAAGTGTACAAAGTTTTCCAAAATGACAGAAAAAACATCCTTTCAGCTTAACAAAAGAAATCAAAGTAACCTTCAATCCACATGAACTATATTCCATGGGCTTAGAAATTTACGAGCTTATGATGATTAACTAAAAGAGAAGATATCAAATTAAAAGATTTTTTTATTGGATTTTATTCTGTTATGTGGTATTGCAGGGACCAAAAAAAGCCTGTTTGTTATTTCCTGAAAATTCCTCTTGCCTAATGTCGCAATGCATAATGCAAAGGACGGAGATTAATTCGACTTTGTTTTATTCTCATGTGCTACAAAACAATTCCACAATATTAGCAAATGAATAATTTATTTAGTGTAAATGTACATACTTGTTCTCAGAGTGATTCTGACACTTTCGCTTATTGTGAAAAAAAAAAAGGACTTATAAATCTCCACAGGTATCTCTAGCTCATGAACATTTTATAGTGTTTTTTTTAAGCTGATGAAGCCTCTTCATCCATCAGCTCACTAAAGACAAATTGTTCATTGTATGTGATTTTTTTTAATGTAATACAATAAGGGATAAAACGGAGTGTTTGAGAGAGAACTCCTTCCCTCCTCAAAAAGTAAATGTATGTTCTTCTTTACCACTTAGTTTCTGAACATATCGAGAAATAAAATGGCACACGGAAACCAAAATACACCTTTTACTTTAAATGCTAAGCTAAAGGTCACGACTGAACTGTGAAGACTACGCCAACTTCTCACACCAAACCCCAGCGTTAGGGAGCCGCAAACACCCAGCTTCTCTTCAAGTGGGAGGTAGCAAAAAAGACCTCGAGAAAACCAAACAACTTGTGGGTTCAGTGGGCGGTCTACTTCAATTCTACGAGAGGAATCTGAGCTGAACAAACTGATTTTTTTCCTCTCCATTTTTTGTCAATCACAGAGTCACTCCAATGCCCTCAATTGAAGACAGTAAAGGGAGGAGCAAATGTTTCTTTTCTTTTTTTTTTTTACAAGCAGGAAATCGTGTGAGGAATAGATTTCCCCATAAAACTGACTCCCCCTTTTCTTCAGAGCTCATTAAGCTTTTTCACCCAAGTGGGAGGAGGCTGTGCTCTGTGGAAGACGGACCTAGTGGTCTGTGAGGAAAATCCTGCCTCATCAATCTTTTTAGCCCCTATCTCCATTATCAACCACTGCTACTTGGAAATCATCCTGGTAGTCACTTTAGATTTCCCTAAATGGATGGGGAAAATGTGTTATCTCAATCAGCTCCAAGGGCATTCTGCACCCAAGAGTAAAAATCCATTTCTTATTCGATTGGCCATCCCAAATTATACTATACAAAGAGCATTCCAGAAATTCTACAATGACACATCCCAATAGTAAAAGTTAGCCACAATATAAAGACATCTCAATTCAGGGGAAAAACACTCTTCCCATTATATTACAAGAGAGGCTAGTTAAATCCCCTTGCAAATTAGAGGCCCCCACCCCCAAATACTAAAATTCAAACACCTTAAGATCTGGACTCAAATCACTTTGCCCTTTTGAGCTAAAAATACAAATTCCCCAATTTTTAAGTTACAGTCCAAACCCTCTACTTTTCAGCAAAATCTTATTGGAATTGGGGTTCTTTGAGCAGTCTCAAAAGAGAGAATAGTTTCTTTGGGATCGCAACACCAGATTTCCAATATATTTCAATTTTAAACATCCCAAGGATAGGGCATCCATGACTATTAAGTCACTAAAATGGAAAAGGAAACCAAGACGCAGGCCCTCGAGCCATCATGCCAGGCAGCATCTTGTTCCCAGTACTTGAAAAGGCCACAGCAAAGGGTGATGGAGCTCTTGACAGTTTCAACTTCTCCAAGAAGCAGGGGGGTGGGGGTCTGGGGAGGGTGCTGGTGTCCAAATGTCTAAAATCTCCAACTGGAGGACATGAAAACGTGCGGGGAGGTCAGATGCTCCCGGGCAGGGAGAGGCCCGTGTCTGTGTCCGGCTTCCTCCATGTGCTCAGGGGACTGGGCGCCCAAGAGCCAGCCCCGCTCTTGCTCTCAGCGCCCGGCAACCGCCGCCGGTAGGGCCGCACCCCTGCCGGGTCTGGGCTGAGTCGCCGCCAAGCGCAGGGGCGCACCTGCCGCTGCCCACCGCACCCGCGTCCTCCTGTCCGTGTCCTCCAGCTTTGACCGCGATGCTGTGACTTTGAAGAACCTTGCCAATTCTTCATCAGACTCATGGAGAGAGGAATTTGGGGGAAAACTACGAAAGGAACCAGAATATAGAGAAAACCAACCGGCCTCCAACTCTGGGCTCGTGACTGCCGCGGAAGGCAACAGAGCTGCGTCACACTTGGAAGAGGGTGGGAATTAGTCACTACTGGAACTGCACAAACTGACCACTGCCAAGAAGGACACTCACGCGTGTGACTCTGAGATTCATGACCTAAAGGAACAGGCAGGTGAAAGCCATCCAAAAATTGGCTGACCCTGTAACCAACCTGCGTGAGACGGAAGTGCCCCTCCCTCCGCCAGTCATCCCCTTGGTGACCCCGACCCTTGACCCTCGTCCCCACTGCGCCCCGCCCCGCAGCCTGGCTGGGCCTAGTGTCGGTGCTGAGCCAGCATTGGCTTCCCCATAGCCCCGGGGACTCCCTCCATCACTTAGGTAGCTCACTCATATAGGGTTTAAATTTACCCTTTCTATAAATTCACACCATCTACCCACTTCTGTCATTTGTACTGTTCCTTCAAATCAATAATTTGGTATCCCTCCCCTTAAAAAAATGAACTGAGAAAAACCTTCCAGACTGGTGTTCATTTGGCCCCTGTGAATACACCCTATTTAGGGAAATAAGAATGAAGGAGTCTTTTTCCCCATGTAGTACGTGCATTGTTAATTTATGTTCCCTTTCCTCTCGGAATTACATAATTTTGGAAGCTCGGTACAACTGTACGCTAATGACATGCTGAGGTGTTTTTTATTTTGTTTTGTTTCCTTCTCTTCTGTTCCTTCCTTGTCAGCGTTGTCGCTACTTCCTGGGATAGGTCTTTAGGTTTGAGGTTTTTGCCTCATCTCCACATTTGATTTAACTCCAAATCACCCTTAGCAAATTACAAGAATTTCTATTGTTGCTTCTGATGCTTGTGGCTGGAGAAGTAGTTCTCAAAATGTGCTTCCCCAGCGTCACTGGGAATTTGTTACAAGTGCAAATTACTGAGCCCTTCGAGGATATCTGAATCAGAAATTTTGGAGGTACGGTCTAATAATCATCCGTTTGTTAACAAGTGTGCCGGATAATTCAGATGCAGGCTCAAGTTTGAGAATCATTGCCCTTCTGTAAGATAGCTTGACAAACTTTTCCCATAAAAAACCAGTGGGCTGGTATGGTCTTTGTCACAACTACTTAACTCTGGCACTGTGGAGAGAAAATGGCCTTAGACAAATGGATGTAGCTCTGTTGTACCAGAATTTATTTGAAAAATCAGCTGGCAGCAGGATTTTGTCATGTTAGCTGTGGTTTGCTGACCCCTACCCAAGGGGATTAGAATAAAATAATATGTCTTCCTATGTCCCTGAAGACATGCTTTCCACTTGTCTTCCTACGTCCCTCAAGACATTTTTTCCACTTTTTAGTTTCATCTAAATGTGAAACATGCTCTATTAGGTCATGGGCATACCACGCATAATAACTCAATCATCTTGAAGTATACCCAGTAATTCTTTGAGAATTACTCTTTCTTATGTAAGACAAAGCTGCGTTAAAGATAAGATTAATTCTTTGAATAGTTCTCTGTGGCTCTGAATATATGATGGAATTTGGATCAGTCATCTGGCAATGCCAATCTGTGATTGAAACTAGATTCTGTGAACTATAAATCATAAAACTGTATAATCTTGGCTTCTTTAACGTTTAAATACAGCAAATATTTTATGCTCATCATTACGAATGAAGCATATCAAGATTCTCTTGGTTTTAATAGTATAATCTTTGCCAGAGAGCTATCTGTTAGGAAAGCCAAGTTTATGATTTAAGATGTGGCCACACACCTGTTAGCAGCTCATCTGGGGTTTTGTACTACAGATAAGAAGTTTTGTGATTCCTGTGCACCTCTGCTGAGGCCACCCATGTGAGCCATGTACCTCTGTGCTGGAGCCGTCTTGCTGCAGCCAGACCATTTGCAATCCTTGTCTAAGGTCTATATCAAACTGAGGCAGCCTTATTCTAGCCTAAAGTGTGAGGCCAAGCTGTAGCAGCTAAAATAGTCAACTAAAAGACTGAAAACATCAAGATCAGAACAGCGTGGTGACACATGAAAGCCCAAAGTCCAAAGGTGCAATTATGATCCCATCCAAGTCTTCCTAATGTATTTATTTGTTCTAAAATTCTATCCCTTTTTTCATTCTCAGTGCCTCTAACCAATAAACCAAATATTGAGGCCTCTTAGGAGATTTAATAAATAGCTTCCTTCTTCCACACCCAAGCTCTTAAAGTTTTGAAAACTAATATACCAGCTAGCTCTCAAATTTATTGCTTATAAATTCTGTGTTAGAAAAAAGCTTGCATGTTGGCCTAGTGGGCCTTCTAACACTAAACCCCAGAACTGGGTGGAATTACAGTCTTGATATTTAAATATTGGGATAGACATTCCCATCCTCACCCTAGTTTGCCACAGAAACAGAGCCTCCCTGGGAAGAGCAGAAGCAGCAACAAGGTGCATGCTCACTTAAGAAAGTTCTAAAAAGGTCGCTGCTGAGTATAGCCTGCTTATTCTTCACAAATTATCCAACAACTAAATCACTTCCTGCTTTTGGGACAGAGCGAGTAAACGGCTGGAGAGTACCAAGAGACTATATCAATTCAACTTCTTAAACCAGGAAAAAATACGTATGTGACGTGGGATGTAATTATCCCCTTTTACAGCAGAAATCATGTTTGTCAGACACCGATTAATGTCAACATCTATTCCCACTTTCAAATTCTTTCCTATGAAGTGAATCCTGATTTTATAGGGAGCATGAGGAAATGTCTTAATCTCAGAAATGGAAGCCCTAACAGAGGCCAGAAAAAGGTGCTCAAACCAGTTACAGTAATATTGACTTAATTTAACTTGAAATTAGCCCATAGACAGGCAAAGGTCTTCTGGACAATGAGAAGTAAGAGAACTTTGATTTGTTTGGTGTGTGTGTGTGTGCGGGGAGTCTTCTTTACCCTGAATAATTCAGTATCTGTTCTTTTGCTCTGGATTCCTTCAAGTAACATAATATTGTTGAGAAGAGAGTAAGTAAAAATGTTGGGCAGCATTGGTAGATGTTTAATTTTACAAGATATTTTCCATGTTATAAACATTTCCAAAATGTTTTCCAACATGATTGTATTATTTTACTCTTCCTTTTGCACTGTATGAGGGTTACAGTTATTCTGTATTTCTACCAACATTTCGTATTATATCAATTGAATATTATCCAGATGGGAACATATGAAGTAACATTTACTTTTATTGTAATATATTTTTCACAGGTAATAAACTGTGTTGAGAATTTTTTCAGTGATTATTGGACATTAGTAAATCTTGCCATGTGAAGGATCTATTCAAGTCCTTTTCTCACTGTAATTGGATTGTCTTCTTATTGTTGATTTGTATTGTTGTAACTGTATTGTAGCAGTTATTTATAGCTACTACAGATGAGTTCTTTATCAGTTACATGTTTTGTGAATGTTTTCTCCTTGTCTGTAGCTGATCTGTCCCTTTCTTAATGTTATTTCTTTCTTCTGTTGAGCAAAACTTTTAAAGTTTGATCAAGGTGTCATTTTATCAGTTTTTTAATAGCTATTAGTCTGCTTTATTCTATTTAAGAAACCTTTCTTAACCATCTTAAGTGGAAAAAATATTCGTTTTAAGTATTCTTCTAGAACAGTGGTTCTCAACCTTCCTAATGCCTCCTAATGCCACAACCCTTTAATACAGTTCCTCATGTTGTGGTGACCCCCAACCCTAAAATCATTTTTGTTGCTACTTCATAACTTTAATTTTGCTACTGTTATGCATCGTAATGTAAATATTGGGACCCACAAGGGGAGAACAATTTTATAAAATTTACATTAAATTTATCTTTATATATTTTATGATTTTTCCATGCTGGTATAAATCATTATCTATTTTATCATTTCAATTATTTGTTACTCATGTACAAAAGCCCAGTTGATTTTCATACATTAGCATTTCTTTCATAAAATTGTTAAATTTATTAATTCTAATAGTTTGGGATAGATAAATTAAGACTGTCTATATCATTCTGTCTGCATATAGAATTGGTTTCAATTTTCCCTTTGTAATCTCAATGTCTTCTCTTTATTCTACTTGAATTGTACTTCTAGTACAATGTTGAATACAAGTGATGAGAATGGACAATCTTGCATATTTCCAAATTTTCCAATTTTAGAGAAAAGACTTAACTTTTTTTATCATTAGTTTTAGTGTTAGCTCTAAGTTTCACATGAGTGTTCTATTTAATTTTGTAGACATTTACTCCAATTTCTTATTCACTAAAATTGTGTATCATGAATGTTGATATTTTAGAGCTTATTTTACTTGTCTTTGAAATGTTAAACACATCTTTTAGAACAGATGTGAGGAAAGGAAATTTAGCTGTATTATTTGTTTGACATCTTTCAGTAGGTTTTATTATTTCCCAAATTTAGTTTTGAAATCTCTTGTATTCAAATAGAACTAGACTGATTAAAGCATTAGACCTGGTAGAGTAGCCAAACAAAATTAGAATAAAGAGAGCAAAGCAATGAAATAATATTAACAACAGTTTAATTGGAATAAATGACAAATGTTTTCTACAACCTAGATTGTCAATTTCAGAGTGGAGTCACTAAGGTTCAATTAGCCATTCAATTTCTTCATTGATTTATTCAAGAAAACTGTACCAAAGACTTATTACATTACAGTAATAAATAAATGTATATATTCATCCTTGTAGAGAAAAGATAAGCCAGAATGTGCATCAAATCAAAATGATAACTGCAGTTATTACTAGATAGTATGACCGGGCATGGTACATTTTCTTCTCTAAATAACTATATTTAATGAGTTCTCTTCAAAAGGATGTTATTTTTATAACTCAAGGAAAGTTATTATTTTTGAATCACCTGAGATGAAGACAGTATAACCTCTGCCTCATATCAGCACTTACCTGGGATGGGAGTTCATATGGGCACCGATTGGCAAATTACCATGTGCAGATCCACAGTCTCTGCAGTCCCTAGTTTAATGTCATTTAGAGTAACATCCATCATGTTTATGCTAGACATAACAAAACAGGTTTTTTTCTCTTCTACACTATCATAGCTAGTCGTAAATTAAATGTTCAGCATATCACAAAAATAGAATGAAGGGAACACAGAATCTATTTCTAAGGCCCAAGCTCAATTTTACTATACACTTATCCTTAAATGCATCCAATTTTATATACTCCTAAGCCAAACAGACTTTCAGTAGAGAAAAATCACAATGTTTACTACTGTATGATTTTTTTTCTTTTTAATTCTTTTTACTTAGGTTTACCTTTTATTTTCTTTTACTGATAGATGATATTTTACATATTCAATTGGGAGTATTTTTACAAGCTAGAACGTGTAATGATCAAGTTAGGGACTTGGGTGTATTTATCACATTGAGTATTTATCATTTCTGTGTGTTAGCAATATTTAAAGTCCTTCTCACTACTTTGACATTTATAATATACTGATGCTTTTATAGTCAACAGACTCTGCTATTGAATATTGGAACTTATTTCTTCTGTAAGTTTATACCCATTCACTAAACTATGTATATTTTCTTCTCCTACCCACACACTCTGCCCAGCCTCTGATATCTGTCATTTTACCTCTCTTCCCATGAAATCCAGGTTTTGTTTGTTTGTTTGTTTGTTTGGAGACAGACACACACTATGTCACCCTCAGTAGAGTGTTGAGGTGTCACAGTTCACAGCAACCTCAAACTCTTAGGATTAAACGATTCTCTTTCTACAGGCTTCTGCCACAACTCCTGACTATTTTGTTGTTGTTGTTGCAGTTGTCATTGTTGTTTAGCTGGCCCAGGCTGGCTTCAAACCCGCCAGCCTTGGTGTATGTGGCTGGCGCCATAACCACTGTGCTACGGGCGCCGTGCTGAAATCTAGGTTTTTGAGCTCCCACATAAGAGTGAGAACATACAATATTTGTCTTTCTGTGCGTGGCCTATTTTGCTTTACATAATGACCCAATATAACGATCTACATTGCTGCAGGTAACATGATTTCACATTTTTGAATGGGTGAATTTTATTCCATTGTAGATATATAGCACATCTTCTTAATTCCTTCACTGTTGATGGACGCTTAGGCTAATTCCATGTCTTGGCTATTTGCGTATAAAACTGTGATAAATACTCAAGTCTAAGTATCCCTTTTATATACTGATTTCTTTTGCTTTTGATAAATATCTAGTAGTGGGATTGCTGGATTGTATGGTAGTTATATTTTTAGTTTTTTGAGAAATCTTCATACTGTTTTCCATAGTGATTGCATTCATTTACACTCCCACTAACAGTGGGTAAGGCTTTCCATTTTCCCACATCCTTGCCAGCATCTGTTGGTTTTTGCCTTTTTAATAATTGCCCTTCTAACTGAGGTTAAGATGATACCTTGCTGTGGTTTTGATTTGCAGTTCCCTAATAAGGAGTAGTGTTGAACACTTTTTCATATACCTGTCAGTCATGTCTGTGTCTTCTTTGGGAGAATTGTCTATTCATGTGCTTTGCCCATTTTACAATGAGATTATTTGTGTTTTCTTGTTGAGTTGTTTGAGTTACTTGTATATTCTAGATATGAGTCCCTCACTGGATGAAGAGTTTACATATATTTTCTTCTCCCATTTCAACAAGTTTTCTTTCCATTCTGTTGATGGTTTCTCTTGATGTGCAGAATTTTAAGTTTAATATAGTCCCAGTTAACTATTTTTATTTAAGTTGTTTATGCTTTGGGAGTCTTAGCCATTACATGTTTACCTAGGCCAGTGTCCTGATGTGTTTTCCCTGTGTTTTCATAATAAGCGTTAAAAAGAAAAAATGTGCCCAAAAGTACTAAAGTACTCTAGAAGGGGTCATCAGGAAAGCCCTGAGTGGTGATATTTAACCTAAATGACAAAAAATGTCAGGCATGGAAAAACACACTGAGACCACTCTGGGAGAAAGCACCAAGGTGGGAAAGAGCTCAGCATGTCAGGACAGAGGAGGAAGGCGGTGGAACCAAAAGAGAACGGACAAGGAAGGGTTGAGGAAATGCAGTTTGTAAGGCAGACAAGGGTGAACCCTGCGTGATTCCCAAAATTACCAAGATCATGGCAAATTGTTTATTTCCTTTACACTAATGGTGGGAATAATTATATAATAGTACAAAAAGGTTAGCAGGGCAGTGGTTCATGCCTATAATCCCAGCGCTTTGGGAGATCAAGGTGACAAGATGGCTCGAGGCCAGGAGTTTAAGACTAGCCTGGAAAACACAGCAAGACACCTTCTCTACAAAGAATTAAAATTATGTGGGCATGGTGGTGTGTACCTATACCCAGCTACTTGAGAGGTTAAGGCAAGGAGGATTGCTTGAGCCCAGGAATTCGAGGCTGCAGTGAGCGGACTGCACCACTGCATTCCAG
>NW_003852419.1:10542218-10543865 GCF_000181295.1 Otolemur garnettii
TGGGAGGCTGAGGCAAGAGAATTGCATAAACCCAAGAGCTGGAGGTTGCTGTGAGCTGTGATGCCACGGCACCCCTCCCAGGGCGACAGCTTGAGAATCTGTCTCAAAAAAAGTATGTGTATATATATATTTTTAACAGTGCAAGCCCTCTTGATTATTACTGTCAAGAGAGGAAATTCTTCACTTCCATATGAGATTGGGCTCTGATATATTCTAATTTATTTATTTATTTATTTATTTATTAAGACAGTCTTGCTATGTCACCCCCAGTAGAGTGCTGTAGCGTCACAGCTCACAATGACCTCAAACTGTTGGGCTTAAGTGATTCCCTTGCCTCAGCCTCCCAAGTAGCTGGGACTACAGGTGCCTGCCACAACACCCAGCTATTTTGTTGTTGTTGTTGTTGTTGTCAATGTTGTTTATCAGGGCCTGGGCTGGGCTCCAGCCTGCCAGCCCTGGTATATGTGGCTGGCTCCCCAACCTCTGCGCTCTGGGTACCACCTGTTGCTGTTATTCTCTAAATATAATAGCAGCTGAATTATCTTAGTCCTGATTTTATGTCTACAATACTTTTTGTTTATTTAATTTTATCCAGTCATGTTGACACCTAGGTCTGTAATCTTAACATCTTCCAAGTCTAACAAGTTTAGCTGAGGTGCCCAATGGCTGAAACTAACAAGCAAGTCCTTAGCCACATAACTAAATTTCTTAACAGTTTAAAAAACGATGCACCACTTGATAACAACTCTGATATTACTCACTCACAAGTAAAGTATTTGTACTGAGAAAATGCTCTTAAAACTAACATTTCATTAGCATTCATCTGCCATCTTTCTACCCTACCAAGATTTGCCTGATGAAAAATTAGGTGATTAGCCAGCTGTGGTGGTACACACCTGTAGTCCCAGTTACTTGGGAAGCTAAGGCAGGAGGCTCTCTTGAGCCCAGGAGTTTGAGGTTGCTGTGAGCTAGGCTGATGCCATGGCACTCTGGCCTGGGCAAAAAGGCCAGACTCTGTCTCAGAAAAACCCCTCAGATGTAGAAATAGTGAGACTGGGACCCATGTCAAAAGATAAGCATTTTAAAAGGTACTAAAGAGAAATTCATGAGAAATATAGGTCTATGCAATGACTTAAAGGAAACCTGCTCCCAACCCTGGAGGGAGAATCTGTCTGTGCTTCATAGTATGCCCTTCTGAACTAGTTGGAATTTTTATATGTATATCTTTTGATTTTATGTTAAAAGTAAAGCTACTATCTTCAAGAAAAAAAAATAATAGTACAAAAAGATGACAGTTATATTTACTCTGAAATAACTTAGAACTAAAGACCAAATGGTATCTGAGATTCCAAATGTTTATTTTTCCCTGTGCCCAGATTTAGATCGACTACTCACTCATGAACATGAGTTACTGAACCTCATAACAATAATTTTCTCATCAGTTAAATGCAGGTAATAATCCCTGTCGTAGGAACTGGCCAGACTTGATGTGAGATTTTAATGAGATAATGGATGTGAAAGGACTTTACAGAGCTGGATGCACTAATTGGAGAGGAGGAAACTGTTTCTAAGTGCAAGATGCTAACCTATAAAACATAAATATTTTTTTCTCTTCCCATTGTTAGGAGAATGTTCAAACTACCCATG
>NW_003852419.1:10544361-10545474 GCF_000181295.1 Otolemur garnettii
GTATTCTTGTGATTACACTGGGTCCACCCAGATAACCCAGGATCAACTTCCCACCTTCCTAATAGACTGACTAGCAATCTTAATTCTAGCTCCAGTATTAATTTCCCCTTGCCACGTAATCTAACGTATTCACAGGTCCTAGAGATCAGAATATAAAAATTTTTTTATTTGACCTATCCAGTCACACCAGAGTGGTTTATTAAGGAACTCTTATGCAGGTAGTCATAGCTAACACAGGGAGGGTTTCGGAGTGTGAATAAGATTGCAGCTGGGGTTCGGATGCTTGGAGGGAGAGAATGGGCCATGTAAGACTGACACACACAGAGAAATACACTATCTCAAGAAGTGTATTTCAAGAAGGAAGCAGCTGGCTCTCCATTGGTTCTCACTCAATCTATATCAAGAATAGCAAGAACTGTCCAGTATTCAGACCCTCCTGAGAAAAGAGACATGAAGTGATATTAAAAAAAAAAACATTGAATTCCCCCAGCAAGATTTTTTATAGTATTTCTAGCCCCAGCTTCAGTGCCCTATAGCCTGAACCCAGACCAACTCTGCTGTTTTTGTAAGTATCTTCTTGTTTAATCAAGAATTCTTTCTGCTAACTTTTAATTTAATAGTTGGTTTATTATTTAAAATATATATATTTTAGACCAAAATGTCTACTGTTATTTTATCTCTGCTAACATATAGTCATGACAAATAAAAACCCTCCCTAATGCTAAGACTGTGACAGATCAGGAGCATAAGCAGAACGTATAAGCTGTGCATAACTAAAATGTATTAATATCAACCGGCATCAAATATTAATCACGAGCACACTACCCACAGGGCTTTCTATATTAGGCAATGAAGATAAACAGTTATGAGATACAGTTTCTGCTCTTAAAGCCCTGACAAGCTCTTCTGGGTGACAGGATCCATACATAAAATGATAAGCAAAAATGCAAGGCCAAATGCCAACAGAGTGGCTGAGGCAATGAGCTCTACAGAATTTCGGAGAAGGAGAACATTTGTTTCAGGCTTTATAGAGCTTGAGTTCAGTTTGTCTTGCACAAGTAGAGAGGAGCGAATAGGTTGTTTGGGCAAGACAAATACAGAGAGAGATGCAGT
>NW_003852419.1:10545852-10577344 GCF_000181295.1 Otolemur garnettii
CCTTGTGATGCCGTGGCCATCATGACAGTGCAATGCATTCCTCACACGTTTGCAGTGATGCTGTTGTAACCAAATCTACTGTACTGCCAGCCCTATGAAAGTATAGCATATACAATTATGCACCATACTTAATATTTGATAATGATAATAATGATGTACCTAGCTTATGTATTTAGTATGCTATACATTTCATCATTATAGAGTATATCCCTTCTATTGATTAAACAAAAAAAAAGGTTTAACTGTAAAACATCCTCTGGTAGGTCCTTCAGGAAACATTCCAGAGGGCATTGTTATTGGAGGAAGTGCCAGCTCCATGCATGTTATTACTCCCTAAAGACCTTCCAGTAAGACGGGATGTGGATAGATATTGATGATTCCGACCCTGCATAGGCCTAGGCTAATGTGTGTGTCCTATCTTAGTTTCTAATAAAAATGTTGAAAGAGCAAAAATAAAAAAGAAAATTTAAAATTTAAAAAGAGAAAAAGCTTATAGAATATGGATATAAAGAGAATAGATTTGTATAATTGCGCCTGATTATAAGCTGTGTCATTACAAAAGAATCAACAAATTTTTAAAAAATGAAAAATTTATAAAGTAAAAATGTTACAGTAAACATATTGAAGAAAAATTATTAATTTAATGTTCAGTGTTTATGAAGCCCATAGTAGTGCACAGTGGCGTCCTAGGCCTTCCCACGCACTCCCCCCTCACTCACTGACTCTCTCAGAGCAACCTGCAGTCCTGCATGTTCCATTCATTGTACATGCCCTGTACAGATGTACTATTTTTTTCTCTTTCATACTGTATTTTTACTGTACCTCTTATATGTTTATGCTTAGATGCATAAACACTGTTGTGTTGCAATTGCCTACAGCATTCAGGACACTAACATGCTATTTGTATAAGCATAGATTCATCACCTAGTAGCGATAGGCTACACCATATTGCTTGGGTGTGGAATAGTTACACAAACCACCTAGATTTGTGTAAGTACACTCCATGATGTTCACACAACAACAAAATTGCCTCATGATGCATTTCTCAAAATATGCCCCTGTTGTTAGGTCATGTGTGACTTTAGATTAACGTACAAACATGTAAGATAGATCGATAGATAGATAGATAGATAGATAGATAGATAGAGATATACACAATTTGACCTGGTCCCTTCATTAATTAATAAGCCCTTTGGTCCAAAGGGCAATGCTGCCCTATTTTTGTGAAACTAAATCATGGCACCAACGAGGTGCTAAGGAAAAGCACTAGCCTTTTAAGGTGTGAATATATTGTCTAATGTTGCTGTAGCTGAATACTGTAAAACAATGTCTTCTTAAGCTGACCGTCTTTCTTAAAAAAACAAATATTCCTGGGAACAAACAGAAAAACCATATTCTTAGTACCAAGTATCAGATGGTTACCTCACACACTCCATTCCTTGAATCATCCTCTTTGCCACCTTTCTAATGTTGGTGCAATTGTGTGGGCGAGTGAGTGTGGGTTTTAATATCTCAAAGATGCCCTCAGCTCTCATGATTTAGCACTAGAAAAACGAATGTGGCTCCAAGAAATGAGTTCAATAAGAATCCAGCTGTTACTCAATAGTGGTTAAAAACACAATCTGAAAGTTAATGGATTCATGAATAAACAGGCAATTAAAAAAAAATCACCAATGTCTCTGGGTTTTTCTGGACCTTTACATTTGAAGAGCTTCTCTTGAGAGAAAAAGAAGGAGGAAGTTCCCATTCAAAAGGAACAATGCACAGGCATATGGCACATTTCCTGGGTGAAGGAAACTACCTTTGGACTTTACCATACAAATGCAAACAATGTGAGCTAATTGTGTGTACCCTCATAGCAATCTGACATTTAAAAAAGAAAAGAAATTGAGGAGTATTATTTCATTCTTACATAGGACTCCTGTCACTAGTACTGATGGCAAAATAGATATATAAAATTAAAAGAATGGCAAGTGAACTAATAAAAATAGTAAAAAGAAACATGTTTCTAATTCCAAACAAAAGCTCTTACACTTCAAAATTGTAGCTAAACTATAACTTAAAAATAGTGTCATGTTGTATGTATATCTGATTTTATGCTACACAAGTTACTTTACGTATATGCCTAACATCATCAAAACAAACCTGTGGATTACACAGTGAAGGCTTCATCAGTTTGTTTTGTGAATGAGAAAAAGTTTCACAAAGAAAATTAATGACTCATCAAGATCACACAGTTAATAAAATTGTGAAGTGGGTAAGCACACAGGCTTTTGTTTCTGATAGATTTTGGTAGGATTCCTTTCTCAGTCCCTTTCTAGATGGGAAATATTCTCATTTCAACTCCCTAAGTTTTAATTTCTACATATCTAAAGTAGGAAGGAATTCTGTCTTACATTTACATTTTGATGAAGATTAAATGAAATAATGTAGAGTTTCTAGCGCAGCATCTGGCATGTGATGAGTACTCAATAAATAAAACATCTTTAAAATAAAACATCTTGAAGTAAGTCGTTTACCACAACAAAAATCCCTTATTATTACTCAAGAGTTTGTAGCTTGACCATATTGTTCTGGAATCTTCTGCTGGGCTTTGGCTGGTTGGAACATCTGAGATGACTTGTCCATACTGGCAGTCAATGCTGGGGTAACAGCGTGGAGCTCAGACAGGGCTGTCAACTAGACAAAGGTCCTCTGCCCTTGCATCTCTCTATGCAACTTGGGCTTCTCTCAAAATTTTCAAAGAGAAACTATGCCCAGTGCATGAAAACCAGAACCTGAAGATCTCTTAAGCCTCAGTCCTTGAAGTTGTATAGAGTCATTTCCTTCTCATTCTCTTGATCAAATAAAGCTATGGAATCAGACCTGTATCTGAGTAGAGAAGGAATAAGCTATACCTTCCACTGAAAGGTGGCAAAGAATTAGTACTACTTTTAATCTAGATAGTCTTACTTCTGGCCATAAATTACATATGCACATACTTCCCATGGGCAAATATACCCACCCCTATATCACTTTCTTAGGACTGGGGTAATAGATGGCCTCAGAATGTGTGACTTAAATGAGAAGCCAAGGTATCAGCTTGGCTCTGCTCTTCCTGAAACCTGGAGCAGGTCACCTTTTCTAACTTCTCAAGTTTTCTACAAATGCTTGGTGTCCCTTGGCTTGTAAAAACCCAGTCTCTGCCTCTGTCATCATTTGGTTATGTTCTCCCTGCATATCTCTTATTCTCTTAAAAGCAAACCAACCACAATAGCTTAAAGGTGTACCAACCCTACTCCAATATGACCAAATCTTAACTAATTATATATGTAATAATCCTATTTCCCAGGAAGATGACATTCTGAGGTATCACTGGTTAGAAAGTCAACATATCTTTTAGGAGATGCAATTAATTAAAGCACCCCCTCCTAATTTCCTAAAAAGTCTGATTTTGTTGCAGCGTCACCAGACCCAGGCTCAGCATCAAGGATCATATGCATATATCAGCTCCAGATTTATTTGGTTTATGTTTTTAAGTGCCAATCTATGACTATGGCTATTTTCATTCTGAAGACCTAGAAACTAAATGAACAGGTTATTCCACCTCCAGGACTGGTCACCACCTGGTCTTGGACTGATTCAGTTCTTCTGCTTTCTTGCTTGTAGTTCTCAAGAATAACTTTAGAATATACTGAGACTTCAACATCCCAAGATAAGGGTAGAACATCCCAGATTCTCTTGCAGCCCCTTGCCTCCTCTCCAACAGTATGTCCTTTAAACTAAGCTTCATAGCTCAGTGACTCCTGTGACCCAGAGGCATATAACCCAAGGCAGGCTTGTTTTCTGGGTTCCTCATCTGTGATGCAAGTGGGCATGGTCAGTCAAGACTCCATTCTAGGCAGTGTTCTGAGCCTCAGGGGAGTAGCTCACAGTGAATCCTGGGCTTCTGTTGTCCCTTGCTGCCTATGTGTAAGTAACACATTCATTTCACGTAACTCGTTGCAAATGAGTACACTGCATCTCACTGGACTTGGAAAAGTTGGTAACAAGCACACAGTAAACTTGCTTCACAACCTTTACCCCTCAATAGATACAGCATACAGTGTGAAAAGATAGGGTTGAGATTACTACAATGGAAACTCTTGTTAAGCAGGAATGGGAAATACAGAATAGTCACTGGTTCACATCAGTTGTGATAGCCAACTGGGTTCTTGTCACCAACACCTTCTAGGGGAAGGAAATGTTTCTAGATTTGGGCCATTTTGTTCATTGAGAGTGTTTCTCCAAGATTCTTGGCTCTAACATCCAAGTCATATTTGCAACTAGATAAGTTTTTCAGCCTTCTATGTTGAGTTTTCCTTGTCATATTTAGTCCAAGCTGATACAAGTCTCTTAAAAACACTGTGGGTTTTCTAGGCATAAACTTATAATCGACTCCATTATGCAGAGCCACAGTTGTAAGAACGTTCTTTGAATCAGGCTCCTGTTTGGAAGCTTTTTTGTTAAGCTGAGTGGGCCTGTAGCCCTATAGACTCACCCTGGACTTGTTTTTGATCCTGTGGGCACATTTTAATTGCATTTTCCTGGACAAAGGACCTTTGTCCTGAGGCATTTTTTACTTTGAGAAATGTGGTGGCTGGAGATACTGTCCTGAACCCTCTATAGTTCCTTTATAGTCTATCTGAAAACTATATAATTCTCTCCTGTGCTTGTCATAGGCATCTAAAAGAATCTAGTTGAGCTTTTTAGGGATCTGAAGTTGATTATGTACATTTTTTAACCTCCACATAACTACTTGGAATGTTTTTCCTGCAGTGTGTAATTATTTCCCTATGCATAGAGAATAGAAAAGTAATTACTAATTTGTTAACATGAGTTTATATGGGAACAAAAATGGATATGTAGTTAATGTCAATGCCCATTTTTTAGATAAAAGGATGTCAAGTAAGGTTCTTCCACATCTACAAACTGATCATGCAATTTAAGTCATTTTATTTAAATTATCCTTCACTTGTTTAAAAGAAAAAAGTTTAGAGCTAGTGATTGAATGAGGCACTTTGTAATATTTCTTCCAAAAGGTCAATTATAATTCTATTAGGCAATGGTAATTGTATATTTTTTTTATCTTAGTCTCAAAGAAACATGTTTTCAACATATGATTGAAAAATAATGATAATAATAGTAGCTGACATGCGTAAATACTATACTCTAGATACTGTTTCTAGAACTTTTCACTAATTAATTCATTTAATATTCAGTACAACCTATGAGGTAGTCACTATCATCCTCTACTTTTTAAGGAAGACAAAACAGTCTCAAAGAAATTATGCAATTTGTCCAAGGTCACACAAGTAAGAAGTAACAAAGCCAGGATTTCAACACAGATAATGTAGCTACAGCATTTACAACTATAACTACTTTTCTTGTATAAAATATTTGTGCCAATAAGCACTTTGCCAAGATGGGTAATGCAAAAATATGATTAAACACATCCTCTACTCCCTAGGAATTTACAGTCAGAAAGAGGTTACATAATGAAGCCATTATAGTTCAGTATTATGCTTGAGGAACTAAAGGCAGGTATACACAGGGTGACACAAGTGTACAAAAGGTATGCCAAACTCTGTTGGAAAAATAACCTGGAGATTTGTATTCAAAATAAATTTTGTATGAATGAAATTTTGTTTAGATTAAGTATTAAGAAAGAAGTAGAAAATGAGAACATTTCACTCAAAAATATGTGAATCCAGATTTTGATAATGTTATTTCAGGAGTAAAATATTAGAAATAGCCAAGTATTGATGAAAACATATCCATTCGAAAGAAGATTAGGTAACAGTTTTAAATTATGATGCTAATACTAAGAAACTCCATAAAAAATAGATACATGTTTAGTGTTTTTTAAAAGGCATTATTTAAAATTATATATTCATTGATTATGAAAACAAAAGCAATTTCATGGAAAAATAGATGAGAAAGAATCATAAAGTGTAGAGAGTAAGGAAATTAGTTTGCTTTCTTCATTTAAAAATATAATGCTGCAGTCAAATTTATAAGGTGAAATACGTATGCAGTAAAAATAGTAATGGTGTAAAGGAACATTGCTGTAGTCATCTCTTAAAAGGCAATGTTTCTCATTTATTGCAGTATGTATAAATTTTAAAATATTAAATATTAAATATTAAATATATTATAAAATAAAATTTTAATAGATTGTATGATGGGGTGGATCGTCGGAAGAAAAATCATAATAGAAAGCTATATATAGATTAAAATATAGTGGGACATATGATAAATGAATCTCACAAAATAACATGGGAAAAACACTGGATTTCTGTAAAACAGATGAAAGCCATGGGAACAATGACTTTATAAATATGCCTTAAATTGTATTTATATGACAAATCCATAAGAAGCAGTGAGATATACATGAAAGTAATTAATTACTTTTTTAGAAATCAGTTTAGAAATCATACACACTACTCTGAACTAGGATAATATGTGACTTCCTAAAAAAATCAAAATTAACTCAGGTTGTTGATACTGAATCAATGATACAATTCACAAGTTCTGAATTTACTTTAGGCTCTAGAATATTTAGATCTAAAGGTATGTCTGTGACTTGCTCTTTGAAACATTTCCCAGCAATATCTGTTCTATGATTACTTAAAGGAAATTCAGTATAACACAGGAAAATAATCCTTCCTCAGCCTAGCGTGGATGACCTAATATCTTACAAACCAATTTGCTCTATTTAAATAGTACTTTTTAGAGTCAGATTCTAGGACTATATAATGTGCAAACATGACAACCAGGTTTTGAGATGAACATAAGTTTGGTAAATAATGCCATATATTGTGCTTGCTTTGGCAGCACATATACTAAAATTGGAATGATACAGAGAAGATTAGCATGGCCCCTGTGCAAGGATGACACACAAATTCATGCAGTGTTCCATATTCGAAAAAAAAAAAAAAGCCATATGTTGAAGTATTTTCAGGAAGAGAGGATTTCATGAGAAAAATCCATGGAATCCTGAAACATATGCCATGTGCATTAGTTTCTTATAACTGCTGTAACAAATTATCACAAAACTATTGGCTGAAAATAAAGAAAATTTATTACCCTATATTAAAGGCTAGATGTTCAAAATTAATACTACTGGACTGAAGTATGGTGTGAGCTGGGATATACTCATACTGTACCAAAGGACAATCCATTCCTTGCCTGGTGCTATCACCATTCCTTGGCTTGTGGCCACATCACTCCAATGTCTTTCCAGGGATCACACTGTCTTTTCCTCTTATTCTTCTGTATGTCTCCAATATCCCTTTGTATCCCTCATATAAGGATACCTATGACTTTTTTTTTTTTTATAAAAAGAGAAATGAATATTTTATTTTATATTTTTGAGAGTAGAAGGAAGTTTCATTTTATTTCATTTTTTTCAAAAAGTAAATTTATTTCAGGTTAATGTGAGGGTAAAAAAAGAAAGTCAAAATATTTGATTTTGTTAGGTAGAGTACTCTTGCAGTTATGTTCCACCATTCAGTGAGAACCCCCCACCTCCTGCCTCTCCCCTCTTCATTACCCTTCCCCCACCTTGAATTGAAATAAGTTTTTATTCCATGTGGATAGATACCTGTGATTTATATAAGGCCCACCAAATAATACAGGATAATCTCTTCATTTCAAAATTCTTGTCTTAATCACATCTGCAAAAAACTCTTTTTTCAATGAAGTTAACATTTACAGGTTCCAGAGACATGGACCTGAATCTTTGGGAGCCTTTATCAGGTCAGTACACCCTGATTAGCAAGCAATAAGATGAGCAAAATGTCCAAATTTCTGTAATATCATATTACATTGAGATCTAGAGTGTTTTTATAGCACTTATCAAAATGCTTCATCAATAACCAGTAAGTTGTGTCACTAAATATTCTTAAATTCATAACTATGATTTTAAACATTTATTAATCAGCACTTCTAACATTCTATGGCTGAGCAACATTCAATTCTTGAATATTTGGCTTTGCTAATGTGGTTGCTATAATTCTCCTGGAGGAAAGGACAGAAAAGGAAAAGATTCAGGAGAAAGAAAAATGGGAAGTAACATATGAGGGGCAATGCAGAGGAGGAAACAAAAAGGAGAGAACAGGTAGGTAGAGGAGTTACGTTGAGAGTTTTGAAAATAAAATTGGTTTTCTAATTAATAAAACAACATGTGAATATTCTGACATTTCAATTACTAGATGAAAGTAAAATAAAAAATATAAAAATCAAACTTAGCTATTCTTAATATTTTAATAAACATCCTTTAAAAAATGCTGTCTTAAACAGATTTCTCACACACACACACACACACACACACATACACACCCACCATATTTTGCTTACATGGGATCACATTTTTTTGTTTCCTATTTTATTTCTTCAACTCTTTGTTGTTTACTTTTTCACATATTAATGAATATGATATATATATATATATATAATTAACTATAATAGCATAATTCTTTAATACCATTTAAGTTGTGTTTAGTTCAAACACATGCAACTCAAGTATGTTTGCATGCATATTCTTACATTCCTGTGCAATTAGTTACCTTAGATAAAATTATAAATATATAATAGCTGGTTGAAGATGATGCCCATTGTTATACTTAGCACTGTCAATGTTTTTAATTTTTTTCCAATGTAAAATATGAAATATTTATATTTTTGATCTCCAGCAACATTAAACATCTGTTTCCTTATGTATTCCTGTGGTTCCCAACCCCCAGGCATGAAATCTATGACCTGTTAGGAGCCAGGACACAGAATTCCACCTCCCCACTCCCCTCTTTCCCTCTGGTTTTGCTTTGCATTTATCTGATGATGAGAATTTTTTCATATTTTTGTTGGCTATTTGACAGTCCTCTTCAGAGAAGGTTCTGTTCATGTTTCTTGCCCAGTATTAAATCTTGCTCTTCTTTTGCTGATTGATTTGAGTTCTCTATAGATGCTGGTTATCAACTCTTTGTCAGATTCATAACATGCAACTGCCTTTTCCCATTCTGAAGGTTGTCTGTTCCCTTTCATTGTTGTGTCCTTAGTTGTACAGAAGCTTTTCAGCTTAAGTTCCATTTATTTATACTTGTTGTTGTTGGAATTGCCAATGGAGTTATCTTCATAAAATCTTCCCCTGGGCCAATATCATCAGGAGTTTTCCTCACGTACCGGTCTAGAATTTTTATCATTTGTGTCTTAAATCTTTTATCCATTATAAGCAATTTTTGTAAGTGGTGAGAGATGTGGGTCCAATTGCAGTCTTTCACATTTGATTACTCAGTTCTCCCAGCACCTTTTGTGGAATAGGGATTCTTTTCCCCACTGCATGTTTTTGTTTGGTATATGAAAAATCAGATGGTGATACAAGGCTGAGGCTGGTTTCATTTCTGGTTTTCTATTTTGTTTAATAGATCTATGTCTGTATTTTTATGCCAATACCATGCTGTTTTGATCACTGTAGACCGGTAGCATAACCTGAAGTTTAATAAAGTGATGACTCCAGATTTGCTTTTTTTTGCTAAAAATTGTCTTGGTTATATGATTTTTCCCCCGATGTGTTAGCCATATTTCAATTCACTTATCTATATACTTTTAATGTAGTTTTCATTATATTTAAAATTTTTTTAAGTTCAAAGCGTAAAAATAATATATAATGTGGACATTCAAAAACATGTATTTTAGAGTTTTGGCTCAATTAAATTAAAAGTTTTGATTCAATATGGGGCTTATTTTTAAAATATTTTAAGAATTCATCTTTCCATTGCATTTTGGTTATCATAATATTTATGCTATTTTCTTTTCCATGCTTCATAAAGTTTACCATCACCATGAGGGATTTCAGTATTTTGAGATATAATTTGTCTTCTTTAGAGACAAGGATTTAGATAAGTCAGTCTTATTTGCTTTTCTTCTTTACCAACTGAACATTAATTTCTTTGAAATAATATTTGTTGTATACTTAACATTTTCCATTTAATTAAAAATTTTAATGTTTCACCAATAAAGATTGTTTCAAAATGGGACTATTTCTTAATAGTCCCATTACAACTGGGTTCTATTTTTTTTGGAAAATGTTTTCATTGTTTAGATAATTTAAAAATTATAAAAAGCATCAACTTTTATAAAGAGTAATAAGAAAATATACCTTTCTGTCTTTGTAATTCTGAAACTTCCTACAAAGAGTATGACATTAGTACTAAGATTTTACAAATTCACTGAGAATTCGTAATATTTCAATATTTCATGAAATATTGAATGACTACCAATTACTGACTTAGAGTGTGATCTGTACTGTGATGCCAATTATATAAAATAATGTATGGATATACACAAGATCTAGAGTGAAGTATTTTGAGTAGGGTAGTTTTTGTCCCAGTAGTGGTGACTAGTGTCCAAAGCTGACGAGTAAGAAGAGATCTATCCTCCCCAATCTAAAAAAGGGCACAAAAATTTCTCTCAGAGCTTATTAATAAGTTCACCAACTGGTTCTGTAACTTCAGTCCTTGTCCTAGCCAACTCTTTCCTAGACTCTTCTAAAATACTGGAAAACAGAACAAAAGGAATTTACAGAGTTGTAAGAAATGTAATTTTCATTATTATGAGAATCCCCCAACTCTGACCACATCAATAGCCAAGGCAGTCAGGAAGGACCACAGACAAAAATGTGTACAGCTTGAGGTACTTAAAGAACGAGGGCTCACTACAGTTGGCAGGCAGGTCACTGAGCTGGGATTTGCAGGCCCACCCTAGAGTTGCTTTTGGTGTAGCTATTGGGGCAGACAGGTGTAGAGAGTTGTTGGAAGAACTTGACAGGTCTTTCCAGAAATTTGGGGTCACACATGAAGGTATTATAGAATGCAGAGTCTCTTACTCACCTGGAGATTTCTAAAGATCAGAGGTTTCAGAGAGAAGCCCTTTGCCTGGGGCCACTAAGAGATTATAGTATAACAAGACCAGGAAATAGTCTCACATGTTCCTTAGAGGACATGCAAAAGGTACTTAGTGACGCTCACAGTTCCATATAAGGGAGCACAGATCTGGGGAGATAAAGACAAAGTGGAAGACACCATTGGATGCCCAGCAAGGTATGCATCCCTTTATTCCATGGCATGGAGCTGAGGCTGAGAGGTTGTTGATGCATCATGGCTGGATTTTCTAAATTCCTTTGCTGGTGATGGATAACTAAAATCTTATCAAGGAAGTGTAAGCCAAAGGGATCTGGGCAAATTCTATCTCACTTGAGTTTCTGAGACTAGTCTTTGATTCTGCACTCCTCCCCAATAGCAAGGTGGCAATGCCTAAAGAAACTATATGCTGTGAGTGGCTGGCTCATCAATCTGTGCATCTAAAAGACTGGGTGAAGTTCACCTGTGACACTCAACCTGGACCACTGCGCAAAAGAGAAATGAACATTTTTTTTTCCATTAAACTATTGATGTTTGAAGTTTCTTCATTAGAGCACTTTTTAGTATGCATTCTCTCTAATCCAGACAGTATAGGCTGTGGGCCAAAAGTCTGATAGGATAATCAGACAACTGGCAGGACACCGAGAAGATGTAAATGCCTGCTCAAAATGATACGTCCTTCGGTATTTTTAGCATAGTGAGTTTGACTGTGAAATCAAACCACTGAGATACATATATTCTTTTGAATATTTAAATATACTTCTGTTTCCAGTTTACAAAATCAGTATAAAAGGCCTCAGTTCTCTACAGCAAACATACACTAAGCACTGGCTTGGTCTGCTCCACAAGGTTATGGAGAATTCCAGTAGAATAGGGAGGAGAATGAAAATCTCCAGGGAGGATACCAATCATTAAACTGAGATTTCGTGTTTGCAGAGCCAAGACATAGCTACAGGGGAATACCACTGAGGCACATTAAAGAAACATCAGGCAGACTAATAATAACAATTTCCATCCAAATCCATCT
The DNA here is from genome assembly GCF_000181295.1 of Otolemur garnettii. Classification (NCBI taxonomy): domain Eukaryota; kingdom Metazoa; phylum Chordata; class Mammalia; order Primates; family Galagidae; genus Otolemur; species Otolemur garnettii. Next base: position 10,557,817 of record NW_003852419.1, read on the forward strand.
ACCAAATCAAGTGAATCTGCAATAAATATAAATCCGTATGCAGTAGTCTCTCTCTAGGGAAATCTAGTATTTTCCCACCAGACAAGATTGTTCTGCATAGCAGCCATTTCACAGGCAGAATGACAGCTTGCCGGTCTTTGCCTACTGGGATCAGATCAGAATGTCAGCTCTGCCACCAGTCAAGGCTCCTCTCCAGGCTAACTGAGGTGACAGTTTGCCAAAAGGAAACATTCTCTCAGCCATACCAAGGAAGGGCAGGATATAAAGAATAAATTCAGCCAATACAAATACAATAAGTCTCTTTAAGATATGTATAGGAAACTTTTCAAAATCAAAGTTCAACAAAAGAACACACAATGTCAAGAAGTTATTTTAGTAACAAGATATCTTGAAGAGGATTAGGGATTTCTTCCAGAATGATTTGTTTTCTTACTAGTGAAGGTAGTGAGCCAGAAACTGAGCTGTAATTAACATCTTGAAGACTTGTAGGTTTCAAATGTTTTGTAACTTTAGTCAGGGATCTCTTTCGTTCTAATGTAAGAATAGTAATTATTTCAAAATTTGGGAATTAGTTAATGTTAAAATGAAGATGGATGGCTTAATTGGTTCTTTACATTATTCACGTCCATGCAAGAATTCATCCCTTGTGATTATCTGAGAATAATATATTTTAAGTTTTCTGGATTCAACATTACAATAAAATTTTGATATTATCAAACATTGTATGTCAACGTGCAAAGGCTTGGGCTTTGCTCATGCCAGTGAATAAAATAAGTAAATAAATAAATAAATAAATACTTTCTCCAGAAATCTCTTTCACCCAATTTACAGCATGAGTCCAAGTAAAATATTCAACTAGGAAGAAATCACATTACATTGATGTATTTGCTACAGTACTGGTACAAAACTATTGGATTATAATTCTATGTAGATTCTTAGTTGATTTGCCACAGAGATTTATAGAACCCATTATCAACTTGAATTAGAATTACTATTCATTTTCTGTGTTGTTTTGTTTTGTTTTGCTTGCATTTTGTTTTTCACGATCTGAGATGATACCTTTATCTACCTTAGGAGTAAACATCACTCTCTCCTACAAGTAAGAGAAAAACTTCTATAATGTGCATTTTTTGGTAAGTAATACTATAAAGAAAAAAAAAAAACATTTTTCGTAAGATATTAAGTCCATTGTGTACTGAGAACTCATGAATTTCCCTAAATGTTAACTTAGGCTCTTATCAACTAAATGAGGATATGGGAGAAAGGCTAGACCTCGAGCTAAGGCACAGCGCACTACAGATTGGTTGAAAGGATCACATTCATTGCACTATTGTAATACAAAAGTGTTAGCTAATGAAAACAGTAATACTTAGACTGTAATTACATATTTTCAGAAACTTTTCAGCAGTGTTACTAAACAAATAAAGAGTAGGAACATTCCTCCCAAGAATTAGAACAAAAAGTTATAGAGATTGACTGTTAAGAAGACTATAACATTTTACACGTGCTATTACTGTCACTGGTTGTAAATATCTTCTTTATCTGCCACTTGTTAAAGCTTTCAGGGTGAGTGAATTGTGAGGTCTACAGAATGTGGAGGACAAAAAAAATTTAGGCAAAATCAGAACAAAAAAACATGCAAAAAGTTGCCTAAATTTTATCTTCACACAAAATTTTTCTGCTATAAATACTAGTAAGCATTTCTGGTTTTAATCCTTCCTCTTTACAAAGCTCCTAGGAAAATCTTACCATGTGTCATTGGTTTACATATTTTTTAAGTTTTTTTTCTGTTTTTAACTGAAGTAAATGTAGTTCATTTTGAAAAAAATTAAAAATACACATAAGCAACATATAAATTGTAAATCATTTTGAGTAGCCATTTTGTTCATGAAGATGCATGCTTGAACTCTCAGTTAGAGGGAGCCTCTCCTTACTGGGTTCTTTAAAGAATATTTTATCCCCTCTACGTATACTTCTGTCCTGTCTCTAGGCCTTGCCGCCTTGCTTCACTCCATCTCTGGGAGCAGAGTGATGAGTTGAAATGTTTAGCTCAGATTCTCCCATCTCCAAGTTTTGTTGCTCCTCTTAGGGGATGGATGGAGTTGTCACCCTGTTTTAGTGGGCAAATCTGCTTAATCCTAGGGTTCCCTTCATAGCCCAAAGACTCTGACACTAAGCTACACCTTCCCACTGGGTCATTATCAATACTGACATTGATACTGGAGCTTTCTTAATTTTGTTTCTCAACTTGCTCAGAGCCCAGGAATACTATAGCAGTATATTTCATTGGCTCCATAAAAGATCCAGATTTTACCTACTGTCTATCATAGGGACAAGCTTATAAGTAACATAGAAATTTATAAACTGGTCAATACAGTCAAGTTTTATAATTATCTCTGCTCTGTAACTCTAGTTAAATCACAGAACCTCTTCAAGCTTCGATCTCTTAACAAAGGTTGGTGAACTTTTTATATAAAGAGCCAAAGAGTACTCGTTTTAGACTCTTTGGGCTGTAAGGTGTTTTCCAAATGTCTTTTCCTTGAACAAGCATCAAAGACAATACTTAAACCAACAGATGTGACTGTCTGTGTTCCAATAAAATTTAATTTACATAAATAGGTGGCCTATAGACAATAGTTTGCTGACCCCTAACTGAGAAAAAATAAGGAATATAGGAAGATTCTAAGGCTACAGAGGTAACAAGTAGGAAATTTCAGCCCAGACATAATTCTTTTACTCTTTATTATACCAAGCTGTTTTTCAAAGGAAAAAAAAAAAATCTATCATTCTTCTAGAAGTCAAAGAAAAATAACAATTATGGTATTAAAAAATTAAGGTTTCCTGGTTTATCCAGAGATAATTTAGAGATGTTATAGAAATAATTAGCTCCTTTTTAAAACTGGGTTTCTCAACCATAGCACTACTGACATTTTGGGTCAGATTATTTTTTGTTTTGGGGGTGCTGTTCTGTCCTGTGTATGGTGGAATATTTAACAGACTCCATAACCTCTACCAACTAGATGTCAGTAGGCTTCTTGTAAGTTGTAGCAACCAAAAACTGTCTCTAGATATTGTCACTATCCCCTAGGGGGAATAAGACCTGTTGAGAGCCAGTGTTTTGGAAGAAAACTCTTACACAGCATTTTTAGAAGGAGAACTCCAAATCTGAACAACAACAAAAAATCTATAGAACACAGATTTTTAAAAAGTGAATGAAGTAAGGGGGTTGCCCTAGGAGATAGAACTCCACCCACTTGATTTTGTTCTCCCCTTCTTTCACTCACTTACTGAGATATTTATATCTATCCCTAGAATTCAAACATGACTAGGTAGAAACGGTTGCTCAAATAGAACTTAGATCCCTTTCTTGAGATGCTGCCAGACATGGCTCTATAATACATTCTATCTATTCTTCATGTGATTAAATATAGATTTGCCAGATGTACTTTTGGCAAGGTAGATAAGCAGAGTTATTATCAGGATTTTTTTTCTTTTTCACCTTATTTGGGCCAGACAAAGGATTCCAACTGTTCAGGAAAATGGCTGTTACATTCACCTGGGTGAATCAAACAACTCATTTGCCACAGAGCTATCTCCAACAGTGACGCTCCCAGCATGCAACAGATCTGGCTCAGATTTCATTAAGGGCAAGATGGATCCTCAGCTCAGTTGGTCTCAAACTTAGTTTGCAGTTTATAAACATCCTAGATGGAAATCTATCTTTTCTTTATGGTTACTATTCTACAAAGGCTTTTTCTTTTATTCCAATTATTCTATCACTACCTGTTTTACAAGGGGGAAAAATCCATAGTGTAGGTTAGTTTCTACGAAGAAAATGTTTTAGGTTCATCAGTCTTCAGGAATATTGGCATAAATTAAATGTTAATGCTGACTGGTTAAAGCCAGAAAGGTCAGTAGTGTTTGGTATTTGGTAATTTTGCCCAAAGTTTATTCACATTACTCATCCCATGCTGAATACTTCTGCAGTAAAAACATGGAGTTTTAAAGTGCCTCTTACAGAGAGTGCATATTGTGAGAAACAGGTGTGCTGCGAAGACTACAGTGCAATTGATACGGGGTAACTTGGTATAATGAAATGTCTATGTTGACCCCCCCCCCAAATATATTTGGCACTTACACTCCAGGGCATACGCAATCATTAAAAGCTTTTTTTTTTTTTTAAAGTAAGTGATAATACTAATAATTCAGAATGAATGAATGCATAAGTTTTTTTATTTTTTATTTTTTCATTCATCAACTACTTTATAGAATGCAGCACAGTTTTAAAAACTTGTGAATTTGTTTGGAGAATAAAGGGACATATATTAAGTTCCTAAAGAAGTGTTAACCACTTATCTTGGATAAAATCAAAAATACCAGAACCTTTTCTTCTAAATTCAGCAAAAATTAAAGGGAAGACTTTCATCTGTTTTTTTCTTATTTTTTAAATAAAACATAATGCCAATTCTTAAAACAAACATGTCCAACTTTGAGTCATTTTGAGACTAATAAATCAGAGTGAATGAATGTATTATACTAAAGAAATTCAAAATATTTTACCCCAAAATATATTTCTTTGACAAGTTTTGAGAAGGCTGTCAGAAAGCCAGTCGACAGAAGTAGCCATGCAAAGCTGTCTTTTGGGGAGGAGATTTGCGTCTATAGAGAATCTGCATTAATGCAATCAGGCCTTCACTTCTGCAAATCTATAGAAAATTAACCCAGAGTCTGAGACTTTTAAAGATCTAAAAGAAAAACTTACCATATTCTCTCTGAGGGCTGCTACCTGTGGAATCTAAGCCATTCTTTCTTTAACCTCAAGAGGGTGTATAAGCTTCTGCACCCCATTCGAAGATTAGGTAATCACTCTGTGATAGTCTCAGTGTACACAATAATAAATTTTGTATGCCTTTTCTCCAATGAATCTGCCTTTTTTTTTTTTTTTTTTTGAGACAGAGCCTCAAGCTGTCCCCCTGGGCAGAGTGCCGTGGCATTACAGCTCACAGCAACCTCCAACTCCTGGGCTCAAGCGAGTCTCCTGCCTCCGCCTCCCAAGTAGCTGGGACTACAGGCGCCCGCCACAAGGCCCGGGTATTTTTTGGTTGCAGCCATCATTGTTGTTTGGCGGGTCTGGGCTGGGGATTCGAACCCGCCACCTTAGGTGTACGTGACTGGCGCGTTAGCCAGTTGAGCTATAGGCACCGAGCCTGAATCTGCCTTTTGTGAGTTGGTTTTTCAGCAAACTTTTGGGAGTAGAAGGAGTTTTTTCTTTGCCTTTATAATACTATTATTGTTATTGTTTTATTGTTGTTAACCCAGAATAGAGAGACTGAGTAGAAAAAGATAGTAAAAGAAATAAAGACAGTAACCAGCCCCATGAACAAATTTCAATGATTCCTATGTGATTTTTAGTCCTGATCCTTAACTCACTACTTGTCATTGTTAGTTGTTTCCCAGAAATGGTGGATTTTCTATCTGTCAAAGGGGCAGAGATTCTGAAGCCTCTGGAGCAGACTTCCAGATGCCAAGATTCACTATCCCCACAAATGGTCCCTAATGCTGTGGCCCCTTATTAGTGACACTATGACCTGCCTGAGGCACATGGCCCCTCATTCCTCAGACCAGACTGACATATTAAAAAGTTCCTTACCTCTTTGGCAGTCCTCACTGTCTACATAACAGATCTTTGTTCAATGAACAATTAGACCTAGACTGAAATCTTTTTGTGGGTTTGACAGCTACCTAGCCACATTCGCCAGAGGGTGGCTTTGAACTTCTGTACTGGCCTGCAAAGCATTTATGATTGCCTCTGAAAAGAAACTCTGGATTTTGACTTTTGCTTCCGGATGGATGAGAAGTATTTGAAAGTTATGCACAGGGGAGAACATCCCTCTCAGTTTGAGAATTCTGAGGGAATTCTCATTTGTTTTAGATTGAATAATCCCCTGGCCATTTGTGAGGGTGGTGACTAACCCGAGTGCTTAGATTTGGCACTGCTTGGGCTTTTTGGGGGTAACTGCAGTTCATTTGTCAGGAACCTCTTGAATTTCTCTTTATGTTGAGTGTTTACCTGTATCAGTATGTGGGGTGTAAATGTGAAGCTGGTTAAGCTCCTTGTCTCTATTTTCTTTTTACCCTTTAAATTTGCTATTGATGGTACTGCAGGCACAGGCTAAGGTTTGGCAGGGCGAGAGACACCTCTGATGGTAGTTTCTCTTGTGTAGTTTCTAAGGTCTGAAAGGTTAAAAAATACCTCTATCCCTAGGTCTGTGAGATTAGAAGATCTCTCTCTCCTAAGATCTAGGAGGTTGAAAGACATTCCCATCCATGGAGGCAGCCTGGCTGAGCTGTAGAAACACTCTATTAAACAGGGAAAGAAGAAAGGAAACAAAATGTGTACAGATTTCCATGGAAATCTGAGTTCAGAGGATTTCTTGGCTACATTTCTGAGATACAAGCTATTGAAACTTTCTTTGTGTGTGTGGGTATGTGTTTAGATGTGTTTTATATACGTCCATGTATTATATGTCTCCATGGTACCAAAATTGGCTTATCAAGAAAAGGAGCTCTTATAAATTTACCCAATAAGTCCAAATGCTTCGCAAGTTTGTTGAATTTAGTAATATTTGGTCAATATGTGGTTTTTAAAATTCACTGGTAAAATAGCAATAAAAATGTCTTCAAAATTTTCAGGATATGCTTTTGCCTGAGTTTACTGGTCACTTTTATATTTGAGTGTATCAGTTTGATGCAAAGCATATAGAACTAAAAACCCAGGCAAAACAAAATGATCTGTATTTGTTTGATTTTTAATAAGTAGGACTAATTTAATATTGTTGGTTTAAGAGAAACAGCTCAATTTCTTGACTTATCAGGAAAAATACCCATGTGTTCAACTTTAAGGTACTTACTGAGATAAAAATACAGACGTGTAAATAAAAATAAGTGTCAGTGAATCAGAGTAAATAAAACTTTAAGTGATAGCACAAAAATGGAAAATTAGGTTAAATGTTCATGAAGCTACTTTGGTTTCATTCACTATTTCTGAGTACTGGTTGCAAGCTAGTCTGTTATATATATACTATGCTGCTATAGCAAAGGCCTTTACCTAAATTTTTTGTTTAAAATAATCATTGACCCATTAATTTTTATATGGTAATTTATTTCAAAATGAACAAAATAGTTATTCTTAGAATTGAAAGAGAATCTCAAAATAATCTCATTCTTTGGCTGTATCACATAAAATTGAATTTGCACCTTAATAGAGAAGTATATTGAGACCAGTTAGATTATTTTTAAAATAGCTTATTGATCCTTATGTTAAAAAAAATTATAATTTTGCATCATTATTGAGATGCTAAGGATTGATGTTGGAGGTTTATTTGATCTACTGTCAGGTGTTGTCATATCAATAAATTTTATTTTGGGGATGTTACCATTTTAAAAAGATGTAATTAGCTAACTTCTTTAATCAAGGTGTGTTTTTAAACTTCTATAAGCATAGAATGTAAAAATGTTAAATTGTTGAGAATAAGAAGTCTTACTAGAATAGTTAATGTTTTTTATCTTGGTAGTTTTTAAAAATATGTAATACTTGTTTCTTGGTTTATGTTTTAAAACACTTTTCCTTTTCTTTTCCCAATTTTGTTTAAGAAAAGATGTTTACATATTGAATCTGACCAGGTTTGGGGTGCTGTTCGCATTCTTGGTTCTTGGTGTGCTCTTGGCTAAAGAATGACCAGACTCATGAAAAGGAAGGCAAGCATGAAATAAAGTTATTGAAGAAGAAAAAGATATACCTATACAGAGCGAGAGCAAGGTGTAGGTTTACAGAGAAAGACACATTTGTCTTAGACAAAGTGTGAGCCCCCTTGTTGTGACAAAAAGGCCTTGCTTGTGGTCTGTGGTCCTGTTTAATACTGTCTGGGTTGGGCCCTCCCTGTGGTTCAGACATCACTATACAACTGCTGTGCCACACAGTTAAGGACATGATAATTAGCCTTAGGTTACTCTAGGTGACTTTCCAAATCCTACTGTGCGGGGGATGCCCGGCCATACTTTCTTCTTCCAAGTGTATAAATTGCTTGGGATAGGATTAGGGTGGGGCCCAGGTCTGGTTCCCTACCTCATGTGTCCCAGGAGAGCCAGAGGTCCTAACTTGCTAACTAACAAACTTGTATCTATGGAGACAATGACTTTGTTGTGGCACAATTAATCATGTTGGTTGTACATCTAATATCCACAGGCTATAAAAATGGTTAACAGAAAATAGCTTGAAATAATAACTGAGATCTAACAGCTCTGCCTCCCGGCTGTCCTGGTGCTAATTTAGGAGCTTTCTTCTTCCAGTTCCTTTAAGGGACTCCACCCTAAAGCCAGTAATCTAATTAAGGAATAAGTTAAAGAAAAACAACAACAACAAAAAGAAATCCAACACCCAAACTAAATCAGTCCCCTTGTTATCAGAATTTCTTCCTTAGTAGGTCCTTGGACACGGGATTCGAAACATGAACCCACAGAACACAGTGGTAAGACAGGATTTTTATTAGACGGAAGGGAGTACAGAAGGAGTAAAAAGCACCAGAGCTTCTGGCAAAGGGGAAGGCCTAAGTTGGAAGTCTCTCCCAAGGGCCCTTTGTCTAGGGGTATATATTACCTTTTTTGGCTAGGACTTGGTAGATGGAAAAGCATCTTTTCAAGGTTAATGAGTGCCTTAACAAATGAATGAAGTGCAGTCCCTCCCCCACTGGGGTAAAATGATCTCAGAGAAGGGATTAGGATATGTGCTCCTAAAGTGGAACTACCAGAAACATTTCAGGCTGCTTTGTTCAGGACCTTGCTAGAGCCCACAAAAAACCTGTTTGTGCCTGGAAATGGGGGTCTGATTTCTGAGCTCATCTGGGCCTAGAGAATGGGAGCCCACTGTCCAGCCCTGAGTGGTGGAATCCTGTGTCACCCTCCCTGCATCTAAACCACTAAAAAACTTTTAGAATACAAAGGAGCATGGTTTTATAAACTTCATTTGAATGTGACTCTCATTTTCTCTTATTATTTAAGTTACTATTTCTTTGATCCATATCAAATTCTCTTACAATCTTTTCCTATGAAGTCTGACAATTAAGTTTGCCAACTTGCCCTAGAAAAGGTGCTACATACCTCATTGCTGAATATCACTATGGTCACCATGCTGAATATTACTAAAGCCGCCTTCAAAGTGCTTCCCTAGGCCATCTGGTGACCATAGTGATCTTCAGCAATGAGGCATCTATTACTTTTTCTAGGATGAGTTTGTGAACTTAATTGCCCAACCTCATATACAAAGTATTTTTCTCCTACCTAGATAAATATTGAAAATATATTCTCCTTTATCATGTCCTTAATGAAAGTGGGTTAAGCAATCAAATGCTCTACTGGCAACTGATATAAAAAGGGTTTGGAGAAGGTAAGAAATGAGGAAAGAAGGTATGAAATTTGCATCTGGAAATACTGAAAGTATATATAATTTTGTCAATAACTCTTTCCTATTTCTAACCTAAGCAAACACATACTTTTTATATTTCAAAATGAGACTGATAACTCTTGTCCTCAGTATAGAGTTAAGTTTAAGGACTATAGGCCTAAAGTATTTGTAGTAAACAAGCTCTCCCTTTAGAACACAGTTTTGAATCTATAACAGAGAATGGCCTGCACAAAACATGAAATATGTTTACTGTCTCTTTAAAACTTTCCCCACTCTTCTTTAGAAACTAAAACCTGCATCCTTGCCTCAGGCCAGCAGTCTGAGAGGGGCAGGGGAAAGTCTTTAGTTCATTGTGCTACAGGAGTTAGCCGGGCTGAACTGTCCACCGTGAGTGAAGGTCTGAGCCAAGGTCCCAGTGGACCTCCCAGGTGGGTAAAAGTCACAAGATTGTCTTCAGAGGATATGGGATGATCAGAGTCTTTAACCGTAGTTGAACAACAATAACCTAGGACTGAAAACCCTCCTTTTGAAAACTCCATATTTCTGCTTATGTTTCAGATGATGGTGTAAGACAGGAGTCTATTCTCATTTGATGGAGACTCCTGTCTTTCCTTCTCTTCAAACCATTTGTCCTCATGTTTCTGGTGTGCCCTCAAGGAAAAGTGCTGAACTTTCAGTAAGAGAATTTTATTTCTCTGGATGGGTCCACCTGCTCCCCAGTGGTACAGTAGCTTGCTGGAGGGATCTTCCAGAGGCAGGGAACAGTCCCAGGTCAAACTGTTGGCAGGAGACTTCCATATTCGGATAAGAGGGTGTGGGAACATTTCTTCAGCTTCCAGAAGCACTGGGGAACACCTGTCTCTTTCTTCCCTGAATTAGATGCAAGTCCAACCAGGTTTAACTTTGTTGAGGAGAATAAGACAAATCCGCAAATGTCTAGACAGCGTTGGCCATTTGTTTTGAGTGAGTTCCTCAGACTACCTTACAAGACCCTTGATCCCACCCACCTGGGAGATTTCCAGACCTTTCTACTCTATGGCAGAGCATTTTGTCTGGATTTGTTTGGGTGCACCAATTTGGAGGTGGAGGACAAGCAGTTGAGTGGAACTAGGGAACCTGTTTTAAACTGAAATTATTTCTGGTTCCCAGGAAACAGGGGAACTAGGATTACGTTTGGAGCCTGATAGTGGGGCATTTGGGGGCAGTGTCTGTCTCCTTTGGATTCCCATTTGTTTGATAGGTCCTGAAATTTTGTTTTGCAAATTCTCTATAGTGTCTGTGTTTGATTGTGAGTTTTGTTCCAACATGGAAGGCTCCATTTATGTTCCATCCACATGCCCCTTGAGAAAAATTTTGGCTAGTCAACTTATATCTATAAACTTATGAATAAAAATGCTATATTATTGTTTTCATTTGTTTCTGAATTCTATTTTCATTTTTTAGGCATACCCCTTTTATATTTTATTTATTTTAATATCAGATTATTATGGGATAAAAGTATTTTGATTACATAAATTGCATTTATTCAGTGTGAATCAAAGCTATAACTGTGCCCATCACCTAGAGAGTGTGCATTGCACTCATTAGGTGTGAATTTACTCATCTTCTACTCCCCCTTTCACCAGTTTGATTTCCAATGAGTGTTATTTCCATATGTAAGTGTTCATCCATTAGTTCCAATTTAATAGTGAGTACAGTGGTGCTTATTTTTCCATTCTTGTGATACTTCACTTAGAAAAATACTCTCCAGTTCCATCCAGGTTAATACAAACGGTATTAGTTCACAATTTTTTTTTTTTTTTTGGCCTAAGTAATACTCTCTATATACATATAGCACATTTTATTTATCCATTCATTTATTGATGGGCACTGAATTGTTTTCACATCTTTGCAATTAGAATTGTGCTGCAAATAAACATTCAAATGCAGATGTCTTCTTGATAAAATGTCTTTTATTTCCAAATCCAGTGGTGGGATTGCTGAATCAAATGGTAGGTCTACTTTTAGCTCTTTGAGGTATCACCATACTAGTTTCCATAGAGGTTATACTAGTTTGCAGTCCCACCAACAGTGTTTAAGTGTTCCTTTTCCTCCATATCCACACCAGCATTTGTTGTTTTGGGAAATTTTAACAAAAGCCATTCTCACTGGGTTTACGTGATATCTTGTTGTGGTTTTGATTTTCATTTCCCTAATGATTAAAGACGCTGAGCATTTTTTCATGTTTGTAGACCATTAGTCTAGCTTTTAAAAAGTTTCTATTCATGTCTTTTACCCATGTTTTAATGGAGATTTCCAATTCTTTTTCTTGATGATTTGCTTGAGTTTTTCAGGGATTCTGGTTATCAGTCCATTATTAGATGTATAGCATGTGAATATTTTCTCCCATTCTGTAGGTTGTCTATTCACTCTATTGATTGTTTCCTTGACTGCGTAGAAGCTTTTTAATTTGTGAAGGTCCCATTTATCTATTTTTGTTGTTGCTGTGATTACTTCTGGGATCTTTTTCAGTAATTCTTTGCCTAGGCTGATGTCTGTGAGGTTTTCCAACATTTTCCCTACAATTTTTATGATTTCATGGCTTAGGTTTAAGTATATTATCCATTGTGAATTAATTTTTTGTGAGTGATGAAGTGTGCAGATTCTGTTTCTGTCATCTACATGTGGCTATCCTATTTTACCAGTACCTTCATTAAAAAGGGATTCTTTTCCCACTGTACGTTTTTGTCTGCCTTGTCAATGACCAAATGGCAATATGAGATCATTGTATATCTGGGTTCCCTGTTTTGATCCATGGGTCTATGTCTCTGTTACTGCACCAGTACTGTGCTATTTTTGTTATAGAGCTTTTTAATATATCTTGAAGTCTGATAAATTGACACCTCCAGATTTGTTCTTTTTGCTTAAGATTGTTTTGGCTATACAGGGTCTATTCTGCTTCCAGACAAGGCATAGAATTATTTTTTCTAGCTCTGTGAAAAAAATCACATTGGTATTTTAATAGGGATTGCTTTGACTGTGTAAATTGCTTCGGGTAGTACAGACATTTTAACAATATTGCTTCTGCTGATCCATGAGCATGATGCATTTTTCCATTTGTTTACATCCTCTGCAATTTCCTTCCTCAGTGTTTTATAGCTCTCCCTGCAGAGGGCTTGCACCTCCTTGGTTAAGTATGTACTGAGGTATTTTGTGTGCTTTGTTGCTATTGTGAAAGGTTGAGTCTTTGATTTGATTCTCAGCTTGACTATTGTTGGCGTATAGGAATGCTACTGATTTGTGTGCATTGATTTTGTAATCCGAGACTTTGCTGAAGTTATTTATCAATTCTAGGAGTCTCTTGGAAGAATTCTTTGGGTTTTATAGATATGAAATCATATCATCAGCAAAGAGCAATAGTTTAACACTATTTTCCCCATTTGGGTACACTCAATTTCCTTCTCTTCCGTGATTGCTCCGGTTAGGACTCTAGCACTGTGAATGGAAGTGGCGAGAGTGGGCAACCTAGTCTGGCTCCAGTTGTCAGTGGTAATGATTTCATTTTTTTCCCAGAACAGTATGACATTTGCTGTCCTGTTGTCATATGTGCCTTTTATAATTTTGAGGTATGTTCCATCTACTCCTATTTTCTTAAAAGTACTTATCATAAAAAGGTGCTGAATTTTGTCATATGCTTTTTGCACATCTCTTAAGAAAATCATGTGGTCTTTTTGCTTCTATTTATGGGGAGAATCACATTTATAGATTTGCATATATTGAACTATCTTTGTTTCTATGGAATGAAACCCACCTGGTCATGGTAAATTAAATTTTTGATGTGCAGCTGTATATAGTTGGTTAGGATTGTATTGAGAATTTTTACATCTGTATTCATAAGGGATATCAGTCTGTAGTTTTCTGATTTTCCTGTATCTTTCTGTGGCTTTGGTTACTGGCTTCTAGAATGATTTGGGGAGGTTTTCTTTCTTCCTGATATTATAAATAAATTTTTAGTATAGGTACTAGTTCTTCTTTGTAGGTCTGATAAAATTTGGCTATAGAACCATCTGGTCTAGGACTTTATTTGTTGGAAGATATTTTTTATTGCTGCTTTAGTTTTATTACTTGATATTGGTCTGTTCAGACTTTGATTTCTTCCTAAAGGAGCTTTGGGAGGTTGGGTATTTCCAGAAATTTGTCAGTTTCCTCAAAGTTTTCAAATTTTTGTGCATAGAGGTTTTTATAGTATTCAGTGATATGATTTTGCATTTTGATGGTATCAATTGTAGTATCTCTTTTCTAATTTGCAGTTAAGCTAATTAGGATCTTTTCTTTTCTGTTACTGGTTTATCTGGCAACATACTCATCAAGTTTGTTATTCTTTTCAAAGAACCAACTTCTTGTTTTATTAATTTCTTACACAATTCTTTTGGAATTCATTTCATTTGGTTCTGCTCTGTGCTTAGTTGTTTCTTTTCTACTGCTGGGTTTGGGACTGGTTTGTTCTTCTTTTTTTGATTCCTTGAGATGACTCATTAAATTGTTGATTTGTGACCTTTCTGTCTTTTGGACATAGGCATTTAAGGCTATGAATTTTCCTCTTATGGCTGTTTTTGCAAAAGACAGATTAGTAAGGGAAAATAAAGCAGATGTTTATTAACACATTTTCACACACTTGGGAGCACTCAAACACGAGTAACTCAAAGGGGTAGCTACAACCTGGGCTTATGGGGGAGAAGTCAAGATGGCTGACCAGAGACACCAACTGGCAGGTCATTGCATAAGAAGGAAAAGTTTTAGATGAAAAGATAAAACTAACAAACAAATAATCATAGAATGAGTATACTTCTGAGGGAAAATTGCCAGAGCCTATATGAAATTCCATGGAAAGAAGATGCAGAACAAAAGAAGAAGCAGTATATATGAAGAAGATGACCCCAGAGAGATTATAGCCCAGTGCAAGGGGTAAGTGAAGCAGTTTGCTTCTTCCTCCCCTAATCTCTGACAGCAGGAAGGCTCCCAAGCCATCCATTGGAGTTTTCTGCCCATACAGATCCAGAAGCTGCTACCACACCCCCGGGGCTCTTCCCACCCCTGCAACGCCAAACTGGAAAAGCAGATACCACATTGCTTCTTCCTTTGCTGTGCACCTTTGTCCTCCCCAGGGGACTTCTACTCCTGGGCTTCACCCTGCTCATTTCCACACAGATATTTCTCAACTCTAGCCCAGATTGCAGGATCAACGGGGGGGTGGGGGTGGGGGTCCAGTGGGTCCCGGGGGATTTCCGTAGTGCTGGGACTTGGACATTCAAGGCAGATGCTCTCCTGAGAAAACTTTTTACTCATACTCCGCCATACAGACTCTTTTCTGCCTCTCTTGTCCCTCACCTGTGACTTCCAAGAGAGACAACTGAGCCACAACACAGAGTTTAAGACTCAAGCCTTTCTTCTCTGAGTCTAGCAGCAAACCCAGGCATGCTCAGACTTGATTAATTTAAAGGTGCTATCATCTAGCTTTAAGATTTTTTCTTCTACTTGGTCTAGCCTATTCTTAAAGGTTTTCTCTTTTATTTTTCCTTAAAGGAATATCTTATTTCCAAAAGCTGTGCTTCACTTTTTTAATAATTCAGTTTCTTATTCATTTTTTTGCATTGCTTTTGTGCTTTCTTTGTGATGGGTTTCTATTCTGCACATGTATTTTATTGAGCTGCCTTATAATCCATATTCGAAATTCTTTTTTTTTTTTTTTTTTTTGAGACAGAGTCTCACTTTGTCATCCTCAGTAGAGTGCTCTGGCATCATAGCTCACAGCAACCTCATACTCTTAGGCTCAAGCAATTCTTTTTTTTTTTTTATTTTTTTGTAGCAATAGAGTCTCACTTTGTCAGCCTTTGGTAGCTTGCCATGGTGTCACACAACTCATAGCAACCTCCAGCTTTTGGGCTTAGGCAATCCTCTTGCCTCAGCCTCCCAAGTAGCTGGGACTATAGGCGCCTCCCATAACACCTGGCTATTTTTTTGTTGCAGTTTAGCCAGAGCTGGGTTTGAACCTGCCACCCTCAGTATATAGGGCCAGTGCCCTACCCACTGAGCTATAGGTGCCACCCTCAAGCCATTCTCTTGTCTCAGCTCCTGAGTAACTGGGACTGCAGGCATTTGCCTCAACACCAGGCTATTTTTAGAGATAGGGTCTCCCTCCCTCTTGCTCAGGCTGGTTTCAAACTTGTGAGCTCAAGCAAACCACCCATCTTGGCCTCTTACAGTGCTAGGATTATAGGTGTGAGCCACCACACTCAGCCTATTAAAAATTCTTTATTAGCCTTATCAGTATTCTCATTCTGAGTGGTTTCCATAGGTATAAAGTTATTGTTTTCCTTTAGGGGTATCCTTTCCCTCTGCTTTTTCATGTATCTGGAGATCTTTTGCTGATTTCTTCTCATCTAAAGCTGCTTTTGCTTCTTATTTTTGGATTTCTTTTTGATTCAATAATGACATGCCCAGTTTGGTCTCTGAGATAGTGGGTGGTGCTTGAGGGTGAAACTCAACCACCCCCTGTATGGTTGACTCAGTAAATGCTCTGAAATGTGTGCAAATTAACTTCCCTGTCAGTTGGTAGGGCTTGCTGGGAGGAATAATCTGCAAACACTTGGCCAGCATACATGTTGGAATATGAGGGGAAAGTGGCCATTGGATGGAAACTTAAATTATTATCCTATCTCACAACTGAAATTATTTTGTTAAAGATTAGGTAAATGAGAGGAAATTTCATATGTGCAGTCTTTCATACAATTATGTAATAAAAAACCAAAAGCCTGGGACAAAGTTAATGATACAAAGCAAACTTCCACCTGTAGTTGGGGAGGGGAGCCAGGTCCTGGATCATAAAGCTAACGAGGTATTTAGTATTTTCAGATGAGAGTTTGCCAGCAAACTCAAAAGTTTGTCTTTGCCGGCAAATTAATAAATTTCTCTTTCCTTTTCCTTAACCACTTGTCTTCATTTTTCTGATGCTGCCTTCTAGCCAAGTGCCAAGCTTTCAGTAGCATAATTTGACATCCCTCAGTGGTTTCTCTCTCTCTCTTTTTTTTTTTTTTTTGAAACAAAGTCTTAATATGTCACCCTCGGTAGAGTGTTGTGACATCACAGCTCACAGCAACCTCAAACTCTTGATAGTGATTCTCTCGCCTCAGTCTCCCAAGTAGCTGGGACCATAGGCAACTGCCACAATGCCTGGCCATTTTTTGGTTGCAGTGGTCATTGTTATTTGGCAGGGCTGGGCTGGATTCGAACCCACCAGCTCCGTTGTACATGGTTAGTGCCCTAGACACTGAGCTATAGGTGCCAAGCCCTCAGTGGTTTCTCTTTAAAACTTTCCCCATTCTTTTTGGAAATAATAACCTACATCTCTGTGTTAGGACAGCAGTCAAGAAGGACAAAAGAAGCATCTTTGTGCTAGAGTAGATGGCTCAGCTAAACTGTCCAAATGGAGGCCAGGGTGGAGGTCTCCATGGAGGGCCCAGTGAGCCTCCCAGGTGAGCAGAGGTCATGGGATTGTCTTTGGCAGAGATGAGACAATCAGAATCATTAACCTCAGCTGAATGACAGTAGCTTAGAACTGAAAACCCATCTTTTAAATGCTCTGCATTTCTATTTATGTTTAGGATGATGGCATTTAGACAGAACTCTCCATTCTGTTCATTTAACAGCAAATTAATAAACTCTTCTATCCTTCCCCTCAAACCACTTGTTCTCACTTTTCTAATGTGGCTTTGATGACAAGTGTTAAACATTCAATAACAAATCTAGAAAGTGACCACATGATCACTTCTGGTCAATGAGATGTAAAGTCAATTCTTCTCAGAAAATAATTCAGGGAAAAATATCGCGTTCTTTCTTAAGAATACCAGACATGGTTGGCATTACTTTTTAGTCTTTTTTAACTTGCCTTAAATGCAGGTGTAATGGTTGAAACTCTTGGGGCCATTCTGCTGCTATGATGAGACAAGGACAATGACAAAAACTAACAACCCAAGCATGGCAAAGCAGAGAAATAGAAATAATCAGGAGTCCTAACAGTATTTTCAGTAGCTGAATAAATGCTATAAATGGCTGCCAACATTCAGATTTTTCATAAACTAATTGTTACTTCAAGCTACATTTATTTCAAGGTAGATCCATTGCTATCTGCAGCTGATATCATTGTTAGGTGATACATGCTGTTTTCTGCAATGCATGGGTCTCTGTACTCATCTCTGTGTGATGAAATCAAAATCTGCAATACAGCAAGTGCCACTCATAACATTCTTGAAATTTGGACTCTCTCTTGCCCACTCATCTTCTCTCTCCATGTCCACATATACTCACATACAAAGAGGGAAATCATAATAATTCATACAGTAAGCATTATCTTACAACTTGTGTTTTGTCTTTTATTTGATATTTTCCTTATATTCTTACTAAAATCCAACTCAATTATATTACTAAAATAATTACTAGTATTTCATTATATTAATGAATTTTTATTAGATTAGCCAATTTCCTATGGAAACTTGGTTTCCAATTTTTTTTGTTAATATTGGTATGAAGATCAATCTTGTGCTTAATCTTTATGAGCATCTATGATCATTTTCTTAGGATAAGCTTTTAGAAATATAATTACTGGGATAGGCATAATTTTCAAGCCTACTAATACCAGTCATCAAACTGAGCTCTAAAATATATGCTCAGTTTTATATTTCCATATTCTTATCATCATAACAAATAATATAATTTATCATTATATTATAATTGAATTATCATTCTTTCACCCTATTAAAAAATGTCATATAATAAAAGTCCCCACTTATTTATTGAAATTCATTAAAAATGTGTTAATGATATGTAATTCACATTTTAATAGTATTTAATCTTAATGAAACTAAAGAATGTTTCTATTTGTCTTTTCCTTTTTGCTTTTTTTTGGTTTCCATTCCATAGATTCTGAACATATTTTTTTGTTCATTCTCTGATGAGAAATGAGGGGCTTGGTAATATACGTTGAAACCCACTCTGATACCTGATAGCATTTGCTGGCACATTCAGTCTCAGCAGAATAACTCCCACCATTATCTGGCCTTCAAGATTTGTATTCCCTTGTTTAATGAAATTATTATGCTTGAAAATATCTTTTAGCAAGGCTGGAGACATCATACTGCCTGACTTCAAAATACATAACAAGGCTGTCGTAACAAAACACATGGAATTGCTAGAAAAACAGACACACAAACCAATGGAATAGAGAGTCCAGATATAACTCCATGTATTCCCAAGTGATGTTCAATAAAGGCCCCAAGAAACTACATTTGGCAAAGGGATATTCTCTTCAATGACTCCTGTGGGGAAAATTTAATATCCATATGCTGAAGAAAGACACTGAACCCTTATTTCTCACACTGCACAAAAATCAACTCAAGATAGATTAAAGACTTAGATGTAAGACCCAAAACTATAAAACTACTTAAAAAAAAAAAAAAAACATGGAGAAAACTCTTCAGAACATAAGTCTAGGCAAAGATTTCTTGGCTAAAACCTCAAAAGCCAGACAACTATAATAAAAATAGACAAATGGGATTATATTAAAATAAAAACATTCTGCAAAACAAAGGAAACAATCAACAGAGTGAAGTGACAGCATGGCGAATAAGAGAAAATATTTCCAAATTGTTCATCCAACAAGGGACTAATATTCAAAATATACAAGGAACTCACAAAGCTTGACAATAAAAAAAAAAACATTAAAAAGTAGGCTAAGGACATGAATGAACATTCCTCAAAAAAAAAAAAAAAGACATATGAACAGTCAACAAAAGTATTTGAAAAGTTCAACATCACTAAGCATCAGGAAAATTCAAATTGAAACCACAATGAGATATCATCTTACCCCCACTTAGAATGGCTATTACTAAAAAGGCAAAACTTAACAGGTGCTGGTGAAGATCTGTTCTTCAGGGATAAAAGGGTACTCTTCCTTTTATTTTTTTCTTTTTCTTTCTTTCTTTCTTTCTTTTTTTTTTCTTTCAGGGAAACAAAGAGATTTTATTTAGGAAGAAC
>NW_003852419.1:10577385-10596422 GCF_000181295.1 Otolemur garnettii
TTTTTTTTTTTTTTTTGAGACAGAGTCTCACTCTGTTGCCCAGGCTAGAGTGCCATGGTATCAGTCTTGTTCACCACAAGCTCAAACTCCTGGATATAAGCAATCTACCCACCTCAGTCCCCCAAGTAGCTGGGACTACAGCCACAACAGCTGGCTAATTGCTTTTTTTTCTTTGTTGGTTATTTTCTATTTCTAGTAGAGACAAGCTCTAACTCTTTTTTTTTTTTTTTTTTTTTTTGCTATTTGGCTGAGGCTGGATATGAACCCTTCACCCTCGGTATATGGGGCTGGTGCCCTACTCACTGAACCATGGTGCCACCTCAAGCTCTAACTCTTTTTCAGGCTGGTCTTCAACTCCTTAGCTCAAAGAATCCTCTGGCCTTAAACTCCCATAGTGCTAGGATTACAGGTTTGAGCCACCATGCCTAGTAGAGAAAAGGGAACTCCTATACACTATTTTTGGGAATGTAAATTAATATAACCACTATGGAGATTTCTCGACAAACTACAGACTCAGTAATAAGCCAGCAATCTCACTACTGGGTATTTATCCACAGCAAAATAAATCTGTATATCAAAGGAATACTTGCACTCTCATTTTTATCACTATTCATAATATCAAAGATATGGAATCAAATGAAGTGTCCATTAGCAACAAATAGATAAAGGAAATGTGGTACACACCCAGTGGAATACTATTCAGCCATAAAAAGGAATCAAATTACATCATTTGCAGCAATATGAATGGAATGGAGGTCATTATATTACATGAAATAACTCAGACACAGAAAGACAAATACCACATGTTCTTACTCCTCTGTGGAAACCAAACACTGGATCTCATGAAGAGAGAGAATAGAGTAATAGAGACTAGAGACTGGGAAGGGTGGATGCCAGGTAGGGATGAGAAAGGGAGTTTGAGTCGTGAGTACAAACAGTTCAAAAGATGGTGCAAGTTCTCATGCTTGATAGCAGTGGAGGGTGATTGTCGTTCACAACAATGCATGGTATATTTCAAAGTAGCTACAAGAGAGGACTTGAAATGTTATCAACATTTAGAAATCATACAAACTCAAGGTGATGAATACCTCAGATATCCTAACCTGATCATTACACATTTGACGCATGTAATAAGTACTCACACATACCCCATAAATTTGTAAAATATTCTATATCAATACAAAATTATAAAATAAAATATATTTGAATATATTTAACCTCTATTCAGGTGTCTATATTTCTAAGGATGTACTCATTCTCTTAGTTCTGTATGGGAATAATGACATCTGAGCTTTGTTTTCAGAAATATAAGGGTAAGACCTAACACCCTTGAATGAGTCAGAAATGTTTGTTGACTCACTTTGTACTTCTAACTACTGTAAGTTTTCAGAAGGTATGCCTATCTCAAGGCTTATTCCTCCTTGCTCTTTTCATATGCTATGTAGTTTTCTCATAACTTAGCTGTCATCTTTAACATTATTGATGGAAGTGCTCTCTCAGAGTGAACCTTTATGAATATTTAGCATACCTGACATGGCAATGAAAACTGGCTCTTGTGCCCTGTTATTGACTTATCAGGTTCACTTTGGAGCAGTCCTCTAAGTAAATAGTTCTTTCTTAGCATAATAATAGAGCATTTGTAATTGGTTTCTATACTAAAGTTTTATGTTTTTTTAAATTGGGGCAGGGCTGTTTATTTAATTTTTTTGACTGGATTTGACACTCAAACATTAAGAGTAGGCAATGCTAGCTAACACTCAGAGTGTGCCATCTTTGATCGTTTTTTTTTTTTTCTATTTACTTTGTCCCTAAAAGAGATAGAGGTTCTAACTATCTGCCTAACATCAGTAAGGTGACTATATCTTGTGTTTTCTTGCTAATCATACAGGAAAGTAGCTTGTACTTGCCTAAGACAGGATTTCTCAGAACTGTATCCAATATGTTCATAGGACAAATCACTCCTCATTTCTGAATGAATTTGTTATAGACCTTAATGTTGTGGTTTTATTAGATGGAAAATGGCAACAATAACCCCTCCCCCATAGTTATTTTGTAATTAACTCCTTAAATTGAAGAATGCTGTCTCTACAGCACTGATAATCACCTCAACTTATAAATATTTATTGAAAACCTACCACATGTAAGTGACTAAGCTAAATGCTACAGTAAGAGAGATTGGACGTATTTGTTAGTGCGTCAGTATGCCATATAATATCATAAAAGTGTCCTCCTGAGTCAGGGAGGGAGAACAGAGGCCCTCAGTGTTGATCAGAGAGGAGGTCATGGAGGAGATCATCTTTAAGTTAGACTTTACGAATTTAAGGAGTACATAAGCAATGGCCAACCAGAGCTCATGTTATATTTAAACAATGTTAATGGCAACTTTCCTAAAATACACATTGGGTATTATTTTAATTTGGACTGCTACAACAGAATGCCACAGACTAGGTGCTTTAAAAAATAGAACTTTATTGCTGACTGTTCTGGAGGCTGAGAAATCCAAGATAACGGGTCAGTGGATCTGTTGTCTGGTGAGGGCCCTCTTCCTGGATCGCAGAGAGCAGTTTGCCTGTCTCTTTTTTATATCCTATCCAGATGGAGAGCAAAGAGAGAGGGCGGTCACCTCTCAAAGGCTTCATCAGACCTTTATATATTATCATATTGGGGTTTATGCTTTTTTTTAAAGTTAGTTTCTAGCTCTGTCACCCAGGCTGGAAAGAAGTCTGTGTGCAATCACAGCTCTCTGAAGCTCCAGTTCCCAGTTCAAGTGATCTTCCCATCTCAGATAATATTTTTATTTATTTTTCTATTTTTTTAAGAGATGGAGTCTTACTATTTTGCCCAGGTCTCAACCTATCTTCCCATCTTGGTCTCCCAAAGTGCTGGGATTATAGGCATGAGCCACTTTGCCTTTGAGGAGAACACAAATGTTCAATCCATTGCAGATTTACATAGAAGGGATGCCGAGAATAAAACTAGAAAAATAAGGGGAACAAAAATATTAAAATTCTGCCATGTCAAGTTAAGAGGTTTTACTTTTGATACTGTTTTTGCTTTCAAGTAATGGGGAGTCATTGAAAGTTCCTGAGCAATGGTGTTAGTAAATCATTGAAAACTATTTGTCTTTTTAAAATATGGAAAATGGGTTATCTGAGGCAATATTGACTTGTAAATAGGCTTAGTAGCAGTGCAAATTAAACAAATGAGTGGACTTCAGGTGTCTGAACTCTGGAATCCTCAAGACAGAGAATATCTTAGGTGATAATAAATTATATTTTGTTACAATAATTATTAAAGAGTTTACATTAAATAAAACTGTTCTTCAAAGTGGACATAATGAGAACTTTGCATAACAATCTTTCTATAATTTTGGATCAGATAATTTTATAACAATGCTTTAAAATTCATGTCTTTTTGATTTGTAGCAGCTATGGCTTTTCTTTATTGTTTCGGAAAACATGGAAAATTAAAATATTGTTTTCAAAATGCAAAGTTTTAAAATCATAGAACTGCAATCCATATTTCAAATTTGATGCTTCCATATTTTTACCACTTGATGTGTTTAACCTTAAACGTTTCTATTTATACACTGTCAACCTTTAGATTTTTTCTACTTTGAAATTTTTCATACTTCGAACAGGAAAGGGAAGTCAAGGTTCGAAAAATATCAATTTTAGGAAGAAAAATGAAACATTAAAAGTGTTTGCCACATACCCTGCTTATTACAATACACACAACATAAATATGGATGCATGTTTTCTCTCTCTCCTCCTGTCTCTACATAAACACCTCCAAAATTGCAGTTATGAGAAGCCATCAGGGGAATATATGGGATGAGCTGATAGAATCTACTGGACTATTTATCCATTTGCAACACACACACACACACACACACACAGAAAAAGTGGCCTCCTGTGGAATATTTTCAGGATCTATTTGACCTGAAACTATGACTGATTGTGATGAATTCTCTCTCCTTAGGTCAACTGAGTTAGTATGCTGCTTGAGCTTTTGTTATGTATGATTAACAATTTCATTCTAAAATACGTTGTAAAATTTTAAAATCCCTGTAATGTAAAATTCGATTGTATTGATTATCTGAACCTTTGAAGAGTCTTCTGTTTAATATATATTTTTTCTATATAGCATACAGCTAACTCCTTGAAGGGATCTGAAGTAGCTGTACTGATTATTTCACGAAACCAAAGAAGTAGTCTGCTGAAAATGAAAAATAAGCAAATAAACAATGAGAAAGATTGCAAAACCAGCCACCGTTTTTTTTCCCCTCCTTTTGCAACATGACCTTGACACTCTTCTCAACAAGACATGGAGTCTGGTTCCTACCCCTTGAATTTTATTCAGTGTGAGCAACTGCTTTGACTATAATAATGCAGCAGAAATGAAGATGTGCCCATTCTGAGTCTAGGGCTCTCCAGACCTTGCATGCATCATTTGATCCTCTGTCTTTGTCTCTCTGTGTCTCTCTCTGTTTATCTCTTTCTATTTCTGAGCCCTGTCACAGCTATGCAAACAAACAATCTCTAGCTGGCTGCTGAAGGAGAACAAAGACAAACTATGAGATAACAGTCAATTCCTTTTCCCTTCCATGTAGGAAAGAGAATGAAGCCTTCCCACTAGCCCTTGAAGGTAGCTGTTGAGATGAGGTGAAAGGATGCATACAACTCTGAGTACTTCGAAAAGCATAGAGTACTATGTGAATACAGACCAGCCTTTCTTCATCAAAATTGGCAGTTGGCTTCAATTTGGAGTAAATCTTGAATTTGGAGTAAATCCAACTGAGACAAGAAGAAATCCACAGCTGGAATCTGCCCAAATTGCTAATGTACAGAATTGTGAGCTATGCAAATGGTTGTTTTATACTATTAGGTTTAGGGATAGTGTGTTATAGAGTAATAGCTAATTGTTAAAAATACAGAATAGATTTATTTAAATAAGGTATTTTTAATCCCCAAATCTATAAACTCAGTAGCAAATAGAACAAAATTATTAAAAATACCTTTTAAATTTTACTAAGACCAAAAAAACTAGTGCCATCTTGGTAAGTCACTCAAGGTTATATTTCCTGGAAATTATATTATTCTGATTTCTTATTTACAAAATGAAGTTTCATTTAAAACACAAATTTTACTTCTCAGTAGTGATCATTATAGCTTCTGTTTTGATAAATTACAAAGAATGCATTTATAAATTATATAAAAGTGCAGACCCAGTTTTTTTTTAATTTAAATGATGACCAACTTCTATTTAGTTCAAATGGCAAATTCCTTTTTCAATATCTATCACCACCTAATCAAATAGCAGATAAACACACTGATGTTGGCACATAATAACAAATTGTTTTTTTTTTTAAACCACCCCTACGTTCTAATGCTAGTTCTAACAAAGACAGACGAGGAGATAATAGTCGATTCCCTATCCCCCTGTTGTCTTATCCAAGAAGGGAAGAGAATGAAGCCTCCCATTAGCCTCCTAGAGGGTAGCTGTTGGGATGAGGTAAAAGGATGCATCTTTGAGTACTTCAAAAGGCATAAAGTACTACGTAAATGTAAGGCAATACCATTAAAACCAGGGAATAGACTCTCCTGGGTTCCATAAATATAGACAGATAAGAGAAAAATTTAGCCCCTATTTAAAAATTTATCACTTTATATTGTGAGCTAGAGCAATCCTGTCCTTGCCCTCTCTGAGAGGGGGAGGCGAGATTGGTGGGTGGACCCTTCAAACATTTCACGATCTCGCATTTCATCAGCCAACTATGGACATTTATCAAGGGTCCCACGTGCTCTTCTAATGCTGCTTAAAATGAAAAAATGCCGCCCTAGGTGACTCTTTTCTGATTAATTTGGGTATTTACTGTATTATTCCTTACTTTGTCATCAATCACTCACAAATATGTTAAGGCGAAAGAAATTTATAAAACTATCATGTTCAGTAAAGCAAAAAAGAATGAAAGGAGGGGGTTAAAGTAAGGGAGAGAGAGAAAGAGGTAGGGGAGATAATCGTCCCAGATAAATAAAATTTTCAAATATGTTTCTTCAGGCTTTTAATTTTTTTTAGAACAGCAGGAAACCCTTTATTAACTTTGTGGACTTTACAAAGACTAGATTTGTTTTTTATACTTTAATGAATTGGCTTATTTCAGAATGATGTCCTGATAAAAGGATGAGTTCTAGGTCCATATGAACCATTTATTTTTGCCCTGTAGTGACAAGGTCACACTGAGCTGAGCCTCTAGCCCCGCCCTGCTGTGAGAAGAGTATGGATGAGGGTCCCAGTGGGGCTGTAGCGGAGTGAGCAGTCACATCAACAGCTAAATGGTCTGTAAGACCTGAAGGCTGTACTCTAATTCATAGTCTTTCTGTCTCTCTCTTCTTTCCTTTTAATCACTCCTTTTCTACTTGCTAATGGTCAAGATTTCTTGATTCCTTTAACAAAGGCAAATCTTTTGAGACATAGTTAAAAATAACCCTTCAAATTAAAATGCCCCTGAGAAAGTTCACAGAAATTCACTGTAATGATGGCTTAAGTGACTGCAAATAAATCCCTTCTGAAAGGACGATATCCCAGACCAGAGGCAGACTCACCACATTGTTAGGTCTCCTAATTCGGAACTGAGAAAAGAACAATGGCAGTGAGAGAATGTCACTGGTTTTGACTTCTAGATGGATTTAATAGACTTCTCCATTTGGGTATGGAATTACCCTACCTAGGAGATAATAGGGTTGGATTAAATAATACAATTTCCACCACAGGAGCAGCAATTCAAAGGGAATGTGCTCATAACTGTGGATCATTCGAGTCATTCTGGTTGAGAATGTGACCTAGAGCCCAGAAGCTTCTGGTATGTGCTTTATGGTCCAGTTACTACGTGGCGTAGACTCAACCTTCAGCCTTCAAATCCAATCGATTAAAACTTTGCCTTCACTTACTTTGGGTACTTTCAATTTATTTCATGAAGCAATGAGAGCTGGGGAAAGAAAAGTCAAATCATAAATTGCTCTAAAAGGTTAAATCACCAGCCGAGGATTAAATGGCATGGAAGAGAAGGCCCTCTGAGGACATTTGATGTGAAATGACCTGGAACAGATCTTCTTACTCACAATAAACCAATTACTGTCTACACCACATTCTTTTCTAGCAGATAGTATCAGCAATCGCAGTTCCTACAGCATTCAATCATTTCAGCAAGACACGGGATGTGCGTGGGGTGCTGATTTAGGTGGCCATGTGAATGGAATATTCTTCTCATACATGACTGAAGACCAATTCCAAATCCAAGGTGTACAGACTCTCAGCAAGGAATTAAAACAAAATAAAAAATTCCTACCTTTGTTAAAATTTTGATAGCTGGACCATATCTATCCTTTTTTTGTGGCAGCTCTGATAGCAGCCAAGTAGAAGACGACTTTAGCTTCCCTATTGTATCTAAGCAGTAATCTACAGGGTAATTACATGTGCCCTGTGGTAAAAGTTTAGCTAACAAGCTTCTGCAGGGTGAAAAATTTATCATTTAGCTTGTGGCAAGGTCTTAATATGAAATAAAAAATTTAATCCTATGTCTCCTATGGTTGAATTAATGTAAACATTTGAATCTGTAATTGTGCCTAGGAAAGAAATGGGCTATTTTCATTTATATCTTGTAATATTTTACCAATTTTATGTAACATTACACTACAACTTTATGTATATCAGAGTTTTAGAGTAATATATTGATTGCCACCGTACTTCAAGAAGGGAATGATTAAAATAGACCCAAAAGAATTAATCATCTCAGTCTGTAATAAAACTATACACATAACTTTTGGTGTGTGTTGAAATATTTTGAACCACATCAGAAAAGTCTCTCAATAAATCAGTTTTGAAAAAGATTTGGGGGATAAAAGGCATATTTACTTCACCTTTGGTCACTTGGATTCTGTTATCTATTCTGTATAATTCATCTGGGAAAACTGGGCTACCTTAAAACATGGTTCCACTTGATACATAGATAAGCATTTTCTACATAAAAGGTACTTTAGCTTGGTGGTGCTCCTGCTGAGTGGGTAGGGTGCCGGCCACATACACCAAGGCTGGCAAGTTAGAACCCAGCCTGAGCCTGCTAAACAACAATGACAACTGCAACATAAAAATAGCCAGGGGTTGTGGCAGGCACCTGTAGTCCCAGTTACTTTCAGTAAAAAAAGTAGCTGGGCATTGTGGCAGGTGCCTATAGTCCCAGCTACTTGGGAGGCTGAAGCAAGAGAATTACTTAAGCCCAAGAGTTTGTAGTTACTGTGAGCTGTGATGTCACAGCACCCTACTGAGGGCGACAGCTTAGGAGTCTGTCTAAAAAAAAAATGATACTTTGGCTTATAGAAAAGGTAAGAAATGAGAAATCAAGCCTATATTCTTAAATTGGGTAGTGTCAAAATAAAACTATAGAATGTTCTTGGTCCTCAAATGCCTCATCTGAAAAATGTGACAAGTAATACCAAAATTGTCATGGGAAGTAAATGGCAAAAATTTCAAAACATATTAAGGTAAACATGCCACAAAAATATTAATGAAAATGGTACTTTTATCACTTAATGAACACACTGTTTTTTAAATTAAAAGAACAAACAAACAGTTATGTTTTCCATTTTACAAGGTTGGACAATTAAGTTCACTAATGAACTAGAAAAAGTGCTCCATACCTCATTGCTGAGTATCACTCTAGTCACCTCTGAGGTGCTCCCCTGGGAAAGCTATGTGCTGATTCCAGCATCTAGTTCAAAGCAATTTGGAACTCCTTTTCTGGTATGGCCATCAGAGCTATCATCCTATGAAGTCTGACAGTTAAGTTCAGAAACTCATCCTAGACAAAGTGCTGCAAACCTCCTTGCTGAATATCACTGTAGTCACCAGATGGCCATGGGGAGGACTTCAAAGATGACCACCATGACATTCAGCAATGAGGTATGTGGCACTTTTTCTAGGATGAGTTCATGAACTTAGTTGTCAGACCTAGTATAGCTAGAATGTTTCATACTGGCTTTCACTGGATAATTATAATCAATGATTTTAAATATATATAAGCTCAGTGTTTATATATTATACAAAAAAAGGATTCTTTGATTAATTTATATGCTACAATTTCTTTCTGGGAAAAAAAAACATACAAGTTTACCATGCTGTCCAGGTTTTAACTGGACAAAAAGTGGATACCTTAGCCTATGGCAGTAATCTTAAGTTTGCCAAAGGCCTATGAAGTGACCCCATATGGAAATTCTCCCCAGGGAAAGTTTCTCTAGCATCAGACCCACCAATCCAGCCTGGTGAAGAGTTTGACGTGAGTCATGAAGAAAGGGTCACAGAGCGGTGACATAGAAGCCAAGGGACCCACTAATTGATATCTGTAGACAGAGATCACAGGCAAGAAAACTCATTAAAAGAAAACAAACCAAAACACAGAAGGCACTAGAAAGCTGAAGCCCCAGGCGGGGAAGGCGAGTGAGAGTGTGAACCGTGAGATAGGTACAGAGAAGCGGGGGAGCAGAGGAGGACGTCCGGGTCATGTTGTCACAGAGTAAGGCGTTACAGATGCTCGGTGCTGACGGGACCAGGTAACTTAATTCAGAAAGCTGTAGCACATCAGAAACCGTTTCCAGTGAAACCTGGCTACATGGCCTTTGAGCCAACTCCTTATTCTTCATCATTTCTGGCCCTTCCTCTTCACATGTAAGGTAATAATATTCCCTATAACATGAGGCAATGGCTCCGTTCTTCCCAAGCTAAGAAAGCTGGCCCTTTGGAACCTTGACAGTGAGTTCCATATTGGTTTTTACTTCTGAAGTTAGACATCCCATCCATAAGAGGTCCAGACACCAGTTTGTGGTTTTTCCCAGACTTATCTACCTTCTTTTCAGTTAAATGATCACAGTCTCAGGTCATCTAATCTAATAATATCTAACCTAAAAATACCTAAGAAGTTCTGAGTTAGCCTCTCAGTTATGGTCCTTGGCCTTGCTTTGTTTATTTTTCTATGACTTGAAAGTCCTATTACTATAAAGACTGGAAAAAAAAAAAAAAAACAAACAAACTAAGATTTAAACTGAATTCCCTATATCATGAAATTGGCAATTATACAGAAACAGTCTTTTAGAGGCCTTAAATGTGAGGGGTATAATGTCTCATATTTCTAGCCCATTACATTATTCAAACACACACACACAATTTTACTTCATTTGCAACCATAAAAAGAGGCAAATTGGGTCGCCTTTATTATCTATTTGTCAGATGAAGCAGCCTGAGATGTTTAAATGCTTTGTCCAAGGTCCTAGAACAACTCAAGTGGAACAAAAAGTCATCTGTCCCAACTCACAGTCCCTTTGTGTGGTCCTCTTCTCCTCAGTCACACCTGTTGCAGCCAAGAGAGCTTTGGAGGGATTTCAAAGATTGCTGGTGGCAGAAAAGCAGATGTGAATTAAAACTAGACTTTTAAAAGGCAAGTGAGGGAATACTAAGAAAAGTGAAGAGTGCTAGAGAGAACAAAGCTCTGTGGGAACAGAGATTGAGGTTACAGTCTCAGAAACATCCATTCTTCTGGAATTGAAGAATGTTATGCTAAATACAATAATTCAGGCAAAGAAAGACAAATACTGCATGTCCTCACATGTAGAATCGAAAACTCACAGAAATAGAGAACAGAGTGATGGTGAACAGAAGGAATTTTTTTTTTTTAGTTCTATTGCAAAGTAGCATGAATATCGTTAAGAGTGGAGCATTGTATGTTTAGAAATTACTGAGAGAAAAGTTTTCACATGTTCTCACCTCAAACAATGTTCAGAATGTTAAGTATTCTAACATAGATATTTTAACTAGAATGATTGAATTATTCTACATTGTAGTCATAAATTATAACATTTCTTTGTATCCCATAAATTTATACAATTAAAAATTGTCAATTTAAAATAAAAAAGAAAATCCCATTCCTCTATTCACTAGACAACATCTGTTGTGCTGTGGGATGTCCATTCTTCAATAGATTAACCATCTGTAGCTCATGGGTTGTGGTCTTAATCCCAAGGCAGTCAATTTTGGGCCTGGGAAGTTTTTCTGACACTCTCTCAGTATTTGCTTCCCATGGGCAGGAAGAGAAAAGGATTGATTAATGAAAAGAGAATCGAGTGTTCTTTTCGCAAAGATGTGACTGTGCAGATAGAGAACACTGCTCAGGAATCACAAATAACTACAGTGAACTGATGATGAGAAACCTCAGGAATCAAAATAAAATGCTAAGCCACCATTCTAGAAAACAAAATCACAGAATAGTTTGTAAAAATAGACATCAAGCATGAATCTTTCATTACATTGGAAAGCAGCAGTATAGATTTTTAGCAGATGAATTCTATTGTGGTAATTTTAATGTCTTTCAAATACATGAATGGAGAAAAGAATTTATTTGGCGGGATAATGATCAATTTACATGACATTGCTCTATGAACATTTACATTTTAAAAATACCAGGCATTTCTGAAATATTCTACCCAATCAATCTGTGGTGCAATGAACCTTCCTTGAACCATACTAGTCTTCAAATGTTTTGACCTGTATGGGTTGGTTGCTCTTTAGTTACGCTGTAAAACTGTTAAGTCTGAGTCCTTTCTTCATCATCAGCTTGGAGACTGCCTTCATCTCTCTGGTACTGGATCCTAGATCTTTCTTTGTTACTTTCCTACTTTAGGTTAATATATTTCTGAAAAAAGATTCATGAAAAGTAATTCTTTAAGATCTTTCACATCTGGAAATATTTTATTCCATTTTATAGTAACTACTGCCATCAGCCACTGTAGGCTAGGTTGAAGTGGTTACATTGTACTATAGTTTGATGTGGGTACGTCTGGCCTGATTCTCGAATTTTCTCTCTTCACTTTGCCTTTAACTGATATTTTCTCTTAGACCACCCACATATTTTTCAAACCTTCTGTTGAATTACTCATATTTGTTATCATATTTTTATTCCCTATCTCTCATTTATTCTCTTAACACCCTTCAATAATAGCATCGCAACCTATTTTTGCTTAATGGATACATTTTCTCTTAGCTCTCTGAGGAAATTGATAACTTTTAAAATCTTATAATTGCAACATCTGCATTTTTTCAAATTATTCTTTGGTAGTATGCTTTCATATTTGACTTCAATATTTAAGACCTTTTTCAATGTTTGGTGCCCTTTGGCTAATTCAATAATGAGAATTGAAAAGCTAACCTGAAATAAGGAATATCCCATGAAGTTTGTCAACTGTGGGGCTTCTAAAGGTGACTGAACTTTTATACTGGAAAAATAGTATTAGACACATCTTTAGATCCTTTTTCATGGGCTTATCTTATCCCAAAGCATATCATCATCATCATCATCATCATCATCAAAAGAGATATTGGGGAGACCTTTTGTTGGTTACAGCTGGGTGGAGGGTACTGCTGGCATGAAGTGGGTAAAGGCCAGTGACGCTGCTCGATGTCCCACAATGTGCAGGACGGACCCTGTGATGATGAAGGTTAAGACACTCTGGATTAAAGTCTTGTGAAAATGATAACATAATTAAAATTACGAATACATGGCTTTTTCTACCAGCACTGTGCTTTAGTTCCTCTGACATTTGTATCTTTGTTCCCTTTGATTTTATGAAAAAGGACTTTCAATTGAGTTGCTTTTAGCCTGTTCTTTTCTCTATAGGATCTTTTGGCTCAAAGAGAAGGACGTTTTCCTCTTTGCTTTTCATTGTCTGCCTTTGTGGGAATGGAGTGGAAGACTGCTCTCCTACAGCTAAAGATCTGCCACAGAAGCAGCAACGAGGATCCCGGAGGGCAACCTGAGACCTCTGCCCTCAGCCTGGAGAACAGTGACCAGAAAGTGTGGGGGTGTGGGTGGGGGATCATGGCCAGAGCACTTCTGCTCACAGACAAGAGAAGAGGAAGAAGCTTGCTCTCTTAAAGCAACGGTTCCCAACATTCTTGGCACCAGAGATTGGTTTCATGGAAGAAGAGTTTTTTATTGACTCAGGAGGGGGAGTGGGGAAGACGCAGTGAACAGGAGGTAGAACTCAGGAGGTGACACTGTGTTGTCCAGCTCTTAAGAGGATATAGATCACACTACTAGTTCTTGGCCAGGGACTGGGGACGACAGTCCTACAGGGAGCTGGCTCTCTGTGCGAGTGCGACTGTCCACAGTATGTCTGTGAATTAAATGACCAATCTCAGTGTGCCTCAAACTTACACTATATCCCACAAGAGAAGCTTCCTGAGGTTGTTATACTTTTTGAAGAACATCTCATAAGAAAAAGTTTATTTAGGAAAAAAAAAACCACATGCAATTTTCCCAAGTCATAAAAAATTTACTGTGTGAGGGATTTGTTATACCAGGGACTGGAGATACTGTAACAAAATTCATTTGTTATAAAGCGTACAACTACTTTCAAATATAATGAAAAATTCATAGCTAAGACTTCTTTTTCCTTTACCAGAGTTGGTATTATTTTCTTTAACAGAGTGAAAAGGCATATGTTCTACATTATCTTCAGTTCTAATGTGGAAAAAGAAAAGGGTTTTATTTTTCTCTGGAATCAGGTGATAGCTTTATTTCTGGATAAGTGCCTTTTCACTGCTCTGTCCTGACCGACGTGCCACATCTCTTTCACCTGAGTCCTTAAGGATTTCTGCATCTTCCCTGTTACGACCAGGCTCTGGGGCTTCATCACAAGTAGCGTGTGTGTGTGTGTGTGTGTGTGTGTGTGTGTACGTGCACACACAAGGGGGATGATGGGGGATATATTATTTCTAGAATTCTAAGCGAATCAGCAATTAAGAGCTCAAAACTCACAGCTTTGTTCATGTTGCCCTATTTCTCTTGGATTTTAAAATGTAGGCTCATTAGATTGACCAATTTTCACAATACTAACAGCAATTTTGAAAATGGTATGGTCACTTTTTTCTTTTCTTTCTTTTTTAAATTTTTTTTTGAGGAGACCTCAATTAAAGTAAATACTTCTATAATTATGCCATTCACATTTTGGCCTATTTTCTAACATAACTATAAAAATGAACATGCAATTACCTTCCGCTATCATGTCTAAATCTTTATCCTTCCCTCCTGAATTCGCTACTAATATCATGAATGCTGGTACCCATTAGAATATGATAAGAAGTAGATGATTTTCTCCCCACAGAATAGATATTAAAAACAACACAATGCATACTTAGGCAAAGCCTATTATTTTCTCCAAGCTGATCTAGAAAGTTGCCAGGCCAAGCAGGAAATAAGAAAAAAAGATTGGTGGGCATTTGTGTTTCAGTTCAAAAATACTTAAATACTTAATCACTTCAAAATTCTAGCTAATCCTTTGAAAAGAAAATGAATTTCCTGGGACCTTTGATAACTCAAGTAATACACCCTTTCTTAAAATCTTTTGGTACTAAAGTGAATGAAAACATTTTCCTAAAATCTACTGAATAAAGAAATACATAAATAAGATTTAAATACACAATTATATTTTATGACAATGTTGATATAAAGATGAATATATATAATTATATATTCAAACGTTTTCTTAAACCTAAAAATTGATTTTCTTTCCCTCTGGTTTTAGAAGAAATGAAAACATTTTTATGGTCCCCTGGGAACCGTGCTGGTTGTGTTTGATGGGTAATTTGGTTCTTATTTCTGCCATAGTCTATAGGTCAAAGCCATCACAGGCCCACTAGAGAGATCAACTCTAGTTTTTAATGGAGGAAGACCCAGCAAACATTGCCGAAGAGTATGGGGATAGGAAATACTGTTACAACCATTTCTGGAAAATGAAATCTGTCAACATGAACATGCTTTTGAGAAACACGGGCTCTTTTGCTTTTTTTTCCTGGAGTATATGTATACAATGAATGAAGATTTTCTATTCTAAAAGTCATTGAGAAGGCTTAAAGTAATATTTTTTGGTATTCATGATTTTCTAGAAAATAATAAATTGGCCATACTGTTTTCAAAACTCTGGCATGAAAATATAAAGATATATTATAGACCTAGGAAAGTATTACTAAAACAATCATAAATTTACAGATACTTTAAAGAAATTTAAGTGGGTTCATGCAGAAACACTAACTTTCATGGGCAAGTCAAAAACATAACACTAAAGAAATTGATGTTATGCTAGATTGTTTCAATTTCAATGCCAGGTAGAAACCTAATGGAGTAAATGTATATCCATACCATACCATCAAATGAATAAAATAGATGGGAATGACTAACTATTTTGGTTTAATGGACCTCAAAGATTGATATATTTTGGTACAGAAGACAATACCTGACAAGTTCTGAGAATGTCTCTCTCTCTCTCTCTCTCTCTCTCTCTCTCACACACACACACATACACAGAAGTCAGGTACACACAATCTGTTTGGTCCAGTTTGAGTTTCAAAAGCCTTTTCTAAATAATAAAAATAGCAGTCTGTGGCTCAGTGTGTAGGGTACCAGCCCCATATACCGAGGGTGGTGGGTTCAAACCCGGCTCCAGCCAAACTGCAACAAAAAAATAGCTGGGCTTTGTGGCAGGCACCTATAGTCCCAGCTGCTTGGGAGGCTAAGGGAAGAGAATCACCTAAGCCCAAGAACTGGAGGTTGCTGTGAGCTGTGATACCACGGCACTCTACCAAGGGCAACAAAGTAAAACTCTGTCTCTGAAAAATAAAAAAATAAATAACAGAGGTAAGTGACAAGGTAGATGTTTAGAATATTAAAGATGAAACCAAAGGCCATTTTTAAATGTCTGATTAATAGGCCAAGTGTGGTGTCTCATCCCTGTAATCCTAGGATTATGGGAGGTGGAGGCCTGTGAATTGCTTGAGCTCATGAGTTCAAGAGCAGTCTAAGCAAGAGCAAGACGCTGTCTCTACCAAAAAGTAGAAAATCTAGCCTGTAGTCTCAGCTACTTGGGAGGCTGAGGCAATAGGGAGTGCTCAAGCCCAGGAGTTTGAGGTTTCTGTGAGCTATGATCCTGGGATAGTCTACCCAAGGCAAAAAAAAAAAAAAAAAAAGAATTAATGTGGTGAATATACTGGACTATGGTCTAAGAAATCCACTTACTCAGGACTCTTACAAAGTACCCATTATAGTAGAATAGGGTTTGGTTGAAAGGCTAGAATGAACAGACTATCGCTCTATGGAAGATTGATTTTATAAAAATAATTTGAGTTAAAATGCAAAACAGTATCCTTTGACAAAACAGTCAGTTATGAAACAGAACATGAATAAGAATGGACTAAGCTCCAATACAATTTCTAAAGTGTATAAAGTATAAACTAATGCTTAAAATGGTAGCATAAGTTAGATACTAATTTTGACGTTCCTAATGTAGAAGAAATTAGTCTTTTATTCATCTAGCATTCATTCTTTTGGGGGGAACTGACCTCTCCCCAGACTCCACTCACTCCCAGAAAATAATTCAAATTTGTTTCCAGTGCATGGCCTCACCTCTACTGCTGTAGAGGTTCTGCTGTGAAGCTTTAATTCAATCTATCTTACTTAGGAATTTTCTAAAATAATTCTAAGAAACTGATAATTGCAATGAAGAGTTATTGTTTACTGTATACCTGGTACTTTTAAAACATTTTGCCTCATTTAATTTTTTCAATAGTCCTAAGAGGAGGTAACATTATTTGCCACATTTTACAGATGACGAAACAAAGGCACTGAGAACTTGCCTAGGATTGCACAGGTGGTAGGTATAGTATTTAAATCAAGATTAAAATCAAGACACCCGAACTTGTGACTTTGCTGTTGGTCCATCTTTTGGGAATCAAAATTAGAAAGAACACACATAGTTACAGGAAAATTCCATAGAGAGTATTAGTTATGATTGCTTTTGATTTGTCTTGAGGAGTTAAGCTCATTACAGAGATTTAAACGTAATGCTTATTATAATTAAGTCCTTATAATTACAGATATATTCATAAATTATGAGGTTCAAATTTTTCAAATATTTAATGAATACAAATTATACTCTCTTCTTGATGCTGTTACCATATACACACCAGTCTCCATCCATTTTGTGTTGTCATGAAGGAATACCTGTGGCTGAGTAATTTATAAAGAAAAGGATTTACTAGGTTCATGATTCTGATTGCTGAAAAATTCAAGATTCGGCACCAGGTGGGGTCCTCACGCTCCTTCCACTCACAGCAGAGGCTAAGAGGGACTGGTGTGTGCAGAGACCATGTGGCAAGACAGTAAGCAAAAGAGAGAGGGAGGAGGTGTCAGGCTCTTCTTAACAGTCAGCTCTCCAAGGAATTATAGATTGAGAACTCATTCACCTCCAGGACAAGCATTAATCTATTCTGTACCCCGCCCCACCCCAAACACACCCCACTAGGCTCCACCTCCAACATCAGGTATCAAATTTCAACATGAAGTTTGGAACAGACAAACACCCAAGCCCTAGCAATACCATAAGAGCTTTTTTTATTAGAAACTCATCCATACAAAGCACCTTTTCATTTTACTGGAATTAAGATAGAAATTAGTTTCTTTCAGCTGATTAGAAAAACTGTGTCTCACTACTGTG
This sequence comes from Otolemur garnettii, assembly GCF_000181295.1. Classification (NCBI taxonomy): domain Eukaryota; kingdom Metazoa; phylum Chordata; class Mammalia; order Primates; family Galagidae; genus Otolemur; species Otolemur garnettii. The sequence continues at coordinate 10,594,977 of NW_003852419.1, forward strand.
AAAGTAGCATAGGAGACTTCACTGTTCATTAACAGCAAGGTTGTAGGATTTGGGGAAGAGGCATCCTCACACATCTTCAAGGTTATTCAGAATAGAAACAAACTCTGGTTTCTAAAGGTGGTGCTTTAAGAGTGGCCAGAGGGCTACACTTGTTTTGTCAATAAATCAAAAGCTTCAGTCTCCCAGGCTGTCGCTCTTATTCCTTTCTTGCTGCTGTATTCACCCGCAGCAATAAATCAATAGGCCAACCCCAGACAACCCTAAAATGTTTCAGCAGCAACAAAGAGTCTTGCGTTTGTTGGTGCTAAACCTTGCTTCTTGTGTGCTCTCTGGACACAAATAAGAAAGCTCTCACTTTGATGTGGGGGTTAAGAGAGAATCCTTTCTAAGTATATATGACATATGAGAGTCTATAAACTAAAGATGCTTCTCCCCTTGAAATTGGTCCTAAAACTGAAGTTGCAAAGTCATAATGTAAAATTGTCTGTGGGTCTTGAATAGCCCAACATTGGCACCCTCTTTGATCTTTTTATTCAGGAAGACTGCTTACATTGTGTGTCTCACCTCCTACTTCCACTAAGGTCAAATTTTCCATTCTCAGGTGAGCTCCAGAAGTCCAAACTAAGTCAAGCAATGAGAGGATTGATTTTTTCCCATGATTACTCTCTATATGTAAGACACCAGAAACTGCCATCCATTGACACACTGAAGAGGAATTAAAAGTTATTCTCTCAGACTAGTTCTAAGAATTTTTTTCGGTTTAGTTTTCTATTTAAATTGTTCAATTACGTTTAGGTTATAACATATAAAATTACATACTCAAACCATGATAGGAGTTATCACTATGATTCTAGAGATGTAGCATCAAGCATCAGCATCTTGTAGCTGCCTCTTAGCTTCCAAATTACTTAACAGAACTATCGGTCCATACTAATGTTTATTTTTCCTGAGCTGTTTTTACATCATTCTCCTGAGCTTCATTGTAAAATTTTAACTTCTATTGACATCCTTCACTAGTCTTAACTTTCAGTTTCATTTCTATATTTGTCTGCATGGGACAACTCATTTCTGTATTGTCTGTATTTTTTGTTTTCTGTATATTGTGATGTTTTGACATTTTAAAGGCCTTTCTAGCTGGGAGGGACACTACTTCTCTCAGGGATAACTCATCTTAGAAGTAGTCAATTGCCAAGGCAGTGCATGCCTTTGATATGCAAACTAACCAGACAAAAGCTATACCTTTTTTATCTGGCCCTTTTCCTCTGAGAGGTAGTATTTGTCTCCTTAACCATCTCAGTACCAGGTAACTAGAGACCACCCTAATAGCTTAAGCTCCACTGAAATTACCCAAACTAGCCAATTTAAACTGTTTACTTTGCCTTGCCTTTTTGGTAGCAATCCCAATAAATAGGATCCTCCCCCCAACCTCGTCCCTTCTGCCCTCTG
>NW_003852419.1:10596835-10652542 GCF_000181295.1 Otolemur garnettii
CACATCTCCCCTTACGGCTGCATCTGACTATCCATCTTAAAAGAATACAGAACCATTTCTATTGGCATCAAGGTCATCTTAACTAATAAAGATGTTATTTAAATATAAATGTTTGTGTTAAGTGAACTTGACCTTAGGGAATGATTGTTAGAATTATGCCATATGATGATAAGTACTGTAATAGAAGTATATTCAAATGATGGATACCCATTCCTGCGTATGTAGTGCCTAAGGAAGTCTTCAGGAAAGGTGATATGCCAAGGTCACATATAGGAAGACAGACATTTAAAATAAAGACAACACAGGGTGGCATCTGTGGCTCAGTGAGTAGGGCGCCAGCCCCATATACTGAGGGTGGTGGGTTCAAACTCAGCCCCGGCTGAAATGCAACAAAAACATAGCCGGGCATTGTGGCAGGTGCCTGTAGACCCAGCTACTTGGGAGGCTGAGGCAAGAGAATCGCCTAAGCCCAAGAGCTGGAGGTTGCTGTGAGCTGGGATGCTACAGCACACTACTGAGGGTGATAAAGTGAGACTCTATCTCAATAAATAAATAAATAAAGAGAACACAGTATGCAAAGTATATAAACTTCAAAATATGCTTCCATTAATGGAGAGATGAGTACTTTTGAATGACAAGAAACTATAGTGGGGTTGTGGGTAGAATGAGAGTATAAAATCATCAAAGTGTATATGGAGGGACGGGGCCAATCAAGGCTTTAATTTTTTTTTTACTATAGGTAGGTTTTTATATTATGGTCCTCAAACTGGTTTGTTTTTTTTTTTTTTTTCTGCTCTGATACACATGGGAGATGATGTTTACCTGAAAGAAAAAAACATCTCTTGGGAATATCTAAAACATTACCACTAAGATAGCTAAATTCAATGCTTTTCCATAGCTCTCAAAAAAAAAAAAAAAACAAACAAACAAGTACTGGAATGAATGTTGCTTAAGAAAAAAGGTATTAAAGAATTATTCTAATATATTTTTTTATTTATACAGTATACAGATCATTCCCAAATTTTGCAGTTTTGTTGTTATTAGCCAAAAAATATGAAACACATTTCTGAATGGTCAGGATGTAGTTGGGTCTTGAAGTCAGGGTTGTGAACCACTGGAAAAGAAGGAAGAATACGACTGAAGGAAGAACACCAGCTGGAGAATTATTGAAATTGTTCAATTGAGATTTTAATTCAGACAGTGGAAATGAAGATAGAAATACTAGATGTATTTGGAGACCCAATTGGTATTCAGATTCAAGGCAAAGAATGAAAATATAATGGTTAAAAAATGTAATGTGCTGTTTTGATGATGAAGTCACTAATATCAGAGAAATAGTGTAGGTAGAAGGAAATGATTTCAGGTGTAAGGAGACTGTGGCAAAGGAACGCATTTTTTTTTCTGTAATTCATACACTCCCTACTAATAGCAACTTAAGCATATAGAAATTTATTTTGTTTTCACAATGCTTGGCTTGCATCCACGTAGCTTGCTCCTCCTTCTTCCACCAAGAGGGAAAAATTTAGGAATGAACACCAGTGGAGAGACTTCTAAAATGGGCCCAAGAAAATTTAGAAGGGTTCACTAGCTATTATCTTTCTATTTCTCAAAATGATGCTAGGCTTAGAATATCTCTAGGCAAAAAACATTAACAAATTAATACATCCTCTGATTCCTTTGAAGAAAAGATTCATCTATGTCTGTAGAGTAGATAGCAAAGTAATTCTTATGATTTAGATCTTAATAAGTGCAACTCGGTTCATAAATTGTGCAGCTGGAAGTCCTGGGTATGTGGCTGGAGTTCTGACCTTTTCAACAGAGGTTTTCAGCTCCTAGATCTGGAAAGAAGCTCAGCTCCTATCACTTGAGAAAAACGCCAAAGACAGGCTGTCTTATTTATTGTTTTTTATGCTGTCACTAAAAATAATCCCAATAGCACTGAAATGGTTCTTGTTTAGTGATATCAGTTTCCCTGGGAGTCAGAGAGATACCAAGTTTGGATTCCTAAGAGGGAACAAATACCTTCCAAGTTCTCTAACTCTAGGCTTATTAAATTCTAAAAGCAAACTTACACAAAAGATTCTAGGCCATAAAGAATATCTAGTGTAGAATCCACCCATTTTAAAATGACTCAATAACCTTCCATTATACTTTACACCCTGGACTCCAATTACCTTTTCATAACTACATGGGATAAGATAAGTGTCCATTTACTTGAGAGGTATGGCACTTTTACATTACCACATAACGCTGTCCCTCGAGTGTGCTACAGGATTGCCAACTGAAAATAGCTTTCTCTTAGAAAAAGGGGATAGATTTTCTTTCATTTTTTCCACTTTGCAGGTATCTATTAAGTGGACCAGGGAGGAAGATCCGAGCTTTGTCTAGCCATTTACTGTATTGAATCTATAGAATAGCAGCCTTCTGTTGTTGAAATGAGAGCAATCATTTATGACAAAAATCCAAATATCAAGCCATTGCTCCTCCAAAGAGGATATCCTTCACATTCTAGGGTGCACGATCTCAGAGCAACCTCTTCCCTCCTGACTTTCTATATTTCATAGTAAAAGAACCTCTATATTCTCAAGTAGAACTAAATCAAGCAACTTCCCAAGACATTTTAAACTTTCAACATGACCTACATATATGTGATGAAATGAGCGTAAAGACATCACCTGGAGCATCTGTCCCAGTACTCTGCAGTCAAAACCAGTTAGGAAATACAGCAGCAGCAATGAGCTCTACTTAGAAGATGTTCTTGAGACAAAGAACTATAAAATCAAAAGCCACCTCCAGGGCTCACTTCAGCAGCACATATACTAAAATTGGAATGATACAAAGAAGATTAGCATAGCCCCTGCCCAAGGATGCCACGCAAATTTGGAGTTGCCAGATTTTTGGAGAAGATTCTTAATCTAAGTGAAGTATTATAAGAATGGAAAAACAAACACCACGTGTACTCAGTACTGAATTGGAACTAGTTGATTGACACTTACGTGAATATATGGAAGTAAAATTCAGTGGAAATCTAGGAAGGGGAAGGAAGAGGGGGAGGGAGGAGGGGAGGGCAAACTCACACCTAACAAGTATAATGCACATGCTGGGTGAACAGTGCACTGACAACATTGAGGTAAAATGTACAAATGCAGATTATTTAATCAAATTGTGGGTGCCCCTGTAATGCACTGAAATAAACTTAAAAATAAAGAAAACCTCTAATAGGAATATTCATGCAACTCTTCTAATTATAAACATACCAGTATATATTAGCCTAAGCATATATAGAAAATAAGTGAACAGGCCAACATATTTCTCCTTTTATGCCAACTGCCCTGAGAAGAGAAGTAACTACCTCCTTAATAATATAATTCAGCCTTTCACAGGTGTAATTTGGGCTTTGGGAGAAGTAAGCATTAATGGAATCAAAATAAACGCAGAGAGATCAGAAAAAGATTATTAGTAAAAAAGTGCACGTAGTTCTCAAGATAAATCAGTCACTTATGGCAGCTCCAAATCCTTTGAATATTTGTCCCCCATTCTGGCGGTTCTCCAGTATCATGAATCCAGCCTTCTCTAGAGGTAGAATCCCTAAATTATGATTCCCAGGCTCTGTGGACATAGGTGTAGACATCTGTCCATCAAGGACTCATTTACGGGAGACAGGAAAGACAAAAGTGGATATTGTGTGCTGAGGATGGCAAGCATAACCTTGTTGAGCTGTTGCGTTTACCACATCAATATAGGAGAACTGCTGCCTCTGGTTCTTGACTTCATTTCACGCACTCAACTAACTAGCAGAAATGGCAATAGGATTTATGGTAAAGCCCCTGTGATAGGCATAGTTCCTAGCTTAAGTTATAGCTTCCAAGCTCAGTATTTCATCTCCCCAGATGTTCTGCAAGACAAATATCCTCTAATAAATCCATTTTCTGCCTGAACTATATGGAATGGATTCTCTTTCTTGCAACAAAACCCTAACTGCTAGATTGCTCTGGATTAGGAAAGTCTACTGTATACCAAGGATTCCTGAATGGAAAGAGCACATTAACCTTTGGTACTTGGATGGTGGGAGTAGCTCCACTTTCAGAGGTTCTTTACGGTTTCAAAGCCTATAAATGTGACAAAGAATTTTACTAATTTGTCAACCTATTGTCATGTCATTTGATTTCCCAATTATGAGAGGACATTTCTTCATCACAAAATAGTATATTAACACAAATATGATAAAAAATTACATGATTTTCCCTAGGTCTACTTACTTCTCCCAGAGATGCATATCTGTGAATGAATTGACTGTTATTTTATGTTTAAGATCCTCAAAGATCAATACATTCATTTCTATAATGATATTATCACACCTCTAAAATTCTCATATCCTGAGCCTCTATGAGCAGCTACCCAGGACTTCATTTCTAACATCGTGCTATCACCAAATTTAATTAAGAATGTCACAGGTGATGGCTCTCTCAGTAGCCCTAAACACTCCCACGTTCAGATTCAAAAGGAAAAAAGCCAGACATGTCCAAATCACCTGCTGAACTACTTCTAACATTGAATGATTTATTATCTATTAGGTTTAAGGTTTCATGTGTGTCCCTCTAGACCATCAGTTCTCAACCTGCGGCTCGCGACCCACAGGAACTGTATTAAAGGGCTGTGGCATTAGGAAGGTTGAGAACTACTGCTAAGCTCCATGAGGGCGGGACTTTTTGTTTTTTGTTTGCTTGTTTTGTTTTGTTTTTTGCAGTTTTTGGCCAGGGCTGGGTTTGAACCCTCCTTTGAGCCACAGGCACCACCCAGCTGTTTTTGTTTTGATATAACCCAAGCCCCATAAAACAGTATTGGAAAACTTTTGAATGATATTTATTAAATATGAATACTCGGCCATTTAGCTTACAAATATGCAAAAGCTATCATTTCTATGACTAACTTCTAGGTTACAGTCTCTCACTTGATGAATTTTATTTAAACCTGATTCCTGATATTTATTACATGAGCTACACTGAGTTTTCCTGAATTTTTACTAAATAATCTTTGACTTCCAAAAAAGGTCAAAATAGGAGTTGAATATGAATCATCATTTTATATTTATTTTTAAAATTCTTTTTGTATTCTGAAAAATTTTAATTCAGTTTAGCAATGAAAAAAAAACAAAAAGGAAATACATTTCCATGCTTTATAAATATATCTGGACTTTTTTTCCATTTTATGCAAGTTTAGATTTAGAAATATTTTTTTCTTATGTGGAAATTTTTTCCCCTTTACTATTCAGTGCGGTTCACTATAAATAGTATTTGGTTTATTTTGTAGCCTTTCAAGCCAAACTATGGCAGAAAAAAGAGAATTTGAATTGATTTTTAAGTACAAAAAATACTTCTGATTTCTGATTAATTTTTTTTTTTTTTTTTCAGTTTTTGGCCAGGGCTGGGTTTGAACCTGCCACCTCAGGCATATGGGACCGGTGCCTTATTCCTTTGAGCCATAGGCACTGCCCTGTTTAAAATTTTTTTTAAAAAAACTTGAACATAATAAAGTTTAAAGAAAAAACTGGCTCTTATTTATATTTTTGTTTTTTGTGTTCCCGTACTTACAAGCATTAGCTTATTAATTACATGCAACAGCCCACAGGCATGGATATTATAAACCAAACTTTTAATGATATAAATGTTAGCCGACTCTTTATATTTATATAGCTTTTCAACATACAGTCTAAAACATAAGACTTTACTATCAATATGGTCTTTAATCTGCTCCAAACTTGAAGTTATTTTATAATTAACTGGATTTGTAATCACAAAGCCATAGGGCAGCTCACAGTATGCCAGCCAGCTTCATCAGAGTAATCAAACAAGAAGAGCCAGGGGGAGAGAATCCCAGAAAGACAGGTGACAGTCTCAGACTTTTGTAACCTGACTGTGGAAGTGACATTTCATCCTTTCTGCCATAGTCTATCATTAGAAGGAAGTTACTGGGTCCAGCCCCTATGCAAGAGAAGATTATAAAGAGCGTGAATACCAGGAGGTGGGGATGACTGGGAATTATTTTGGGTCCTGGAGAGACTTGTGAAGTAGTATTTCAGATGTGGGTTCCTCATAGACCTGCCTCAACTTCCTCTGTAGGGGAAATGGAAGAGAAGAGCACAGACATGAGACTTCCGATCACATAACTTGTGTTAATCACCCTGTTGGGTGTGAGTTACTCCGGATTCTCTCACATTTTCCCAGCTTTATGATTATTGTGCCAGTCGATGGTTCTACTTTCCACTCCCCTCTCCACCTGCTTCAGGCCATTACTTCTCTTCTTCCTTAGAGAAGACTCAATTATGGAACCAAGTCACAAGAAAGGCACATATTCTACTGTTCACCCGGCTTTTGTCTGCTGTGTACTTTGTAGATATTATCTAACCTAACAGGTGTCCCCTTAACCACTGATGGAGTAAGGATCATACTTATTTTGCAGACAGAAAACTCATAAAAGTAGGCATCATGCAGCAATTAAGGGCAAAATTTGGATTTAATCACAAATCTATGGGAGTTCAAACTCAGGACCTTAACCTCTTTCTTGTTAGTGAATCTTACCCTGAATATAATTTTCATATGCCATTATTACATTGCTTATACTGGCAAATACAATGTACTTCGCTTTTTGTAATAACAAAAACTTCACTTTGATAACAACTGCTTAACTGCATTGAGGTTAGAGTAATCCTCCATTTCTGTCCCTTGGTGCTATAAAAATCTTCACTTGCAAATGAGAAAAAAACCCACAGAGGGGATAATAATTTGCCCATTTTCACACTGCTGTTTTGGGCATTAAGTTGACTGTTTCCTCATTTCAATTCATTTGCTCTTTGCACTAAAACATGCTGCCTTTTGATCATGGTTTCTTCTTGCATGTGAAGTATCACTGTGATTAAATGACATATGATAACTCTGGCAACTTTGGCGTGTCATCTTCCAATCCATCCTTCATTCATTACCTCTTTAATTGGCTAAGCCATCACATATTTGCATTTACAATGTGGCAGCATAATTCATGCCAACTTTTCTCCTTAGGGCTGGTGTGGCCTCAGTGCCTAATACAGCCTCCATCTGTTCCATTCAACCCACTATTCTCTAGTCCAAAACCTCCTCGGCTATTATTGGCTGACCTCAGGGCCCTTCACCCAGGCCATTTGCCTCATGCAATGTCTTTCAGTTACCCACAAAGTCAGGGTTTGAACCATTTTTTTCACTCCCATCTCTCCCTACATTCTACCACTGCACTACCACCTGCTTGCTAGTCAGAGACTATTTTCTTATCTCTGAAATGTGAATGTCCCGAGGAGAGGGCAAACCAAGCCACTTCATTCTAACTGGACTTCTGGGGCCCAGTTCCCAGTAATTAAAAACCTCAGCTTCTATCTGCTAAATATATTAGGCATGAGGCACTATGGAGAGAATCTCACATTGACTAGTCTGCTACACAGGCAGCCAGAGAACCGGGGCAAGGTTATATATTGTCGTGACATTTATTAAGCCTGATACTGTCCTCACTTTGCAGGAGAGTATCATTTACGGTTAAGAATACCTCAAAGTTGTCATTTATCTTACCCCTCCTCCAAGAGCTCTCATTGCTTCTGTTCACATTTACACTCTAAAACTTATTTTCTGTCCAGCGTCCGCTCTCTGTTATCCAACAATTAAAACTGCACCCAGCACAGCCAGGGCATTTAAGGAACACAGCTGAAACTGAATGTTTCATCCTTCAGCTCTCCATGCAAGTCTGAACATCGGATTTATTGTCCTCTTATTTCCCCAATCCCCAAACATATGGCTGCAGATTTTGATAACATGGACTCTACCTGTTCAGGTTGAAGCATGTGTGCAGAGGCAGATTTTTGTTATTATTGTTGCTATTTTCAAAGAATAATTTAAAAAGAGATGCCTCCCGTTATGGCTATTCCCTAGGACAATACACAGAACTCTTTAAGTAAAAGGGTTCAATTTGCCTCCACAAAGGAGAATATAGTTCAGTCAGTATCCCATTCCTCTGGCAGATCACAGAACAACGTTTTGCTGAGGGCAGTGTGAGTAAGTGTGGGCGTAGGAGATGTCTAGCTCTCTTACAAAGGATAACTCATTCACATCATTACCCACTGTTAATTTCTACCAAGTTTACCAACTGAATGTGCTTCATTTGCTCTTGATTTATTCTCCTCATATTAAGGAAATGACCTTAATGAGCACAGACCAATGCAGTCTCCTAGGTAGACAAGGACATGTGTGAAAATTATCTGGGCTTCCATTGCTGGAATGAAACCCTCCTGCTTTTCCCTAGGGGTATATGGGCAAATATAATAGCTTTCCAGAGCCTCTGTTTGCCTATGTAAGAAAAGAGGATAGTAGTATTTCTCTGACAGTTGCTGTGAAGATTTAATGAGCTAGACTAAACAAAGCATACAATCTCCACCACCAGAAAGTGTCCCAAATAGACATCAGCCCTTACTGTGAACAAGAGAGGAGAGAGAAACAAGGGGAAACCTGTCAGTTCCTTGGAATCTCTTTCTAAGGTATGTTGTGCCTCTGAGGAAATATTGAGAACAGCGCAGCCTGCCCTGGCCTATACACTCCCTTCTAGAAAACGCCAGACAGTGCCTGTGTCACGCAGGGTCTGTGCTTTGAGGCACTGGGCTGATCAGATCAATCAGTGCTGCAGAGGAACCTGCCAGTGGGTTCCTGCTCTTAATCTGCATGGGAGGAAAGGAGCAACCACCTCCGCAGGAGGTTCAATTTGTTCAAATCATCTATCAGATACTTTATATCATTGCCTTTCTTCCTAGAGCAAAATGAAAGAAAATGCCACATTTCAAACAGCCTGGCATTAAGCATGCCAAGCCTCTTCACCAAACCCAGATGCTCATGATTCAGCTTCTTCAAAAGTTCACTAGGGGAGCTTCATGAACTTCTCTTCACTGAATGGCTGAAGGTCCCCTTGATACCCAGAGGCAGTCACTACCCCCGAGGTAGCGCTTTTTGAATACCAGTCAAGAAGAAGGACATATTTCCATGACTCATGGAGCAGAGATAGGTCCTTAACTAAGGATCACCTGGGACATCGAGAACTAAAATGAGAGACAATGGGATGGGGTAAAAAGCCCTGGGTCAGGGCTCAGCTTAGCCACTAGCCATGTGCGTCACCTTGAGCAGGCATGAGGTCTCTGAACTTCAGCTGCTTTATCTGTAATGTGAGAAGACTGGGCTGGAGCATCAATTTTCAAAGTGAGTTCTATGGAACACCAACCCAAAAGGGATGAGCCATAAAAGAGGAAAAAGTAGGTTCTTTGTTTAAATTAATTTGGGAAATTAATTTGGGAAATATCAAATAAATTTGGGAAAAAACTGTTTTGGGAAATCTACAGTGTCACTCCTTAACCATTTGACCTTGTTTATACATGCATTTCCTAGCATGATTGAACTCTGTCCCTTTTTGGTTTTCTTAAAGGCTACGGTCAACATTTCTCACACCTGGTCCTTCATAGACTATTCTTTAATGGAGACGAGTTATCTCTAAAGTATCATCCCACCATGATTCCAAATCAGTTCTTGCTGTATGAGACTTCTAAGTCTGATTTAAATTACTCTCCAGGGCAGAAAGCCATGCACTGAGGCAGGAGCAGTCACTGCTGCAGGGTGCTCACCCCTGCAGGCCCCACGGTTGCTCACGGGAAGCACCTCAGCTGCTTTGCTGGAAGGCTTTTTATTCAGCAGAGGCAGCAGACCCACAGAACAGAGCCAGCCAGAAGAGTCAGAGTTAACGACCTTGGGAACAGTTCATGCCAAATGACAGAGGAGATTTGGTGGATAGCAGTTCCAGCTTCCTCCCCTTTAGGTGAGAGATCTCTGAAGCATGTTCCCCACTGACCTCCACAGTTCCCCACTGGGATTAACCCCCAGCTGCCCTCAGGAGTGACTTAATGGATAAAAAATAACATCATCTCAGACTCTGTTTCATTTCCCTCCCCTCATGGTGTTTCCTGGGGTCACCTCCTAAATAACTATTACACTAGAAATCTTTGCCTCAGTGCCGGCTACTGGGGAAGCCCAGATGGCCACCCTCCATGATGAATAATGTCCCACATTATAAAACTATTGACAAAGGTAGGCAAAACGGGTGTATGAAGGTCTGACAACTAAGTTCACAAACTCGTCCCAGAAAAAGTGCTCAGACCTCACTGCTGAATATCACTATGGTCACCCTTGAAGTACTTCCTGTTGGAAGTTTTGTGCCAATGTCAGCAGCATCTAGTCTACCCCTCAAAGCAATCTTGGAACTCTCTTTCTGGAACGGCCATCAGATCTGGCATCATATTACCCTTCATGTTTTGAATGCCACCAAAATGTCTTCCTTTCAATATTTCCTTTGTCTTTGGATAAAGAAAAAAGGAATCAGGGGCCAGATCAGGTGAGCAGGGAGGGTGTTCCAATACAGTTATTTGTTTACTGACTAAAAACTCCCTCACAGACAGTGCTGCATGAGCTGGTGCGTTGTTGTGACACGAGAACCCATTTTTGCACAGCCCTTTTCCATACCAAAATTTTCCCTTAGGATTTCCCTGTTTCTCTATCAACATTTACTTGTTCTACTGTGCTACTCACAGTCAGCCAGTGATTTTGAAGAACATTCCACAGATTTTTGCAATGTTTTTGTCTTTTCTGCTTGTTACTGGCCACCGTGACCTCTCTTTATCAGGGACACTTTCTCTCCCCTCAGAGAAACGTTTAATCTATTTGTACACTGCTGTTTTCTTCATGGCATTATCTCCATAAACTTGCACTAACATGTCCCTGATTTCACTCCCCTCTTGCCAAGTTTAACAGGAAATTTAATGTTTGTTCATTGCTCTCATTCAATCCTTGACATTCTGGTGACAGCACAGAAAAACACAAAACAATTATAATGAATGCCGCCGAACAAGACACGCCACACAATTCTACATGAACACAGCTCCAAGTCACTGATAAACCAAGGTTATGAAACCTTATCAAACTGTTTGTACTGTGCTCCCAATGTAAGCACATGGTGTCAAGTTTACAAGCTCAATCGTGAGACCTGAGATTATAAAGTAAGCTCAAATGTCAGTTTCGACAAGTGATAAGACCATCGGCACTACACTAAGGAGAAGTTAGGAAAGAGAAAAGGTCCTTGGCAAAAAATTAAATGTCCTTTTGTACTGGTAGGCCCTAAAATAGTGTGCAGGAAGACCCATGATAATGCAGTCCTACACATCTGATACTTCTGCTTCTCATAAGTGTCTACAGATATTGGAAGGAGGGTTGCAGAGCGAATGAAAAGGAAATCTTCAGTTACATACGACATACTGATTGAGCAGAAGTCAAAAAGAGTCAAAGGCCATGGAACAAAGGTGATAATGTCAACTGTCCCCCTTCCTTTTTTTAACGCAGATAACCTCCTTATTGGATAAAGTCATTAACATCACTTATATTTTACTAATGTTAACAATAATTTGTTATCATGAAGGATTTTTTTTGTACCCACAAGTAATTATTGCAAGTTATTTACCTAAGTAATTATTGTAAGACAAGGAGATAGAAGAGGAATAACAGTTCCCAGGTCACTGAGGTCATGTGTGTGAAAGTAACAACACTGGAAACAACATCTTAGAATTGAAAGAGTCTCAGCAACCCTTTCACGCTGAGACCTAACCTTTCTTAAGCCTTCTTTTGGGGAACAGCTATGGCAATGATAAACTCTGCCCATTTCATTGCTGGCCGGCTTTTCTCCTCTAAGCCAAAATCTAACTGTCCCCAGCCCATTGGGTTTTATTCTACCCTATAGTGAGAGAGGCATTACACTTTGTCTATTTGACAGTCCTCATATAAGAAAGTATCATTTTTCTATTTTAATAATTTGATGCAAAATATAATTATAGGTCAAGGAAGTCTAGTTCTCCTTTTCTGTTGAAAGTACTATTCCTTACTTTACCCCTGAATGAGAAGTAATACTTAGTGGATGTTTGTGTATTGCAACCCATGTCTGTTGGTAGTATCAATTTAAACTTATCATAGCGAGTTGCTCCTAATTTTAAAAACTTCTAAAAATGGCAAAGATATACTACAACTTCACTCAGTCACAGAGTCTTGAGCTTAACTGTGCCATGGTGATTGAACTTGTCTCTAATCACCTAATTTGATACTCTGAAAGTAAGGATTCCAAATAGAAATAGGGAATTATTGTTAAGAGCTTCAGAAAAATTGAATCTTTGGAGTATTAATCAGGCATTTAAGACAGATGAACTGACTCTCCACAAATTCTATACTTATTTATAAGATTGATTGTCTCAGCTCCAACATACTTGGAAACCCTGAAGCTAATGCCTGCCCGATAGTGTGGTTATCTCCTGCTGCCTGAATCATTGCCAATGGGGCTATGGGAAGGTCACCAAAACTGGCAGGGAACTCATAGGATGACTCAATGTTTCTGACTGATGAATCCATCATCTTACATGACAGAAAAAGCACTGAATTTAAAGACAGAATATTTGACTTTGAGTTATGATATCACCCTTCACCTTGATTTTAGGAAAAAATGGTATGTGACCCTCATACCCAGAAATAAAACTGTTTTTATAGAATGCACCTGAATCTGGGTTTGTCTGTATTTTTGTGATCAGATTGAAGTTACACATTTTTGGCAAAGAGTACCACAAAGGTTATATTGTCCCCATCCCAGTGTATCATACTGAGAGGAATATGGTTCCACATGTCTCTCAAGTGATGATTGAACTTGGTTAGTTTCTGTATTGTACATAATAAAGTTATGATTATTCCTTGGGTAATTGATAAGTATTTTGTAGGAGAAAGAAGGTCCTCAGCCTTTTTTAACTCTATCAATTTATCTGTCATTATATATGTCATACATAAACATGATAGTTATTTAACTGTATTATTTGAATAAAGACTTTTACAATGTTTTCTTAACATTCATTCATTCAGTATCTTCTTATTTATTTATGACACTCCATAAAACCCTACTTTCAGTCTGGCGATCATTTATGCTGTTGCCTGTAGTGTCATCCAGGCTAATATAAATTTGACCCCACCCTGCATAATATCCTTAGACAGGAACGGTTATCTTACGCGGGTCTTTGGCCTCGCCTGTGATATGGGAATATAGTTGGTATCCCCATCTTTTCAGTGATGGTTGTTATGGGGGGAGGGGAGACATTTGGCCACCCTCTGCAGGAGCTCTACGTTATGAAATCTATGCAGGAGGGAGCAGATCAGAGATATGCAAATTTTCCTCAGACAGGATATTCTCAGATCAGCCTTCCTTGACTATAAATTGATTGACTGCATTAACATGCTTAGAGAAAGAATGTGTCAGTCAGAAAGGGACTAGCCAGGCTGTCAAAGCAGAGAGTAGAGTCATTTTGCAAACATTAGCAGCATTACCCAAAGAGGATTCACCAGAAAGGATTTGCTCTCCTTTAGAAGGACAATATCCAGGCTCCTCGCAGGCAGAACTTCAAGTACTAGAATCAACTCTCCTTGCTGTTTTTTGTTTGTTTGCCTGGTTTTGTTTTTTTTTTAAGGCATTGAAAGAGAAAGGCATTCATTTGTTTTGAGCCCTGCAGACAAATTTGTGTGTTTAAGACAACAACAAACCAAATTTAAAAAAAAAAAAAAAAAAACTAGTTTCGAAAGAATATGAGATTTGATAGGTCAGTGAAAGTTTACTCATCGTGGGAAAGATACAAACTTTGTTGGCCTTCCTTTCACATTTTTGTAGTTTTGTATTGTTTATATTTTGAATAACGTAAGGACAGTTGGGAGGCATGCTAAATGATTGTTGCCTCTCAAGGTCTTAATCTTGCCCTGTTCTGATCCCTTGTTCGCCAAGCAATTTTTGGGTAGTAATTTAGCTTCTCATGTAGGAGTTATATGGTCTCCTAGAATGGAATGTTGATATTAGTATTCTAGTCCACATAACAGCTATTTTTCTCATTATAAATTAATGAATAAACACTCTGGTTTTACGGATTCGTCAGTAAGCTTGTTTAATTTGAGTCTGCCCCCTGAGATATGGGGTACTGGTAGTGAATGGCATTATCCACTGTCCAGGTCTGTCGGTCTAACGCCCAGAGTCCTGTCAGTGTAGTAAATAAACAGAGCCCTTTGGCAGAAATGTCATCTACTTCCTTTTGCAGAGAATTCTTTATTTTAATTTTTAGTTCCTAACATCCATCTATGTTTGAGGATTAATTGTTCAAAATCAAAGCACCATATGTTCATGTTAGAGAAAATAGGAGAACTCTTAATACCTAGTGGGACAAAACAATGTGGATTACAGGTCCATACCTACAGGGATGGAAGAAACCTTAATTAACTTCTAAGAAGCAAGCTAAACCAGGGAAACAAATGGTGAACTAATATAAAATCCTAAGCCCCCCACTGACTGAATGGATTCCCTCTTGGCCAAAGGGACCCCAGAGAAACCTGAGAACTGAGTTCTCAGCTATGATGTGATGGGAAGTCAGCGATGCCTTCTACCCCTGCCCTTGCAAAAACCAATGTCATGATCCAGACCAGCTTTCTTTCCTAAAGAGAGACCATTTTTACCTAAAAAAGAAAAAAAGAGAGAGAGACCACCACCCATGGAGTGATTTTAATCTGTCTGTGGAGTATGTGCAGACAGGGTTTTTATGTCCTTGCTTCACCTTTCGACATCAGAGGGCTGCCATCTTCTCAACATGGACTCCATAAAGGGGCACAGAGCTCACCCGTGTGTGCATGCATGTGCTCTTTTATAAATATTCATGACTCCCTGCTTCCAATGTCCCTCCCTGGAAGCACATGTTTCTGGTTTCTGGCTGGGGCTCCGCTTCCCAGCTTGTCAAAATGGTCACTTACATCCAGGCTGCAAACCTTTATGAGAAACAAAGCTCTCCTTTCCAAATTTGTGAACCTCATCATTTTCTTCAGTTAACAAGACATAAAAACAAACACTATATTATGGAAGTTAAGACCCAAAGAAAATCATTCCCTGAATGCTAGTGTGGAGCGGTTTTTCTGGATTTGATAATCTCTTGTTCCAAGGAGCTAACACCTAGTGAGCAAGATAGCTACATATGCAAAACACATATTGCACAGATATTTTTCTATCCATGATGAAATATAGGCTGAGAGGAGGAGCTAGTTTCATGTAAGAGAAATCTCTGCAGAGGAAGACAGACACGCAGCAGACAATTAGGAGAGTCAAGGTTTTTGAAGAAGGAGAGTTCAATCAGAATTAGTGACACAGCGGACTCAGAAATACTCCTGGGCAGTTAGGAAACTGGGGGAGATGTAGGAATGATCAAATGGAATTCAATGTGCATGAAGGCAGAGATTCCAAACCTGACGGTAACCTATAGGTAGATAATGAATGGTCTTGAGGTCATGTGTGTGACCGTGAATTTCACGGCAGAGGCAAGTGGGAGCCCTATAATTTTTTAGGTAATAGATGCTTGATGTGTCATAAGTATATTCTTTTTTCCCTTCCAAAAAGACAATAGTTTCTGCTAAGTGTTAGAAAGGAGTTTCTGCAGGCAGCAAGGCAGACTAACATTTGGTGGGGGCTTTTGTATTTCATAATAAGTACTACTTTTTTTTTTTTTTCAAAGTGAGTGCCCAAAGGATTTTTTTTTAAGGGAAATGTATGCTAGAAAGCAAGTGACCCTGTTAATTGATTTTCAAACTTTACATTGAAAACCTATTATCTGGGCAATTAATCAAGATTATAGAAGGTAAAGGAGAAAGGGATAAACTAGAAGTCAGCCCTTAATTTGTTTATAATCCAGTTGGGGAAACAAGATTTACACATATAAAAGGTTAACTAGCAATATAAGACAGAAAGCTAAGAACCCTCAGCAAGTGATTTAATTTCTCTGGGCCTGATTTTTTTTGTCTTGATTTGTAAACCTAGAGGCCTTAAGGTCCTAGGATTATGAAGTGCCAAAGGAAGTGGACTTTAAGGTCCTAGGATTATGAAGTGCCAAGTGTCCCTCAGACAATTAAGGGTTAAGAGTAGAAAGGAAAGTATAAGGTATGAATAATCAAGGAAAGTTTTAGGGGGTCTGGATTCTGAAGACTGGGTAGACAGAGTTTGGGAAAAATCAGGAGTACAAAATAGTGTTCAAGAGAATTCATGAAAATAATCTTTTCTCTTTCTATAGGGAAAAACACAATAGCTTACCAGCATCCTAAATCTAATTGATTCAAGCTGCCCCTTGCACAATAGTGGATATATATATCTATCTCCATTATTTTTCAAAGCCAGACAGGTCTTCAGCGTCATCCTGGTGATTTTTCTCATCCCCTGCCACTATTTCCCGTGATTTCCTATGCTCCTGTCACACTACACTGCTTACTTTTCCTTGAAACCCAGATGTTCTGCCTGCCTCAATAAGCTCTTCCTGTGTGCTTCAAATGTCTTCCCTGTCACCTTGCTTGTCTGGCAAGTGCTATTCAAATCTTCTTCAGGAGATCACTGGAAGTGTCCGTCCTTTCTGAAATCATCTGTACCTTTGCTGTCTCCCCTGGGACAGCCGATTGCCTCTTCCCTGGTAATGACTGTTGGGGCACATGCATGTCTGTGTTGGTGCCTTATTTTACACGGTGTCCCTTGTGCTTACACAGTTGCTCCCCACCCCTGTGTGGGTTCTCTTACGTCTGTCACATGTCTTCCTTGTCACTATTGCCTCAGTCCTTAGCACAGTGCCAGGCAAATAATAGGTGCCAACTGGAGGAAAATATTCACAGTGAATAAGTAAATACTTAGGATGCCGGTTAATTATCCTTTTCTTTCTTTCTCACTTGCAAAATTTAGACCCCTATAACTCATGTGAGGATAGATTAGAGACAAGGTAGGTCTTGCTGTTCTTTCTTTGCCTTACTCACACATCTTGAGACTATGAATATTTGCCTTCAAAAACATGTTTCACCAAGAGATTGCTAAGTAGGCATAAATGAAAGCAAGATGAGAGCTCTGTGAAACCATGCCCTTTTTACAAGAAACAAATTTTATGAATCATTGCCGTTTTGAATTTTTACCCCTGTATTTTGTCCTAAGGGCTCTCGCTTTCTAATGACTTGGAAAAAACTGCAAAAAGAAAGTTATCAGATCCATCAGTTGTGCTTACCACTAAAGCTTTTGTCATTTTTCTCCCCACAAATGTTAAATAAAGGCCAAGTCAGATTATAATTTAGCTGAAATTTTTCCTTTCAGGATAAGCAAAATAGATGCCAAGTAGAGCAGAAAGTATTGCTTTTCCCGTTCTTTAATGGACTCACAACTGCCTGGGAGGGCCGCGCTCATTTTTGGAATAGACAACTTTCTCACTGCCCAGAATGCGTCAGGCTGGATGCCATCCCTGCCATTTAAGGATAATGAACCATCATCCACTGTCAGAAATAAGAACGTACTTAATGAATAGGAAAGCTGGCAATCATAACAAGAAAAGTGCTTCAGCAGCACTTCACATTAGAACACATCCAACTGGATTCCTTTTTGTCCTCCTGCTACACTCAGGCCTTTTCTCTGAAATACTTAACTGAGGCTTTTTATTTCATTAACATTTCCTCTCTTGCACAACTTCATCATCATGTGCGCTCTCATTCTGTTTTAATTCCCTAACCCTTACCAACTCCAAAACTGTATCCATTTGCAGAGTATTCTAAACATGGGATGAAGGCCCATTTTAATCTCTCCTCTCTGAGTCTATGCAGTAATCTTAAAACTGCTTTGAAAACAATAGTATTTTTGGGTGGTGCCTATGGCTCAAAGGAGTAGGGCACCCACCGGCCCCATATGCTGGAGGTTGTGGGTTCAAATCCAGCCCCGGTCAAAAATTGCAAAAAAAGAAAACAGTAGTATTTTCAAATTGTTTTATATAGAAATTCCATCATCCCTAAAGAAGCAGCATTGTTTCAATATTCCAATATTACTGTGATACCCTTTAATCTACTTTATAACTATATCCAAATTCTATTAAAAGAATACTGACATGTTTTACAGGGCTTACTCAAATCTTGAACAAATCATAATTGAAGGAATAAAAAAAAGGAGCGAAAGGAAAAATAGGTATATAACAACTTAAAAGTTTTTGAATTGCTAATTTTTATTATTATTTTATGTATTTTGTTGTTGTTGTTGTATTTTGGCCAAGGCTGGGTTTGAACCCACCACCCTTAGTATATAGGACCAGCACCCTATTCATTGAGCCACAGGCGCCGCCCTATGTATTATTTTCGTATGATCTAAATAGACTCACTATGACCATTTATAAACCTTCAGATAAGCAGTGTATATGGAATACTGAAAGCACTAACATCAAATTCCAGTTTCATTACCTCCTAGAAAGACTCCCCAGGGTTTAGGGAATCCATCAAAGGATTAGTTCCTAGCTCTAACGTGGACTAACTCACTGGGTAAGATATTAACTCTATGGGCTCCGGTTTCTTTCTCTGTCAAATGAAGATTATAGCTGTACTTACATCAAAAGGTTGCTGGGAAAATGAGATAATACATTTATAGCACTTAGAATAGGACTTGACACGTGGAAGTCATTATTATGATTATCATCTGTGTGATGAACATGTTGATTTTTACTCCATACCCTTTTTTTATGGCATACATCAAATCATAACCAAGATTTTCATGGTGATTTTTAGTTTTCAGAGAATTTTTCACATGTATATCAAGGATATATTTAACACGTCCATACCCCTTATCAATAAAGTCATGTATTAATATGCAAATTAAAAAACCAGATGTATCAGTCTTCATAAAGAATCCGCTAGAAAAAGCTATGTA
Source organism: Otolemur garnettii (assembly GCF_000181295.1). Lineage (NCBI taxonomy): Eukaryota > Metazoa > Chordata > Mammalia > Primates > Galagidae > Otolemur > Otolemur garnettii. The sequence goes on from NW_003852419.1 coordinate 10,615,691, forward strand.
CTATAAAATGTTAACAAATAATGTTGTTTGAAATATATTACAAAAATAAAATTCGTAATATTTAACATGTATTAGGCAGTGCCTGTATGCCAGTCCTGGTGACAGGTGCTTTAGAGGTATTATATCATCTAATCATCATACATAGTATAATTCTGAGGAAGGTACTGTTATTAGTTTAAAAAGCTAAGTAAATGGCTCATAACTATGCAGCCAGTTATAGATAATGCTTTGAACCCAGTTCTGAATTGAGTCCTTATGTTACTAATATACCAATTTACTTTTAAATGGTCACATGGTGCCTTTCAAACAAACCAGGTAACAATTCACACCTGTGTTGGGAGGCTAATCACTCATTTGCATCAACTCATTGGTCTCTCTTGTTTCTATTATGTTACCTTTGAGATCCTGGCTGACTTTTTATCTTTGGTTCTGTACAGTTTTGACTTAAGGTATACCTAGGTATGGATTTATGTTTGCTTATCTTGATGAGGATTCTTTGGACTCCTTAAAGCCATAAAATGATAGCTTTCTTTTCTTCTGAAAAGTTCTCAGCCATATTCACCTCAAATAATGCCTCTATCCTATTTTCTTTCTGGAACTCAGAAAGAGTTCTATTGGGCCTTCGCACTGTGTCCTCTCTGTATTCATTCCTGTTTTGTGTTCTTTCAAAAGAACATCTGTTGAGCTCTTGATATGTTTTCTTTGTCTTTCAGTTCCAAAATCTCTATTTGGCTATTTTTCAAACCAAGTATTTTATTTCTTACAGTTTCTTACAGATATTCACAAATACGTCTTTTATTTCCTTAAAAATAGTGATTGAGATCATTTGTATAATAGCCGATCATTTCACTGTGTTCTGTTCTTTCTGCTGCTTCTATTTTTGTTTTTGTATGTGCTTATTTATCTTCATATTTGAGAAATTATTCAAATAATTTGAGGCTTAGAATAAATCTCTATTCTTACGATAGAATTGGTTTTTACGTCTTTCATTTGTCTGGGTCTCCTTACTAGTGTGAGACCATTTTCCAATTAAGCTTTCTGGCCACAAGTTCACAGAAGAGGAAGTTTGCTTCCAGTTTGAGTTTCCTATGAAAGTATAGCCATTTGAGGGCTTAGTTTAACAGTTAAGCTCTTCACCTAAGATGATGTCATGTTTTAAGTTTTGTCCTTTTACAACCACCAAAATGAAATCTCAAAGCCTCTTTTTCCCAAATGAGAAAATGCCCTCAGGCAAATAATAACCTATGATCACTGCAAGACCTACCTCCCTCTCTGGATTCTTATCTACTCCAAGGTTTTAGCTTGGTAATTCCTTCTCTCTCTCTCTCACTCACTCACTTTCTTGCTCTTGCTCTCACTCTTTATTGCTTTTTAGTTTGTCCTGATTAGAGTGATTGTTCTATATTCTCAAGCTATTATTAGAAACAAAAATTCTAGCTACATATCCTTTGTATATCAACTTTTATTTTATCATGAAGTTCAATGTCTTTCCCTTGAAACAATATCAAATATTCCTTAAATAAACAAATACTGCGGATGCTCACACCTACTCCCGACAATTTGTTTGAGATCATAATTAGAGTCCAAAGTCTAACTTGGTGCTCCAAAGACATGACAAGCCCCTCATCGACAATTCAGTTCCTTGGCCCTTTTCTAGCTGTGTTTCTTCCAAGAAGCCCCAATCAATCTTCTAAGTTAGGGAATTAAAGAGAAGCAATGGCTCCAAGGAGAATGGGGGTTATAGGCCACATGAGCTTTAAAATGCCCTGAATAGGAATACTTTTAGGTGAACACATAAAAGTATCTCTGTAAGAGTAAATGCCTAAAGAATTTGCTCCTAGCTGGCTCCTAGCAGCACTGACTGACTCTGTAGCCATTTTACCATGAGTTTATCTCCTATTAGAGAATTAATTTAATTTCTATTGGCATGATTTTAAAATAATATCTTATCATCCAACTAATTAAAGAAGAAGAAACAGTAAACAAAGGATTTCTACCCTTACTGTTATTAGAATGATGATGTACCGTTTCAAATTTCATTTAGCAACTGCTCATACTTTATAACAAATCACATATCATATTATTTAACATCACTAACTCCATTAATTATCTATTGATAAGCACAAAACAGGGGATTTATTGAGTACCAAGCCAAAAGGAAGAATTAAGTCAGTGTTGAAGAAATTTTGAAAATACTTTAAAAGAACTTATTGTTACATCAAATCCACGTTTTTAACCTGTCTGTATACTTTTGACCATAAACATACATAATACCATTTAATAAGCAATTTGCCGAACTGTAACATTTTTCAGAGTACAGAGAATCAGCAAATTTAAAATATGATTCTTCTCTTTAAAACATCAAATATAATCTATATTTTATAGTAAAAAGTAAATATGCACACAGCTGAAGTAAGAAGAGATGAGGGGTACCAGAGGTAAGGAGCTTCAGTGGGGATGACAGGTTGGGGAACCGGGTGAAGTAAGCATGAGTGTAGTAAACACGTCTGCTGAAGAGCAGTGGGACAAGAGCCTGAATGAAAGAGTACATTACCAAGGTCTAAAAATCTTTAGCAAAGCAATTTGTAATTCATTATCTATTTGGGTGTGTGAGGGGGGGAATTCTAGATTTTTCTGGAGAAAAGCGCGATAACTAAGAGTTTATGGTCATTAGATATTTTCCCATTATTTCTGATACAAAATAATAACACATTGGCATTGGGCAAATCTTAGAGGGAAAAATACCAATTCATACTTTAAAAAAAAATCCTATTTAAAACATTTAAAGCTTTGGCTCAGCACCCATAGAACAGTGGTTATGGCGCCAGCCACATACACTGAGGCTGGCAGGTTTGAACCCAGACCAGGCCAGCTAAACAACAATGGCAACTGCAACAAAAAATAGCCAGGCATTGGGCAGCGCCTGTAGTCCCAGCTACTTGGGAGGCTGAGGCAAGAGAATCACTTAAGCCCAGGAGTTTGAGGTTGCTGTGGCATCTACCAAGAGTGACATAGTGAGTCTGTGTCTCAAAAAAAAAAAAAATTGAAATGTTTACTTAAATACACTATATTAAAAATTGTTCAAAGATGTTTTCATAAAAAGATCACTAGGCCCAATCCTTGGATATTCAGATTTAGAAAGTTTGGTGTAGTATCTGGAATGAGATAAAAATGTCTGGAACACAGTACTTGTAATAAAAAGTAAATGACTGTGCTATGATAGTGATAGCAGAAATGGAGAAGAAAATTATCAAAAAGAGTTTCCCAAAAGGAGCCTCAGCAGTACTTGGATTCTGAACAAGAAAAACAAAGGAAAAGAGAGAGAGAGAGAGAGAGAGAGATGATTATATCAAGGAGGACTCTGATACTAGAGGCTAAAGGTATACAACAAATTTTGATTGATTGAATTAATGTCCATAACAGTTGCATTTAAACCTCAACAGAATAATACAAGGAAAAATCCAAGGCAGTAAATTTATTAATCTGTAAATATATAGTAAGAATGGGAGGGAGCAATATTATAACAGAATAACTAAGCCCCAGTCTCCCCAGTGATGACTATCAGTTTAATTATCACTGGTAACCAACCTCATAGAAACAAAAAATAATGTATAATCAAGGAGGAAATGATCACATCTAGATGCACAGTTCAGAAACAGTCTTTATTATCAAGAAGAAATTATACGCAGCCTAATTTTTGAGAGATAATTACATATTGTCCTTCTAGAAGCAGTCTTCAGTTGTCTTAATCTTTACAATGGATCAGTTCCAGAAGCAGTAAAGATAAATAGAAAAATCTGTGTGTAGCACATGACCATGAGTCAGACTATTCTGCCTGGTTTATTAACTTTTGATGAAGGAACTCCTTTTTGGAATGATAGAGAAATATACAAATAATCCCACTAAGTTACCTCAAACAAATCTCTTATTTTTCCTCAACCAGTTTTTGTATTTAAATGTGAGAAGATTGGATTGAATGGTCTCTAAATTTATTCTGGTTCTAACCTTGTTTTGATTATTTTATGAGATGGTCAGTCAGGTGCAGCTGTAGGAAAAGACAGAGGAAATGTTCAGGAAAACAAAATTTATGATATTCATGGTCCTAGAGGCAAAAACCACGACATGCCACACAGAGCCACTTGGGGACCAGGAGGTCAGGAGGCAGAGGACAGGAATGAGGGAAAGTTTAGGCAAGATCCTTTGTTGGGATTTCTGGGGAAAAGGCAGGGCAGGGCAGAGTGAAGTTTAGGACTGTTAGTTTGAATAATTTCAGCGGGCTTTAAGGTGATTCCTGGCACTTGGTTGATTAAGGTAGAGGAATATTACTGCTTAGGCTCAGGGTTTAAAGGCCAGATAGAGGAGGTGTGACTCTGGATTGGTTATTTAGTATATCAAAGACATCCTTCTGGCTGAGCTCTTGCTATTTCCCAGAATTGGTAGGAGCGGTGTCTACCTAGATAGGATTTCTAAGATGTCAAAATAATGTCTTAATAAATAGAATATACATATACCTACACAAAGCATAGACAGAGGGTGCCAAAAAAGCATACAAATGTATACCTATTTTCAGAAGAGAAAGAACTGTATTAAAATTGTAGTACTTAAATTACGTTTGACGTCTGTAATTATAAGAGATGCAAAATACAATATATAAGATATGGGAAAAAATGGATGTATATGTGCCAAGTGTGATTGGTACATATTGAATATTACAATTTTAATACTTTTTCCCCTTCTTAAAATGTGTATACATTTTTTGGCACCCTCTGTGTATATGTGTGTGTGTGAGTGCACGTATGTGTGTGTATAGGTGTATGCATATAATTTACTCATTTTAATGTCTGGATCAAATGCTTAGCCAAATATTTTGTAGGGATTAATTTATACTTGAGAAAACTTCAAGAAAATTCAAGATTTGCTTGTGTTAATAAAATTCATATAATAGTATTTTTTAAAATAATAAGGTGTGCTGCCTCACTACTCTTGAAAAGTGATGATGGCAATAATATTATTAATAATAATAATATCCTTTTTCTCTGCTCTTCTAAGAACAAATAAAATACATTAATTCAGGAATATGAAAGCGCTGGATAGTAACTGTAATATATATTATTCAATTATTCCATTTTTCAGTCTTTTTACAAGTCCCCCAAATTTATTTAATTCTAATATAAACAATACATTTAGTTACTTAAGAATGTCAATCATTCAATTGACATTACTGAAATAAGCTTGTAGTATATATCCTATATGTTATGTAGGATACCTGGCTTATCATTTGGTACAGACACTGGAATAGATAAATTATATTTTTGAGACGGAAAAGATAAAAAATATAACTAATATTGTATCATAGCCTACCTTAAACAGCTATTAACTTTAATGAACTATATATATATGTATATATGTATGTATGTTCATAGATGTGATATAGAAACACATACATGTCCTGACTCCACATGTGTGGTGTTACCATTACATGTTTATGCACATACATTGTCTCTACCGATATAAAGGAATATAAAGAGTTATTTCACAGCTCCCCCCAGTTGCCTATTCCCAAGTACTTATCATTTTTTCCACTTACTAGTCCCCCTCTGGAAGTTGAGTCCTCCCTTCCAATGACCATTAGAGAGTGCTCTCACCTCTAACTTCCATCTCTCTGTAGACTACACAAGTGCGCCAGGAAAAAGCACATGTTCACGTGTGATTCTCTGGCATTCAGCTCACTGGTCCTATCAGCTCTCTTCAGCCACTTTGGATAACACATAAACCATGCAGATATACCTATTTAAGAAAATTCATTGAGCACAGTATTTTTGCTGCAATGATCTTCTATATGACAAAATATCTTGGCTGGGCCCAAAGTGAGATCATCAGAGATGTGCAGTCAAACAATTCCTTTACAGCTTTCTGTGTACTCTAGGCAGACTAATTCCTTAACTGCTAGGATCTTTAGGTTACTTCAAAACATTATGAAATGTTAAGGAGCCCTGAACCAGACACTGAGGTCTTAGGAGATGGATTGGAAGAAATTCCCACCTCGTCCATGAATGTTTCTCAGAGATGCACAGGCTAGACTGATGGACTGAAAGAGCTGAAAATAAACCCGGCTGTGAGAAAGTACACGTAAGTCCCATCAACCGAAGTGCAGAAAATAAAAGTGTGGTGGAGTGGGCTAGACAGATTGGCTGAGCCTAGCTGTCGGAGGGAACAGTGAAAATTCTAAGTATATTATGAAGTTGGGTGACATTCACTTTGTCCTTGGCATGTAGTCTATGGGAAGAAGAACCTTCTGCAAGAAAGGAAAAAAATTGTATCACTAGGATTCAATAGCTATGCTATCCGAATACCCTAAGAAAAAGCTACTATACGGATGCCCCATCGTAGGAAACCAGGGAAACAGACAGAGTTTAGGAGTCTACGAAAGGTAGACAGAGATGGCAGGGGAGGTGGATTTGGGCTTCACATAGCAGAACCCCACAGAGGGCTCTGACTAGCCGTCTGTTACCCCTGAGAGAACCTCTGAAGCTATAGTTTTACAGTTAGATATGTCATCTGTCTCTCAGTAGTCTCTGGCATGGATATTACTGGAGAATTTCACCTTCCCTGATACAAGGAGATGGAGATTGTGGACATTGACATTAGGGTGTTTTGGCCTACCTGTACACACTAACATGTTATACATAATGTATAACTAGCTTGATCATGATAATAAAAGGTTTTGTTGAGATTTTAGAATGCTCCCAATACCTGTCGAAGTGGTTTACATGGATTATCTAATGTAATACTTAGGATTAAAGGTTCACACTTCTGCATAGTTGGGATTAACCTCGTTTCATAGGATTAAGCTCATTTTATAGGTAAGGAACCTGAGGTGCAAAGAGGTTAAGTAATTTACCCAAGATCACAGAACTTCTAAGGGTAGAGATAGGGATGTAGACTTGGACATCTTAAATCCATGGGTCATGTTTTTATTCCTAATATCATGCTGTTTTACAATCATTTGATTATAATTTTAACTGGAAGAGAAAATAATAACTGTTTTCCAAAGACTGCCACTTTTGTCTTGTCTCTGCAGATTGTATAGAGCAGACTAAATGTGGTAATTTTTTTCCATGTTCCTTCCTTTTTTCACTGTCCCTGACAATTATATCTGCCCCTCCAAAGTACCATAAATGTCATACTGCATTGCATAATGCAAATGGCCCAGGTAGCCAGTTCCATTGGTGAAAAAAGTAAATATACTTTTTTGTTATATAGAGAAAACTTAAGTTGTCCATCTTTCAGAATAGTCTTCTATTTGGCCCGGTCTATTTCTGTTCTAAGACATGTAGCAAATATCTTTAAATATAAGAAATCAGTGTCTTAACTCTTTCTATGGGAGCTTTTGGAGTCATACAAGAGAATTGTCCCTTTTAAAAGTAACATTCTTCTTTTTAAAAAGCACTTAATTTAAGAAATGGCATGCTAGACACATCACATAATTCTCTTTAATACACAGATATTACTTGTCACACTAGGCTGTTGTCACTGTTGCTGCCATTGAGACATATAAAGTTGAACTCAGCTCTTTGTAGCCTGGGAGATGACCGAATACCCAAATATAGCTCTCTCTGACTTCATTTACCTAAAGTCCAAAGCCTTGCCAGCAAGGACACCCATCCCCTCCAATCCCATCCGCCAACTGGTGAGGCCAGTTGCAGCCATTTTTACTGTTTTTATATAGTTAGTTTACTCTGAACTCATAAACATTACAAAAGATAAACCTTCACATTTTGCACCATATTTGATTCTTACTAAGGAAAGAAATGAAGGAAATATCGAGCAAACCACTCTACAGCTGTTTTAAGTTTGCCTCGGTTTCCCTTATGCTAGCGTTAATGCCTATGTCATGTATAAATTTTTAATTGAGGCCTTACCTACCACTTTAAGTTAAAAATCACCTCTCATTCAAGGGGAGTATAAGAATAGCAAACTCCCTCTTTACTTCTAACTGGACAAAATCATAATGTCAGTTTGTAATTCAGAGTTGGTTTTGCTGTTGTCTGCTGCCATATTCTTGACTGGCATTGATGTATTAGAGAAAGAAGTTACTGAAGCCTTGTTTCAAGCACTTCCGTAGCCTTAGAATGTGAACTGAATATATTTGTCAGGAAAAACCTCTCTAACACAAGGTAATAAAAAATACAATTTGGTATTGTTTCACTTATGATCAGGTAAGGCAAAAAGACATTCCTCCAAATCCTATATTAACTATTCCAAGTGTGTGTATTTTAGGTAAAAGACTATTTTCGTATTTTCTTTTGAAATGAACAGCTCCCTGCAAGGGATGGAATAGACAGAGATTTACATTTACCCAAAAGGTGAAGCTTTAAGTACAATCATGTTACTACAATCAGTAGAATGCAAATTGTGTACTCCAGGGACCAGCTCTAACTTCAGAGATTTCCAAGTAAAGAAGCAGAACTATTCATTTTCTAAGGTTTTTCAAAATTATTATGGCAGATTTGGAATAGCCTATGATAGCATCAAATCCACATGGATGAAAAGTTGTAAATTAGTAACAAGGATATTGGTATATTGCTTTACTTTTTAATGTAAAATGTTCTATCCTGGAGGGGAAGTTATAGTCTAGTACTACTCTCAACAGGACATCTCCCTTTCCTTATTAAATTCACTCATATTTTATAGCATTTGGTTGGTGTTTTTTCCTCTTTATTCTCTCCAAAAAAATTATTTGGAATAAATTAATCTCATGGGGCAGTAGAAATACTATAACGTATGTAGTCTACAAACTGTTTTTCTTGCCTGTGGAACAGACAGTTTACATCAGATACAGGGCACAAGATGAGTGCCAGATGTGTTCTAAGAGCTTTGTACGTAGTAGACATTTGATTTTTGCAATCCTACTAGGTGGGTTACTACCATACCCATTCTATCTATTGGGAAACTGAAGCATACACAAATAAAATTACTCTTTCACACAGCCAGAAATAAAGGGGTATACATTTTGATCCATGCAGTCCAGTGTCAGAGACTGCTTTTAGCCAGAGTGGTAGTATAATTTGTGTCATCTAAACTGAGATAATTTTGAAATTTAAAGATGGCCCTGTTCATAATCACTTTGGACAATAGGTGAGAACTGAGATAGATGACTCCAGGCAAATCAAGATATATGACCCCCCTACTCGTAATCTTCTGTGTTGCCCAAAGTCTATTTATTACCATACTTACTCTTTTGCTATATGGGGTATATATGTAGGGTAATTATAGTCCTATAGTTAATGCAGACAATTTATCATTTGTGAAAGCAGGATATAGATAATACATTTCTTTATCAGTAAGGAACACAACGCAGAGTAGAAGCCGCTATCAAGTGTGCCTACTTCACTACACATTTTCAAGCACCCCCCAACTTCCCCATCAGAAGACATTAACTACATTCCTCTTAACAAAGAAGAGATCTACTGTTTTGGGAATGAAATAAATTCTTTGGCATAGTCACCCATCACAACGTAAAGCTAACGGTGACAAGTCAAAATAAATTAAGCAGTATGAGCTTCTGACATACAGCTTTGTTTCCAGAATGCGGATCAGCCTACATAATCTTTAAGGTAACATCACATCATGTTCCTTAGATGAAAACAAATCTAAAATATATTTCTAACTCGTGGAATAGAGTTACATTCTAAAGAGACTGATGGAGTTGTTACTGAGGACAATGAGGATTTAAATGAGAAAATCTCATTTACGGTGAATAAGTAAACTTCATTTGATGCCTGCAGAATTCATCTTCTTAGAGTCAGAGCATTTCTCACACATGGGAAATTTTCTTCAAAGGAAACATATGAAGCAGCCATACGTCAAATGCAGGGTCATTATGTGTGCAAATTAGTTCTTGTAATAAATGAGCTTATAGATTCTGAGCTTTAAACAAGCCAGTTGCAATAAGTGGGCATAGGAAGGAGCTTTGAAACTAATCAGAATGGAGTTTTCACATTAATTTACAGAAATGCTCCGCTTCAAACTCTTATATACCCAACCATCCTTTTATCATCCTTTTCTTAGGGCTTAGATGTCAAGATCTTATATACATATCCTAGTTGAGCTACAAGAAATAGTCATTTATGGTTACTTTGCCATTCACTGGAGAGAGGAGGAAGAAATTCACTATTTGCCTAAGCAATTATGTAACATATAGTCATTTTAGTAAAGGTTAAAATGCCAGCAGAAAAAGTGGAGTAAAGTCCTTTGAAAATCTATTTCTTTATAAGACAAATAGGGACACCAGCAAAAATGGTCAGACTTCACTGGAAATTAAAATATCCATAATGTTCTTTAAAATGTTTTAACACTTGGGAATTCAAGAGTCCATGTGCATGGGCATGGCCATGTGTGTGCCCAGAAAAGGCTTAAGAAAGTACTAAGTCCTAAGTTCTCAATGTTGGTTGCCCTTGAAGGCTATGCAAATAGAAATTGAAAGCTAAGGCACAACGTAACTGCCTGATGGAGTGTTGAAGGTATTCTTCAACCATCACAGATCCTATATAGACATGGTCTCTCCTTCTTTAATACTGATACTGCCACACATTTTATATAATATGTGTGTGTGTGTGTATGTGTGTATATATGTACATATATATATGGAGAGAGAGCAAGAAAGCCTATTAGCCCAGATTTATAATTATTGTCAATGTAGTTGTCTTTTAAAATAAGAAGAAAGAAAAAAAGAATTACAAACAAAAAAATTTACATTGTGTGTTTAGCCCAAATTATATTGGTAGACATTAGGTATGAAGCATAATCCTCTGGACAACTGCTAAGAAAATAAATTTTTTTTAATAGAGCAAAAGAAACAATAAAAAAACTAAAGTCGTGTATTCAAAACCACCCATTTAAGACAAATAAAGGCATTAATAAAAGATTACGACACTAAAATTCTTAAGACTTATAGACAACAAATAGCTAAATAAAAGATGTAAATCTCACTTTAATAATTACTTTAAATAGAGATGGATTAAACATTTTAATCAAATAGCAGAGATTAGAAGAATAGGTTTAAAATGATCCAATGATCCAATCCAAAAGAATGGAAACTATACCAAGCAAATAGTTAAAAAAAAAAAAAAAAGGATAGCTGGACTGGCTATAACAATATCAGACACAATAGACTTTAAAACAAAAAAAAAATGTTGCTGGAGGAAAAGACGTTTTCTGGTGATAAAATACCAATCTATCTAAAAGATAATAACAATTATAAACATATATGGACCTCACAATGGAGCTTCCAAATACATGCAGCAAAATCTGACAGAATTGTAGGGAAAGAAGACAATTCACCAATAGTAGGTAGAGATGTCAATATCCCAAAAAGGATATAACAACTAGGCAGAAGATCAACAGCTTGAACAACAGTATAAACCAACTAGGCTTAAGAGACATCTACACAGCACTCCACACAATGATGGCAGAGCATGTCAATTCTCAAGTGTGCACAAAATACTACATCAGATAGTCCATACATTATCCTGTGAAATAAGTCTGAGGACATTTAAAAGCATTGAAATCATACAAAGTATGGTCTTTCACCAAAATGGAAAAATAATAAAAATTATTAAAATGTGTGGAAATTAAATAAAACACTTGATGTGACAAGGAAAATTAGAAAATATTTTGAGATGATGAAAATTAAAAAAAAAATATATATATATATATATCACACTTAGAAAATACTGCTAAAAGATCCCTGTCCACATGGAGCTTTGATTGCAAAGAAAAACCATAAAGCAACAACCAAATTGTTATATCAGGTAATTCCCTTAGACCATTAATGTTAAAAACAAACAAACAAAAATACACCTGCCTATGCCACAATCTTTTATCACACAGCTCAGGATGATCCCACACATGGTTTGAGGAATCAACCTTTAGGGAAAGGAAACACTCAATAAGACTTTGTCGGCTAAAGAAGAAAAGAGTAGGTTCTGCAGTCTCTTTCCTATAGTCAAGCTAGGGAAGGTTCCTCTGCTAGATGTGCAGATGCACTGTGTTCCAGGGAATAGGTTCTTTCTTCTTGCACTTCTTTTCAGAGGCAAGTATGAAACAAGCATAACTGTTTGTGGGGGGGAATACTCAGTACACTTTGGGCCAATATAATTGGCCTATTTGTGTCACCTATTAGAGAATTATTATCTGGGCAACTAAAATCCTTGCCTGGTGCTAGACTTGTGTTCTCAGACTATGGGGATTTATGGTCCCCCCACTCACCTTTTCCCCAGCTCCCATGTGAGGGAGGGAGTCACTGAACCATGGGAAAGTAAGAAGGGTACAAGGTCTAAGACCGGACCCTGCCATCACCATTCAGGCAACATAGGGAGTAACTGCATAATTCCATCCCAGGTTTGGCTGAAAAAATGTTGGTTATTAGACCAATCACTATCCTTGACTTTCTTTTTATTTTTATTAATATATTATTGGTTTTAGACTGTCTCAAAGATCCTGAATATTATGTTTTAAAATAAGAAAAAAATTAGACAAGTTATATTTGGGGTAAACACCCTGAAACGAAGGGATTGCCCACGATGAGGACCACATACTGACAGGCTAAATAGATTCCAGCCTCAGACTCTCACTCTCTCTGGAAACACTATTTTCATGGTACATTTAGCAAATGCTTTATTATAATTGAACTTCTATGAAACTAGATATTATGCAAATAAATTAATTATCATTTGTAGCATTACAATGGCTAGTAAATCAATTCATAATTATATGACACTTAAAATAAATAGAATAACACTCTTTAAATTTCCCTTCTGAAGTGCTAATGCACAATATTCTCGGTAGCACTGCAATAAAACAGTAAAAAGAAAAGCAACATCATACACTGAATTGTGGATACCGTAAAACAAAGCCATGGTGTTTGCAAGCTTTGCTTTCTCTCCCTTCCTACAAAAGCTTTTTGAATACTTCGTACTCTGAAAAACTACATATATATGTATATATATCTCAAATATATTTTTATTTTCATAATAAGTAACTCTCATCTGAGGTGAGAACACAGTATTTATTGAAAAAAACTTTCTTAATGTTCATCTTTTTCTGATCTGAAAATTTAAGAATCATCCTGCATTGAACAGATTGCTTTGCCAAAGGAGAATAATTGATATGATGATATTAATAAATAATAATGATGGAAAATTCCTGCTCTAGTATTGTACTTGCAAAAGACATGGATTGAACACAATACAGCTGGTGGTACCTTCCTAAGCATTTCAATAGATAGAACCTCCCCAGAAATCAAGATACAACAACTCTAAAAACAAGCACCAGGTGAGTAGGTGAATCTGAGGCCTTGGAGAGACAGTGAGTGTAAAACATCAACAAGACAACATTTCTTAGTTTATGTTTCTTTACTCCTTTGTCAATATCTAAAGATCCTATAATCCAAAGACTGCTTGCCATCCAATATCCAGGGAAGTATTTGACTTACCCTATACCAGCATTCTCAATCTGTGGGTTGTGACCCCTTTGGGAATCAAACGACTCTTTCACAGGAGTCACCTAAATACATCCTGCATATCATGTATTTATATTACCAATTCATAACAGTAGCAAAATTACGGTTATGAAGTAGCAGCAAAAATAATTTTATGGTATGGGGTCACACAACATGAGGAACTGTATTAAAGGGTCGCAGCATTGGGAAGGTTGAGAACCACTGCCCTATACAGTCAGGTATTTAAAAGCTTTCAATAGATATAGGAGCCAAGTTGGCTTATTTTATTTTATTCCTACAATGGAAATTGTGTATACACCTGCATACTAGGAGAAATGCTCCAAAGACCAATTGGAATGTCCAATGAGATGGGGCTTTGACATGCGCCGGTAGCAATGTTTCCTCCCTTCTGTAGTAAATCATAAGAATGGCAGCAATGTGCTGTCAGAATATAAGATAAATAATAATTTTCCTAAGCCCCAGGTACTCTAAACTTCTAGATGAGAAGAAAACCAATTTAGAAACAGTTTTATTTTGTGGAATATAGTCACACAAGCACAGTACCAGCAAGAGGAGCCTTAGGCTCTCCAAAGTGTATATCTGTGGACTCAGAAAATTCATGTGAATCTTCCAGTTCTGAATCTGTGAAATGTGAAGAATGAAAACTTACCAATTCACTCTGAGAAAATGTTGTGAGCTTAGAGTTAAATAATATTAAATTGATAGTATTTATTATCAATTCCAAATGCAGTATAACTGTGAGTAAAAATCTCATGTTTTATTGATTCATTTCATAATTTTAGAAGCATCCAATGAACAGTCATTGCTAATAATTTTAATAGTTGTCAAATACTCATCATTAAAACTCATCTAAATACCTACTCAAAAGAACCAGAAAAGGGCCATCTTTGTTCAATCATTCTTTCAATCAACCTGTATTGAGAGAATGGGTCAAGCTCCACTAAAGAAAAAGCACTTAAAAACTAATTCAGAAATGTGTCAGCAAGGACCAAAAGACAAGACAAAACAAAACAAAACAATGACAAATCCCACAAAACTCTATCTTTTTTTTGATAAAATAAAACCATACTTATAAAAGAAAACACCATGTTCCCTAACCTAATCCTCACACCAGAAGATATTGACATCATGGTAAAGTAGAAGAAAAATAGGCTTAGAAGTCAATCTGTTACGAATCCAGATCTCAGCCTGCTCAGTCACCTAATTTCCCTAAGTCTCAATACAAGTCTGTAATGTAGGAAAAACATGATATTTACATGTATTTTATAGAATAGCAAACCTGAGTTTTGACACATGCTGGTGTTCAGTTACATGCTGTTTTATTTTTTCTCTCCCATCAGAATGCCTTCTCATATAAAGCTCCAAGTGCTATCCTCCATCTCCTTACTGTTCCAGACAAGAGCGTGGGTATTCATTCTTACTCTTCAGCCAGAAGAAATATGTAAATGCTGAGGTTTGTGGGTAACTGGAGCCTTGGGCTTCATCTATGAGGAAACATGACTATCCCATTTTGCTTCTCCAGCTGAATGGAATACAATCAGCCCTCCATATCCTCAGGTCCACATCCATAAATTTGACCAACCACATATATAAAATATTTGGGGAAAAACTAAAAATAACATAATAATAAATATAAATAAAAATACAGTAAAACAACTGTTGACATAGCCTTTATAGTGTCTTAGGTATTGTAAGTAACCTAGAGATGATTTAATGTATATAGGAGAATGTACAATGTAAATACTATGCCACTGTATATGAAGGACTTGAGTATCTACAGGTGTTGGCATCCACAGCAGTCCTGGGATCAATCCCCCACAGATAGAGGGATGATTGTACTCAGTGAGCAAATACTGTCAAAGTTCTATCCCAGTGGAACCCAAGAGCCCTTGACAATGCTCCTGTTGCTTGACTTTGAGAGAACCCATCCATCCATTCTTAATGGGCACAGCCATTTCAAATAATTAATGCTTTCACTTACTTTTGTATGTTATATTTCCCCTGTGAAGAGATGTAACGTAACTTCTGTTAGTGTAATAAAAACAGTCAGTATTTACTTCCCAACTAGCAAAGTGGTCAAAATAAACCAAATAACCCTCCCTCCCCATGAATGTGTTCAGGTCAAGTCCTCATATCTACCTTTTCACAGACATTTCTACTGCTCCCTTGCAGATGAACTTTCCTTCCCAGACCTCTTAGCACAATTAAATTACTCCTTAATGCAAAATAAGTAAATAAAGTCCTAACTAAGTAGTTAAGCAAGAATGATGAAAGTTCAGAGAAAAATGCATATTATCTAGGAAACCTGAAAATATTCTGTCCTCCAGGGGAAAACCCTGATTAGAGACTGGTGCTCTAACTAAACTGCATTCACATGCATCTTTGCTATTCTTTTATTACGGCTGCTTTTTTGCCTGGAAATGAGTGGAAGTGCCTTATAGCAGGCAAAGTAATGGATATCCATGTCATGATCCCTGGGACCTGTGAGTACATCACATTCCATGGAAGGAGAGACTTGAAGTAGCAGATGGAATTAAGGATGCTATCTGTTCTTAAGATGGGAAGTTTGTCCTTGATTATCTGGGGCAATATAATCTGCCCAATGTAATCATAGTGTCCTTAAATGGGGCAGAAGGAGCAGAAGAGGAGACGAGAGTGATGTGATGTGGGATGAACTCCCCTTCACTGGCTGCAAAAATGGAATAATAGGGCCATGATTCGAGGAATGCGGGAAGCCTCCAAAAGCCAAAGAAAGCAAAGAAGTAGATTCTCCCTCACAATATCCAGAAACAAACATAGCCCTGCCAGCAACTTGATTTTAGCCTACTGAGACCTATTTCAGACTGACAGAGTTGTAAGGTAATACTTCTGTGTTGTTTTAAGCCACTGAGTTATTGGTAATTTATTATAGCGGTCATAGAAAATTAACACACCTAGATAAAATTGTTTATTCAAGTTCACCTATACATGGTAGGTAAATTGGGCTTCCCCATGCAGTGCCAAGAATTTGGTTATTATTATTTACTTATAGTTGTTATTTCATAAAATATAACATTTTTATAATTTATTTTCCTTGGCTATCTATCTTTCTAGCTTTGGGGTGGTGCCTTAACATATTTGTTGTTATATTTCACAGATGGATTAGCATTCTGGGGAGAATCAAAATCTTTCCCTCCACTCTGAGTAGAAGTGGGTTCATTTCCTTAAAATATATTCTAAAATATAGACAATACTCAGGTTATCCTTTCTATTCCCCCCCCCCCCATTTTTTACACTGCTCTCTCTTCTTCTGTTTCAGGCTAGTAGTGGGAATAAATGTCCACTGCTGGAATGAAAATCATTAGAGAGAAAGTTAGTGAATTCCAAGAAAGAAGGAACGGGGAGCCTGCAGAAGTGTATAAACTTCACTTGACTTTTAAAACTGGGGGATTAAAAAAATAGCTGAGTACTGTGTCTGTGTATATGTGAATGAATTCACCTATGCTGGAGTCAAGGTCACAAATCAAATGAAGTTGTTGGGGTCCCTTAACAACTCAGGCACTGCAGAAGTATCATGCAAAAATGAAGGTCACCATGTGAGACAAAGTGCTTCTAAATCTTAGTCTAATGGAAGCCTCTTTCATTAAAGGAATGAATGAAATTCTATATAGTTCTCAACTCACTTAAGAAACCAAAACTAAGTGAAAGATACTCCTTGATCTTGCCAAAATTACTTAGCCCTGCTCAAAAAATAAAAAAAATTATAAAAATAGCCAGGCATTGTGGTGGGTGCCTATAATCCCAGCTACTTGGGAGGCTGAGGCAAGAGGCTGAGCCCAAGAGTTTGAGGCTCCTGTGAGCTATGACACCACAGCACTCTACCACGGGTGACAAAGCGATACTCTGCCTCAAAAAAAAAAAAAAAAATTATAAAAAAAAATGTACTGAGCTCCACTATTCCCTCCCTTCAGAAAAAATAGAAGTCTTCAGGGAATCATTCCTGAACACACAGATACACAAAACCCCTCCACCCCCCCACACAACACATCTCATATAATTTGTTTTACTGGCTCTTCTTATATTAAGTTTTTGCAAAACTTACTTAATCCTTTTTCTTCCTGTGTAAAGAAAAAGACATGAAGTAATAAATTCAAGAGCTAGTTAACTAAAACTCTATAAATGATTGGGCCCGAAGTAGAATAATTTTTAAAATGTGAGGAAAGAATTCCCTATAGAGAAGCCAAAGAAGTTTTTTAACTTCTCTTGAAAAGTTAATGCTGAGCCCATTACTGCCACACTTGAAATCCCCCTGTGGCTTACCATGGCTCTTAGAAAAACAGCCCGAATCCTTGCCACAGCCTGACTTCATGACCTTGTCTATAAAGCTGCTTCTACCCACCATTCCTTCCCATTTCAGACTCTCCCTCCCTGGCCCCCTGAACCTCAGGGACATTACCTCCTTCTGTTTCCCAGACATGCCAGTCATATTTAACTCTTTAAAACTCAGAACATTACTACTCCCCCTGCTTGGAATCCACTTCTTTCAGATCACACATCCTTCTGATCTCAGATTAAAGAGCTTTTCTTCTGACAGGCCTTCTCATCGCCCTTCTCTAAAGTGATGTACCCCAGTCATTCTGTTCACTGCTTGGTTAACTTCAGGGCACTTGACACATTCAGTGATGACCTCACACAATATGAATTTATATTTTCATTATTTTGTCCCTCATTATAATAGAGTACTATCGGCTTGGCACCTGTGGCTCAAGTGGCTAAGGTGCCAGCCACATACACCTAAGGTGGCGGGTTCGAATCCAGCCCAGGCCTGCCAAACAACAATGACAGCTGCAACCAAAAAATAGCTGGGCACTGTGGCAGGCGCCTGTGGTCCCAGCTACTTGGGAGGTGGAGGCAGGAGACTCGCTTGAGCCCAGGAGTTGGAGGTTGCTGTGAGCTGTGATGCCAAAGCACTCTACCCAGGGGACCACTTGAGGCTCTGTCTCAAAAAAAAAAAAAAAATAGAGTACTATCTACATGAGATGAGGGATCTCATCTTTTTCTTTATCATTGCATCTATAGTGCCTAGAATACAGCTTGGCACATAGCACAGACTCAATATTTGTTGGATGAATAAAACTTCCCTAAACTCTGCTATGTTTTTAGTGCTGAAATCATGAACTATTCTCATTTCAGTAGGGATGAAATTGAAACCTGCTGTAGACATGAGCTTTGTCTAAAACTGTCTTTATATCAGTTACGCTATTATGTGAGACCAGGCCTGCAATCTTACTACAACTAGGTTACCAAAGGAAACAAGTCCTCAGAGTCAGGCAGTCTAAGTAATGTATTTATGCGTGTGTGTGTGTGTGTGTGTGTGTGAGATATTTTTTATTTAGAAAGATTAAGCATGTTTTCAACATTTATCATCTGGATAAAAAAATCAGCCATAAGCATATAGTCTTCCCTAGAAAAAAAGAACTTCCATCAACTAATATAAAAAATTAGTGAAGGAGGTCTCACTTCTTTTCTTGCCACCCTGGGAAGAACTATCCAAGAAACCACCATAAATGCTCACAGAAATTGTGACACAATAGAAGATCTAGCTCTTTTCATTGAGTATGTATATGAACTGTTTTTTTTTATTAGAATTTTTCTATATTTTTTATATAGAAGAAAGGAAGAAGTAATTTTGGCAATATCAAGAAGTATCTTTAATTTAGTTTTGGTTTCTTAAGTTGCATAAATAGTCTGTAATTCTGGCTTCAGGTATAAAGGATGGAATTGTCATCATTCAAATGTAGCTATTGCCTCCGTAAAATTTAAAGTTGGACATATTCACCTTTAGGGACATAGGACTAAAACTCTTAGTTGAATTCCTAACCATTCTTAGAAATTCTACTGGGAAAGACCCGGAACAGGAAGAATGAATGGAGATATCCCATGCCATCTATAAATATTTTATTATACATTATTCATGGATAAACTAATGAGTGGCACACTAACTTCTCACAATCAAACCACATCGACATTCCTAGATCACCAACACACGGAAGTCATATAGACCTAGAATTTTTCAGCAACATCCTTTCAATTTTAGATTTTTTTTTTACCTTTTTCATTGTACTTCATAATGCATTTCTCCACTCATAGCACTAGGAGAGATTTTGTTTATATTAACATCCAACAGAGAAATACTATTATACAATCAAACATTTTGTCGAAATTAAATTTAATCACTTTCTTCATCAAAATAACTATTTACTGCCTAATGAAATCCCACTAATGCCACATCAGCTGCATTATAAAGATAAGCATAAATCAACGAGGTGCCATCAAATCTGTGCAGATTGAAATAATTCTTGAGAAAACTTTGAAATATTTAAAGTTATGAGAGCACTACGAAGCTCCTCTTAGCAACGTATTGTTTCAGCAGAAAGAGATGTCCAGAGGTCAAGTCAGTCATCTCTTTGCCTCTGGGTAGAGTTCTCAAAAACACAAGGTCCCCCATAAAATGTCAAGAAACATTCCTGGAAACTTGAAGACAAGACAAAGGAAAGGAGATTTACTACCTGCCTCAGTAATCCACCCAGAGAATAAGGCCCCTGATCTCTATCTATAGAGCCTCTCATTGAGGTCA
This sequence comes from Otolemur garnettii, assembly GCF_000181295.1. Lineage (NCBI taxonomy): Eukaryota > Metazoa > Chordata > Mammalia > Primates > Galagidae > Otolemur > Otolemur garnettii. The sequence goes on from NW_003852419.1 coordinate 10,635,829, forward strand.
TGATGAATTTGGTTGCTGCTTGTATGTAGAAGCTTCCCAGCATTAATATCGCATCAGACTTGAAACCACAGATAGTTAGAGAGATCTAAAACTTTAAATGTTAAAAGGAAAAGGAGACCAAATTACACGCTCTGCTGAGAAATAAAACTACTAAAATGATTCTTTGAAAGAGGGATAAATTTCACATAGTAAAGTGAGAAATTAATGAATCTAAACAGAAAAAGCAAATAAAGTACAGATGAGTTCTATGCACTTGGCTGGCACCCAACAGCTGGTGTTCTAGCCCACTGTTTGATATTCTATAAAACTGTCTCCACATGAATAAATATGCTCACTGACAGTCTTTCATACAGAGCAGGGCTTTTGAGAGGAATGAGCAATTAAGTGTGCCAGCTAGTCATTGTCACAAAATAGCTGATAGCCTTTTATATTGATATATACACATAATTAAAAGCACGAAGTGACAATTTTACTTTTAATTGTTTTTATTTTAATTTGTGCACCGTCTTATGTTAATGACAGATACAAAATGTGAGAAATAGAATTGAACTTTCCCCAGTTTACAATATGTTCCTAGAATCTTCGAAACTCAAGTTATAGTAGACCATTCCACTATTGAGTTCACTCAGAAAACCAAGCACCAAACAATGAAACCACACCCTGTTCCTTATAGCTACATAAGCACAGATTTTCTGGATTGGGATACCCATGGCTCTCATAGCTTCTTTATTCAGATCACAGAGAAAACTCCACATTGTCATCTCACAAGATCATCACAAACCTGAGAGACAAGAGGCTAGGACTCAGTCCTTCCCTGGACCATTAGAACAGCACTCTGACCTTTGTCTGCCATTGATCACAAGGTATTCTATTCCGACTTACTTGGCCACTGTAAGATAGCACATGAGCCTGAGATGAACATTTGGCTGTGCTCTTACCATAAGAAGGTTGGAATAGATTCACGTACACATAAGCCTGTGCCGTTTTCCTCCTATGTGCAAGAATGATAATGATAGAAGACTGAGAGTAATTATCAATGGGGTATGGAAAGCATGATGCTAACTTTCCACTGGAATGTGGATTCTACAATGTAGGAAGAAAGATGCCTATCCAAATGGGATTAAAAGGACTATCTGCCTTAGGAATGATCTCTGAGAACATGGACGATGTGATGGTTCTAGTATATTTTCAACAGCTAAACATACCATCACTCAGTTTCAGTACAAAAAAAAGTCTGTGGGGAACTATGGTTCCAGCAGCTGGCTGACAGACAGAATAAAACAAAGCGATTTTGCGTTTCAGAGGAAAAAAAGACAGGGGCTTAAAGTCAAGGGCATTTATTAGCATAAGGTTGCACGTGTAGCGCTAGATTTCATGAACTCGTCACAGGTTGTCTCTTCTCTAGAGGCTTTTTACCTTCGCTTCTTTACTTTCTGTATCAAAAAGATTACCTCCCAGTGTGATAGATTCTCATTTATTAGCTTAGGTTTCTATTTTTTTCCTGTTTTCCTTTTCACTGTGCTCTGTTTTTCATTGCCCTATTTTGAAATTTCCTGGCCCATTTCTTGCTATGTCTTTAACGAGGATATAGCGACATTTACCCTCCTTCTTTCTACCAGCCACTCCCTTGCAGGTTTCCCCCTCTAATATGTGGTTCTTTAGAAATTCCAGAGACTAAGCCCTGAAACAATCTGGACCCCCACCAAGAGATTACATCAAGGCTGCCATTAATTTATGTATAAACAGCAGGGGGTGGCAATAACGAAAGATAGTCATCAGGACAAACTCTTACAACACGTATAGAAAGTGGTATGAAGATTCCTGAAAGAATTAAAAGTAGAACTACCATTTGATCCAGCAATCTCACAAGTAGGCATTTACCCAAAGGAAAAAAAATCATTTATTAGAGAGACACTTGCACTTGAATGTTAATGAGATCACAATTCATAAATGCAAGATGTGGAGTCAATCCAAATGCCCAACAATTTATGAGTACATTAACATAACGTGGTATATAAGTACCAGGGAATACTATTCAGATGTGAAGAAGAATGGATTAATGCCTTTTGCAAAACTATGGATAGAACTGGAGACCATTATCCTAAGTGAAATATCTAAAGACTAGAAGAGGAAACATCACATGTACTTGCCATTAAATTAGAACTGACAGGCACACATGTGCACTGAGGGAAGCATAACTGAATTGAAATCAAATAAGGGACAGGGAGGAATGGATTGGCAAAAACCTACCTCACAAACACAGTGACACTATTAGGGTGATGGGCACACTTATAACCCTAACTCAAGCATTATAAAAGTTATCCATGTAACCAAAAACATTTGTACCCTCATAATACTATGAAATAAAAAAAAAATCAATATAAGTAAGATGGGCTCTCCCTCCCTCAATTACAATCCTGCTGTGTTATTATTAGACTTGATCATATAAATATAACTGGTCAGTAGGTCAATGTTTCATTTCTTAAAACCTAATGACTTACGTATTAGGCTCAGGGAGTAGGGTACCGGCCCCATATACCAGAGGTGGTGGGTTCAAACCAAAAACAGCAAAAAAAAAAAAAGAAAGAAAGAAAAAATAAACAATAAACTATACAAAAATATACAAATAAGACTTCAAAATATATAGAGAAGTATTTTAATACAATATTAATATTATATGAAAAATAACACCAATATTAGAATCCAGCCAGGGCCTGCCAAACAACAATGACACTACAACCAAAAACTAGCCAGGTATTGTGGTGGGGGCCTGTAGTCACACCTACTTGGGAAGCTGAGGCAAGAGAATCACTTAAACCCAAGAGTTTGAAGTTGCTGTGAGCTGTGATGCCACAGTACTCTATCCAGGGTGACAGCTTGAGACTCTGTCTCAAAAAATAATAATAATAAAATAAAGGGGGAAATGATGAAAAAGTGGTTCTATAATAGTCTCAATGGCTGAAGCAGCTTCTCATACATTCACAAGGCATTTGGGTATGTTAGGGGTGATGTGCCAATACAGCAAACACACAATTTAGCAATATTATATTGCAAAGCAACCAGCATTTCCTCATTAGCACAAACAACAAAATGGGTTAAGCGTATGTCAAACCTAGATTAAATGGGACGGGACTACACATTAACTGAAGACAATGATCTGAGGAAAATGAGATTTCTATAAATAAGTAGAATTTCTTTAATTATGTAAGGCCTCAATATTTAATTGGACATCAAGTTGCATTAGAGTAATGCTTGTGTTTTATCATTTTAGCAACCTAATGTGAAAAAAAAAGGATCTAGAGCACTAGTCTGGCTTATTCCATTCTGAAAAAGCAGTTCTGGGATAGAGTGTTGGAATAATCCCACACAAATATATCTCTGCCAGTCGTTTTCCATTGAGTTTATGTCAGTCATACAAATACAAAAGCATTTTACTATTAAAACATAGTACTCTTCCTCCTACCCCTTGCTCAGTGAAAAATCCAAACCAGGAATTGGTGTTACTCCAGCAGACAGAGAGCCAGAAATTTATATTCTACCATTTACTAAAGCAAAATCTCCCTAGGCATGGTGAAAAGGGAGAGATTTTTTTTGTCTTATTATTTGTACTTCCACCTTGCCCCTCAAAACACCTAGTACCTACTAGCGTTCCTTACACTGTAGATGTACCAATTAAGGAATCAATACTTGATCACGCAAAAATAGTTTTTTGAGGTAAAACATAAATTTAACTAGCAGCTCAAATATCAGATAAGGCAAGAAGGATCATTTATCTCCTGTTTTCTTTTATAAGAAGAGATCATAGAGGAGATGTACAGAATTAGAAGATGCTGTACTAGAAAAGTTTTATGAGTATCTTTACATGTCCTATAGAATTAACATGTTCTATAGAATGCTCTGATGTTCTATAGAATCTGTGATCCAAGATAATTGATAACCAAAATTCTAAGAAGGAAAATCACAACAGAGTTTGGTATCAAATTGCCAAGCAAGGAAGGTGTTTGTCTTTGTTGGGGCCTGATTAATAATATGACAAGCAGAAAACTGCCCATCTGGAAGGTTTGGGGTTCTCTATAAATGACATCAACATTGGCCTGAAATCACCACCTCTACGATCATCCATTAAATGGCCTGTAAAGATATGTATTTTGTCTCTAGATCTCTCCTAATTTGATAAAGGTAAATATAGCCTAACACATTTTAGTTAGTTGGAATTTCAAAGGTGACTAGGACATTATCCTACTTTCAAATGACTCAGAATCTGGTAAAAAACATACATATACAGCAACCTGTCCTATAATATATGATTAGTTTATTAGATTAACTGCTCTACTCATTGGTCCTCAAGAAAGTGAAATATTTCTGGGACTGATTCAATGACCAAGGTAGAACTGAGAGTAGGGATAGTATCTGAGCCTCAGCTGGTCAGGCATCGTGGAAGGTCACAAACTGACATGACAGGCAAATCTATGATAAAAACAAACAAAAAAACACTGTAGCAGACACACTCTCACAGATTCATAGTTTGGGCTATGATTCTCTATGCTCTTGCTGTTACTGAAACCACGCTGCTGAAAGCTGTGAAGTAAAAAGAAACCAAGAAGTTAAACTTCTTGAAAACATTCTGGAGAGTCAGATCATGTTTTCAAAATTCAAAAAATCAAGTTCGTTCTGGGTCCTGAGGGGGAGAGATTTAAGTAGCCTGCTTAAGTAAAGAAATTCTCCTTTTGTTTTAATACAGGAGTCCTAAATGAATGAATGTATTTGAAAGACAAAGGCAAAAATCCAAGCAGAAAGATTAGCCTTCTTTCTGTGTGTAAGGTCCCAGTGTTTGAGAATAGTTGATATTTGTATGAGACACACATAATCTCTGTTATCTTAATGCAGACTGAAGAGCAGTATCTGAAATTTGTAAAAAACGAATAGATCTTCCTTTGATAGTGACAGATCTTTGTTGCATTTTATTCTCAACTCAGAGGCAGAGAAGTAAGACAAAATGGCAGGCAGGCCATAGTTAATGAGATCAAAACTAGAAATAAAATAAGAAATAATGAAAATTAGTGGACAACTTAGATTGCTTGAGGGAAATATGATGTGAGTTTATAGAGCAGTGCTATTTTGATATAGTGCTACTTTTAATAGTTGACTTGTAAGGTTCTTTAAGGGGTGTTTGGGATCATAATGATCCTGGATACTTATAATTTATTAACACTTGATCATCACTCAGTCAAAGTGACCGTGACAGAACATAATATCATATGGAAACTGTAAAAAGTCCTAAAGGATAATCATTAAGAATGGGCTTGAGCATTTTAAAGCCAAGGCATACCTTTTTTTCACCATAACTATTTGCTTTCAAGAAATAACTCCTTGCTTGGAAGTGGGGGGAGGAGTTAAGAATGCAATCCCTGGAGCCAGACTGTCTGAGTTTAAATCTCAAGTCCTTCTCTTATTAGTCATGTACCAATGAACATGACACTGCCTATGCCACATTTCCTCTTTGAAAAAGGGGAACAATAATCGTACTGACTTCACAGGGTCACTGTGAGGGTTAAAGAACGTAATGTGTATAGCGTGCTTATGAAAGTGGTCTGCACAGAGTAAATGCCATGTTCATGTGTCCTGTTATCATTACAACTCCATCCTGATTGAGACTGAATGGGTGTACTTGAGAAGTCAAATGGTCATGTGTTCTGAGCTACCTCCCACAGTCTGAGTGTTCTCTGATTCACCAAATGCCAGCACCTGTTCAGTGGCACTCCATCATCAAATGGCTCAAATCAGACCTGAAAGAGGCACCTTCAAGTGTTATGAGCAAATGGTTTGTCCTCCTGGTGACCCAGATCTTGCTGCATTGATGCTCCTTTCCCCCACTTTATGAGGAGTCCCCTAAAACCAGCAAACTAGGGAGAACATATTTGAACCTGGTTTAAGGATGATACCTCATGATATTCTAGCCTCAGCTGGAAGTGGAGGGCTGCAATGCATCTCATTGTCTTTTTTGCCAAAAGTTGATCAGGAACTTAGAAATTATGAGATTGAAACTTTGACAAAAATAGAATCTTGAAAAGAGACTCATATGGGCCTTACAGAATGAGAAGTGAGCAGAAGTATATGCACATCCCATATGAATTTCATCGAAGTATACCAGCTTTAAAAGAGGCCCTTAATAAACAGGTAGCTAGATGACACATCTTTCTCTATTTGGAAACTCCTATACTTACTCAAAGGCTCATAAACAAAGTAGTTGTGTTGCTAGAAATGGAGGTTCAACAAAGGCTCAATAAAATAGACTCTTCTACAATGTTGGTGATCTAACTACCATTGTTTAGTACCCAGTTTTCCAAAATAGAGGTCAATGCTAAATCTGATTTGGCATGAGTCAAGAGAACATTATCATAGTTCATTATTTTCCAATCTTAACTGTCAAGATGTGCTCTTCCTGGACTAGATACTTCCTTGGGAAATGTAGGTGCTTTCCCTGCCTACCGTGCTTCTGCCAGCAATGTTTCTGCAATGTTAAGGTATCTCATATAACATTGTTTCTAACCAGGGAATTTATTAGCAAAAGAAGTGAGAAGTGGGCATATACCCATGGCATTTACAGATCTTAGCATATATTCAATTGTTCAAAAGCAGCTTTCCTTATGAAGTGAGAAGGCCTATAGAAAAGCAGGTCGTGATGCTACTGTAGAATAACATCTTGCAGCTTGGTACCAGTAGCACAGTGGTTGTGGCACCAGCCACATACACCGAGGCTGGTGGGTTTGAGCCCAGCCCGGGCCAGCTAAACAACAATGATAACTGCAACAAAAAACAGCCAGGCATTGTGGTGGGTGCATATAGTCCCAGCTGCTTGGGAGGCTGAGGCAAGAGATTCACTTAAGCCCAGGAGTTTAAGGTTGCTGTGAGCTGTGACATCACAGCACTCTACTAAGGGCAGGGTAACATAGTGAGACTCTGTCTCAAAAAAAAAAGAAGAAGATCTTGTATCATTTAATTCAGTTTCTCTAGAAGCAGGGATTAAAATACATTTTTTGTTGAACTTTGATCTCTGCCAAAAGAGACCATTAAAATAAAACATTATAAGCAATCTTTGGTGCTAATTGAATTATTTATTCTGGTGACAATTATATCTTTGATAAATGCAATTTAGGAAATATAGCATTATTTCTCAAAGCATGTTTCATAGATCTTTGCCTTTTCAGGATATGTTAGTAAATGCTCTATTGTTAAATTATTTTAGAATATTTGGTATTGAACAAGGTTTAATAGATTTCTTTATTATTGAACTTATCAAAGCCTATAATATAGCACTTCTCTGTGAATTTTTCAAAAGGAGTAGGTGGCAGCACCATATCCAAAATTTATTTGATCATGGGCCCCTATTTTTTTTTCTGAACTACTTTTCTTATATTATTGTGCAACAGAGAAATAGTCAATAAAAAATTTGAGCAGATTTTTGAATAATGGAATCTGGATAGGAATCAATCAAGTGGTGATGATGTACCTATTGCTATTATGTTTATATAGAAATTGAAAACTGTAATAAAAATAGCACTATGAAAATAAATTTGTTAGGTTTGTTATAAACATACTGTTTGGTAGAATTCTTTAGCTATGGGAGAGCTAGTATGCACAGGTGACAGATTTTCAACCAGACAGTAGTTAGAAAATATTCCCACAGTCCTAGTATCGCCATTTACTGGTATTCAGACGATAGCAGGGTAACAGACATTTTATTCTGGATTCAGAAGCATTTAGTCAAGGATATTTAACAGTTTCTAAGAAAATATTACAGGCCTATTCCTTCTTATAGTCAGGCTTAAGGATATACAGTAAATTTTCACAGGATTTAAAACTAAATTGATCAACAACTTCAAATAGAGTAAGTATATGAAGATTTGAAAAGTAAGAATATAGCTGTTTTTATTTTCAGAATATTTTAAAACAAAGAGACGGCATTCAATTCTCAGAAACTGACAAGCTACTAGATTAAAAAAATGGAAATGTCAGTCTTCAAGGGGTGTCTGAAGCTAGAAAAGTAAGTAATTAAATAGCCCTGCTTCATTTGGCTTGTTTTTATTTCTAAGATTAGAGAACCTGATTGGGGAACCTGATTGAATGGCATGCCATGATGCTTACAAATAAATAGTACTTCAAATCCATGCACGGAAGCAGCATTTGTTTTTTTCTTCACAAAAGGAAAAATCACTGAACACTTATTTATGCTTTTTACAGTTCACAACATCTGACATTTTTAACAAGTGATGCTTGTATAGCATAGCGTGTGACAAAAGGTATCACTTAATTCAGACTTCTAGGCTCTCCACTTCTTTGCCTGTAAATGTCTTTCTTCCTAAGATCTGTCAGGGCTATTTTAAGAGTTAAATTATATACTCTTCAGATTAAGTTTCCCCAAATAGAATGGATACAAATATTTGAATGGAAATGTTGCCAATTAAAATAGGTCAACAGTTGCTAGAAACAAGTTATTTCACACACCAATGTTGCCTGGTATTGGCAGTTACTGGGCAGTTTCTTGTGCCAATACTTAAGTTTTTAACCAATTCGACAAATATTAATTTGTTAATAGTTAACCAACCAACCATTATGAACTATGCTCAGCCAAAATTGATTGATTGATTTGCTCAATGAGTGAATAAAGCATGGTAAGAGGGGAAACCATGTAGTTCTAAGCTGAGCTTTGTATACGTTACATTGAAGAGCAATTACCTCTATATTTAAGGAAGTACAGGCCCGAAGCCAGAAATTTTAACTAGGGAAAAAGGACAGGTGGCTCATCTAGCCAGACTGTATTTGCCATCTTATAAATTAGAGCTTCATCTTCTCTGGTTCATTGAAACACTATTATTTATCTAATTTGTTATAATGAAGACCCTTAGTTTTACCAAAAGGTCTAAGAGGGTACCACATACAGAGGGTACCAAAAATGTGTACACATTTTAAGAAAGGATAAACTGTACTAAAATTGTAATACTCAAATGTATTTTGTAAATTTGTATCTCTTATAATTGCAGAAATTAAATGTGACTATTATAATTTTAACAGTTTTTTGCCTTTTTATATATGCGTATACATTTTTTTGCACTGTGTGTGTATGTATAGTTTTGTTGTTGTTGTTGTTTTTAGACAGTATCTCATTATGTCACCCTCAGTAGAGTGCTGTGGCGTCATAGCTCATAGCAACTTCAAACTCTTGGGGTTAAGCAATTCTCTTGCCTCAGCCTCCCGAGTAGCTAGGACTACAAGTGCCCACCACAATGCCCTGCTATTTCCAGAGACAACGTCTTGCTCTGGCTCAGGCTGGTCTCTAGCCTATGAGCTCAGGTAATCCACCTGCCTTGGCCTCCCAAGTGCTAGGATTATAGGCATGGGCCACCACGCCCAGGCTAATTTTTCTATATTCATTGTCATAAATTACTAACACTTGAAAAAACAGAAAGTGTCAAAGATTGGTAGACTTTTCAGATTAAAATATTTATCTCGCAAAATAATAAGCATATATAATGTTTAGGTAAGGTAAGCAAAGCATATTGATCCTTGATAGCATTAGTAATGATAGTAATAGCTGACATTTTTAATAAGTCCTTGCTTTCTGTCTGTGTCAATGTTAGGCACTTTCATTAGTTTTTACATCAAAGCCTTGACATACAAATAATGTTGTCTGAATTACAAACAAAACTTTGAAAGACTATATAGCTTGTCAAGGTAAACAAAGTAAAACAAAACCGACCCATGCAGGCATCCTCACAAACTACGGGCTACGAGCCACATGCGGCCCGCCTAGGACATTTATCTAGCTCGCAGAGTGTTTTTGTCGCCGCTGCCTGTCCTGCTTAGCAGCCGACTCGTCCCGCGGCCCACAGTCTGGCACTCCAACGGTCTGAGGGACAGTGAACTGGCCCCCTGTTTAAAAAGTTTGAGGACCCTTGCACTAAAGAGTTGAGCTAGGTTGAGAACCAAAGATAGTGTAATTCCCAGTCACCAGTACCTGAATCATTCAAGATCTGTTACTAGAATGGCACGATTATGGTCTTTCTCTTATGGAATTTGCCACAGAATTAAATCAAAATTAAATCATTTATGTATAAAGTCTTATAATATGCAGCAGACGAAAAATGCCTTAAACAGAACCAGGAAAAAGAAAAAATGTCTCGTTCCATTTATTCCACAGATCTGCACAGTACTCCTTTTCTGTAGTTGACACTCAAATGATAATTGAACTAATGTTTATTCCAAACAGATTTAAAATGATAGCACAATTTAATGGCCCATAAAAAATGATGGAGACTAGATAAATGTCATAGAGAAAATTTGTTAACCCTGTCCCTCTTTTTCTCTCATATTTACCTTGAAATTTTAGGGCTTGATTGAGTTATTAACTGACTATGATTATAAATAACACTAAAATGAGCTGAAGGAAAGAAGGAGAGAAAGAGAAATAAATTATACCATAACCTGTTAAATGTTTTTAACACATTGGATTATTCTTATTGTTTCTACACTGTTATTTTATGCCACTCTCCTATCTGTAATAAAGGAAGTAAAAATAAACTTTTTGTCTGTACTATAAAGCTTTCTAGATGCCATTCCACAGAGCATATTCCCTTGTGTTGGAGTCACGGACATACTTTCCTGCTTTTCCAGTGGACTGTGAGCAATTTGAGAGTGGGACTCCACTGTAGTCTTCACTGTCTTCAACACAAAATACTTAATGAAAACAGGTGCTCGTAAACCAAAAAATGAATGAGTGCCAAGAATTGAAAAATGGCTAAAATATGGTCTCAGGTCCTGAAGATCTTATAATGTATGATGAAGAGCAGATATAAAGAAATAATTATCAAAACATAACTATAACCATAGAGCACACAAATACAAACAGAAAAAAAGCACCTAATGAATGTGATCCTCGTCCAGTTTCGGGGGCAAGTCACGGGAGAGGGTTCACTGCAGGCTGCCTGAGTGGGTCATGGACTTATGAAGGGGAGAGTGTGGGGAGAAAGAGGGCACTACTTAGTGGAGAAAACATGAGCAGGCCATGAAGACAAGACCTGGAACACATCAATATATATCAATGTTTTTGGCTTCACATATCTCCCACATCTTATTACATTTCCAGTTTATTTAAATTATATGTGGTTGATTCTAATGCAATGTGGTAAGTATAGTGTAATGATGGCAGGAAGACTCTGTGTCACAGAGGAGAAGAAAGAATCCTTCCAAGCTTCTAGCATGGTTTACTAGAGGGATAGGGGTATTGAGTTAGAGAATACCAAAAAGTAAGCCAGTTTGACAAAGGGCAGGATGCATAATGAGGCCATGCTTATTGATTCATTTCTTGATGATTCTGAGTTGGAGATTCTGAGTTGGAGATTTCTAACATGGTAGAGATGTCCCAGAGGTAGTTGGTCATGAAACTAGGAATGAATGTGAAGTACAGCCAAGATGCCCAGAACCAAAATAAAGATATTAGCAACATCTGGATGCTGAAATTCTGGCAGACAAGAAAATACCAGGCAAGAGTACAGAACAAGAAGAAAAACTATCTGAGGAGGCAACTTGAGAAACAGCTCTTATGGGCAAACTAATGAAGAACTAATGAAGAAGTTAGGGTAAGGCTTGGCAAAGTAAGATATAAATTACGTGGTAAGGAGTAGGATAGAACCAGATTCATGTCTGGGGATTCTTTGAGTAACAAACGGTGTCTAATCCAGGAGAATTCTAATAATGACATCTTAAAAAATGCACCCTAGATGTGATGGTTTGGGTGTCAGGGATGGCCTTGCTAAGAGCAATTTCAGTAGAAAGTGGAAATAGGGGCCAGGTTTCCATGACAAGGGGAAAAAAACATTTGCAGGTTCTTATTGTAAAACATCTAGGTCTTACTCTAGGACATCAGAACCTCAAGAAATTTCACTTCACTGAAAATTCTGCTTACATTTATTTACTTAATTTTAATATGGTCCTTTACACCTCCCTAATCAATAATTTTTTTTTTGAGTAACACAAATTAATGAAACTGTGGGATCTGTGTTTATTAGAGCACACTTTAAGACCCACTGTAAGCCATACATATTTAGCTCTATCCAAGCACCTGCCCCAAGCTACACTTATAAGAAATCATCTCAGGGGGAGAGCAATAGAGATTTGTAATGGGAAATAACTCCTAAAAATTCAGAAATGACTATTTCCAAATGTCCTCCATTTATATAAGAATACGAATGTGCCTTGACATTTAGCTCAGTTGTATGTAGAAAAAAATGCTGAAAAGAGATGAAAAACAATATAGTTTCTGGAAGGATTTTTAGATTTATTCATCTAGATTTGAACAGAAATTAAATAATACCCTAGTATAATGTTCTGAGCCAGAGGCCAGCGAAAATGCTGATGTAAAAGAGTAAAACACTTGCTCTGTCATTCACAGTCTCCTCCAAATTGCCAGAAACAGTTATTTTCTTTCTTATAAAACCTCTTTTACTGGTGTGGAAAATATAATGCTATTAAGTAGCCAGGGACCTGTGTATTTAGAGTCCATTACAGTGGTGTCCTGGGACTTGTCACATAAAGGTTCTGGCTCAGAGGCACTTTTTTATAACATGATACATGAATATGTGAATATGTTAGTAAGAATATTATTTTTGTATCCTCTCTCCTGCCAATTATTAATATAAGCCTTATTTATGTGTGAGTGATGCAGGACAGAGGGAGTCCCCTCTTTTTATTTTTCTTCTTCAGGAATAAAATAATTTGCTGTAACGTAAATGGAAAAATATAATATAGACAAGCAAAATCACTGGTGCTAGAAACACCTCTACCACAGTGAATCATCAGGCAATACATTTTTCATGTATATAAATATCAAAAATTCTCCCTCAATTGCCATTGTCCATTTTATCTCCAAGACCTTTGAATCAAAATAATTTGCCATCTGAAGCCCCTGAAATAAACAGAAACTGAACACCAACTTAGGAATCCGTAGATAGTTCTTAGTCATAATAGCCATATTTTAGGGCCTCACTGGACACACTCATATGTATTATCTGTTCTCCAGGCATTGGTTAATTCATTCCTCACATCCTGGTTCACAGTGAAAAATAGAAAACACAACTAAAATGTCAGATAGGCCCCATGACAAAATCAAAAGAGGTTGTAGCAATTACAAAAATCTCCTTTATATTTTTCCTTTACTAGACATTCCTAGTCTCTCCCATAAAAAACAAGGACGTGAAGCAATGGAAACATGAGTCAAATACATCCACAGACATCTACTGATCACCTGATCTGTGCATATCACTCACCAGGTGCTTTGGGGATAAAGGAATAATGCAATGATCCTCACCTTCAAGGGCTGCAAACTAAATAAAGGCATGAATGCACAGGTGTGCATCTTGGAATTGATTCTAAAATTGGATTTTCTCTGAAGTTCCATATGCATATTACTAAAAACCATTTAAACTCCCACCTTTTCTTCCTTCCTGCAACAGCTAGCTCACAACCAACATCTCAACTTTCTATGTCAGGGATACCATTCAATTATAATGGAATAAAAGGCATAAGCAAAACAAACAAAAATATGCCTACCTCAGTGAAGAAGAAGAAGAAAAAAGTCCTGTTATTTCTTTAAAGGTAATAGCAGTGGAGTGGCAATGCTGATAAAAATGTTATCATTTCTTAAGTACTTATTATCTGTCAGGCAGAAAACTTAGAGCTTTACAAATCTTAATTAGGTCTGCCAAGAACTATTTAAGACAGAGGAAATCCTCATTTTACTAACAGAAAGCAATGATAATAAATATTAAGCAACTTGTCCAAAGTGATGAAGCCAGGAAACAGGGGATCTGGAGTCCAAACTCGCATTCCTAAGTGCTCTACTACACCGTCTCACCTATGTGTGTCACTCCAGACTTCATAAAATCCATGGAACACATCAAACAGACTCCTAAACTGTTGGCTGGATCCAATAGCAAGAAACTCTCTTATTGCCCCTTAGTAAAGCAAAATTGCATGATTTGTTTTGATACTGCATTTCTCAAAGGTAGAAAATCACTACACAAGCTCCACTTAAAAATGTAATGTTGGGGCCCAGTGGAGAGTCTATAATCCAGTGCTTTGGGAGGGAGAAGCTGGAGGCTTACTTGAGGATAGGACTTCAAGACCAGCCAGCAAAACACAGAGGGCCCTCATCTTTGGGGGAAAAAAAAAGAAAAATTAGCCAAGTGTGGTGGTGCACTCCTGTAGTCTCAGCTACTCAGGAGGCAGGAGGAACACTTGAGCCCAGGAGTTCCAGGCTTCAGTGAGATATTATTAGGCATGGTATACCAGTCTGGGGGGCAATATGAGACCCTCTCTTTAAAAAAAAAAAAGAAAAGAAAAGAAAAATAGGAAAAAAAAAAGCAATGTTAACTCTTTTTCCACCAAGGAAATCATCTATAAATATATTATTTCCTCTCCTTGCACAGATCTATAATGGTGACACAAATGACCTTATGTGATTTCCAAGGTTAAGTAATGAAAATTTTTCTGCTTCCACCTTGATGTTCTGGGATGCTCACCCTGAGAACTCCACTGCCACACCGTATAGATGTCAAGCGGCCACATGAAAAGAACATACACAGGTGGTCTGGTCACACCCCAGCTAAGGCACCAGCTCCCTTCTAGCCTTAGCCATCAGATGAACAAGTATGTGTTTAGATAATTACATGGCTCACCATTTGCGTTGTCCCAGCTGATGTCTTATGGAGTTGAGACAAGCTGTGTCCACTGAGCCCTGTTCAAATTTCAGGTCTGTAAATAAACAGATGTTATAATTATTTTAAGCCAGTAAGTCTTGGGTCACTATGTTACCCGACAATATACAACTGTAACATGTACCTTAATTCAGAGTATTGCATGTTCTCAATGAGATAAGGCATGTGAAAACATATTGCAAAGGGAAAAAAATTCTTTGTTTATTAACATTTTTGCATGTGCTATTATGACCACCCTATTGAGTCACTCCAAGTGATTAATTTTGTTCCCTATCTTCTACTTTTACTACTAAAAGTGTGGTCCATGAACCAGCAGCATTAGAGTCAAATGGGAGATTATTAGATATATAAAATCTGAAGTCTGACTCCAAACCTACTGAGCCAGAATCTGCACGTTAACACAATTCTTGGGTTATTCCTAGGCATATATTAAAGTTTGAGAAGCACTATTATAAATCACATGAGCTGGTCAATGATTGTTGTGTAAGGTAGGTCCATGATCAATCACATATGGGCTGGCCTAAGGGAGCCACTACTTCTGGGGATAGCTAGTGCCTAGTCTTCCGTAGATAGAAATGTTGATCCAGTAGGAAACTCTCTGTATTTTCACGGGAAAATTCATGAGAAACAAAAACCTTCAAAAGCTCTATTTCTCTTTCAAGATGAGTGGAAGGCTGACAGAAGTGACCCAGCATGATCTGACAGATGGTGTATGTCAGATGAATGAGTGGAAAAGAAGAAAAAGAGCCTTTCAAAGTACCTGATTGTAGTTTTAGCAGAGAGCTGACTTTAAGCCAATTTTCTGGAGTCCAGTAGCTTCCAAATATTTTGGATCAAGGGCTCACTATTCCAGTGTTTTGCAGGTAATTGGCTAGTTGGATTGCCAATTACCTGCATGGATAAAAGTGAGCATTCCTGTCTGTGCTTGTGTTTAATTAATACTGCTGGTCAGAGAAATGAATATAAACCATTAATAAGGTGCTGCGAGATCAGAGCCACTTCAAGTTCAATTTAACAAGGGATGTCCACTTCAAGATTTTCAAACTATATTAATATCTAGCTCTGGTTCTTACCCTTAATCTATTAGCACATATATTTACTTGGAAAAAAAAGAAAATGAAGTATGCCTGTACCATTGCTTAGATACTCTAAGCATTAAGGACAACAGAAAAATAATTAGAACTCCTAAAACAGTATATATAGCTGAAGAAAATCCAAGCCCATGTTGTTTCTTAAAATGAGCTTAAAAACATGCCATCTTTATTAAGCATAATAGTAATAATAAACTCTATAATTGTAAGATACTTGAAGCTTTATGGCTCAATATCCCTGTGAGATTAGCTGGCATCTATTTTCTCCATTTTAGATGAGGAAAGTGAAACATAATAATTATAAAAGATTAATATAAGGTGATATCACCAGTTAGCTATTTTATGATAAAGGAAAAACTAATATTCACATTTCCTAACTCCCTGTGGGAGTGTTCTCCTTTGGAAAATAGAAAATACGTATTAATTTTAGGCATAAGCAGTAGGTAAAAGGCGCCTAAGGAAGCACTGTCTATAACACAACAGTGTTCAATTTCAATAGAACTTTCTTCAACTATGGGAATGCTCTTTGTCTACATTGTCCAGTATGGTAACCATTAGCCAGAATGTCTATTGAGCACTTGAAATAGGACTTTTGTGACTAAGAAACAGAATTTGGGAGGTTATTCAACATTAATTAATTAATGTTAAGTTTAACTTTGCTCTGAAAAGCATGCAGGGCTGTGAGTCAGGCTTTGAAGTCTCTTCACCAACAATGATTTCCAAGCCCCTCGCCCAAGTCACTGTGTTATACTCCCCTGCAGAGACCCCAGAACAAAACAGAAAGAAGGGTGGTAGAGTGGCTAGGGTGAGCCAGGAGTCTGGGGAACCAGGTTAGAGTTTGAGACTCAGCTC
>NW_003852419.1:10652938-10670010 GCF_000181295.1 Otolemur garnettii
TTTTTTTTTTTTTACAATGGTCTCTCCCACAGCTACGCTAGGAAATATGCTGTATGCCCTAGGCAACTCCTTTTTCTTACTTCACATTAAATGCAAAAAGGAAATAGTGATATAAAATCCTCCATTTCCTGATATCGTCTCTCTAATTCTCTACTCTTCAATTTTACAAGGGCTACTTTCCTTTCATGTGTATTTCAAATACACTCGCGATATCTCTTCCTCAGTCTGAATCCCATCGGAATGAAACATATTTCTTTCCCCATCCCTAATTATTCTTGTAACTTGTTTCTGTTCACTTTTAATCCATATCTTTTCCAATCCATCTTTTTAGATTAAAAGTAAAACAGTTATTCATCAATTTCAATTGGATCATTTTAGTTGTCTATGCTCTTCGGCTACCATTCAGATTGAACCCAATTTAAGAAAATTTGCATTTCTTCCAGTGGAAGAAATGTGCTTGGGGGTTTAAAGTGATTTTGAAGATGTTTCACATTTTAAAAACAGATTTTATACAGGGTATCAAATCCAATGAAACATACTTAGGGCATTCATTTTCTGAAAGTCAGTATCAATCTGTTTCCTATAATTCTTGTATTTAAAAAAAAATCTTTTAGAGTCTTGATTTAAAAGGAAGAAATAAATAAGAAAATACTCAAGAAAGCACTTACACATTCCTGATAGTTAGAATAGGATAAAGAGTACCTAAGTTTTAACCACTGCTATGTTCTAAATTTTTGTGTCCTCCCAAATTCACACATTGAAACCTAATCCCCAATTCAAAAGTATTAAGAAAAGGGGCCTTTGAAAGTGTATTATGTCATGAGGGCTGCACCCTGGTAAATGGGATTAGTGCTCTTATAAAAGAGGCCTGAGGGATCTGGATTGCCATCTAAGTGCCATCTATGCAGCAGTGAGTCCTCCACTAGATACCAGACCTGCCAGTGCCTTGATCTTGAACTTTCCACCTTCCAGAACTGTAAGAAATAAATTTTTGTTCTTTATAAACTATCTAGTCTATGATTTTTTAAAATAGTAACTCAAATGGACTAAGATACACACAGAGTGTCAAAAGATTCAAACTGGCCTAGTCTAGAGGACTCTGGGAAATTTTAGAGATTTCTGGATCAAACTAGGCATAGAAAGACTCTTTCAAAAAAGATTCAAATGGATTAAGATCCTCAAGAATCTGCAACAGAGCCTCGAGCAGACTGAGGAAAACATGCCATAAACCCAAACTGCTTCTAGAGCATTGAACAGTCAAGAGCTTTGCCCAGGCTCTTCCAATATGCCTCACTTCAGATTCCCATTTTATTCTAAATTTATTTCAAAACATTAAAGGGTACAAGTGTTTTGGGTTTTGTTTTTACAACATGAATACTTTGTATGATGCTTATGAGAGAGGATACCCAGGAAGGGTGAGATCTAGGAGAACAGAGGTCTTCTCAAGGAGACCCCCAAGAACACACCTGTAAGGGGCCTCTGCATGGTGACTCAGCCCCTAGGAATTTGTAGACTTCACTTCCTGGGACCTGGAAATTTCCACGTCTGTGAAATCCTGTAGTTCTGTGGGGGCTGGAACAGCTTCTCCTGCTTGATTCAAACTGACCAATGAGAAAGGTACATGTGGGTTGGCACTTTTTGACTGGAGATAAAAAGAGAAAGACCAAGCCATAGGTGTGGCCATTTAGAATTCTTCTATGCCATAAGTACTGAGGGCTGAATAAATGCCTTTTTCCTCTTCACTGCGGTGTTTGGGTGCTCTTTCTCTCCATTGGGCCTCGTCTTCCTGCAAGACTTAAGTCAGTGCTTCAGGCATGCCCGTCATGAGACTAGTGCTCATTGTACCCCAATGGTAAGTTTTTATCCTGTGCCTCCTCTTCCAGTCTCCTCTCTTTTTGGTTTCCAGGGTCCTTTATACAAGTATGTCTCTTCATGCCTCTGTATATCCAGCATTTAGCTCCCACTTACTCATGAGAACATATAATGTTTGGTTTCCATTTCTGAGATACTTCAATCACGACAAGCTTCCCAGTCTTCTTATGAGGAGTTCAAGTCATAGTGCCACAAAGCTCAGAATTCCTATGAATACTGATTTAAGCTTTTCTATGACCTCCTATTGTGGAATTTCTTACAAGAATTTGAGCTTTATTAGGAATTTTCTCCATTATCATTTATCAAATTTTCCCTCATTATTTCTGAATAATTAAGACACTTGTGTGACCTTGTTTGCTCTCAGAGTTCATAACAAAAATATTTCTTTTCAGGCAACCATCTCTCACAGCATTAGAATATCAACCACCTATTTTTATTGTTTTGCCTCTGAACCAGTTATGCTTCATCAGCAAAACTGTTTTCATGCTTTCATTGTGCCCATTCAATTTTACATTTCTCAAACATATCTATATCATCTCCATCCTCCAGACTCAGCCTGAAAGAACAGCTGATCTCTCTCCCTGCATTTGGCTGTCACCAGCTCACTGAACCTATACTGCAGATGGGACTATGCAGTCCTGTTAGAGCTCCTTTGAACCATGCGCCCATGCCCACCCCTCACCAACCTGTTTCCATCAGGTTACCATCCAAAGCCTTAGTCATTCATTATCTTCAAATTCTCATCCAGTCCTAATTCTCATGCCCCCTAATCAGAGCCAATCCCTTATGCTACCCCACCTCACTCCCAAATGCTCCATTTGGATCTCTGGAACTCCTGTTTTCTGATCACTACCTTTAGTATATTTTCAAAATTGTTTCTGAATTCAACATCTCTCATCAACCCCCAATAGAAACCTCCCTAGAACCTTTTGAAAATATTTCCCCTTTGGATCTTTTAATGGAACGCGGGTTTTCCTTCCAAGTAGTTAGCAAAGTTTCCTCCTTATCCCCATTTGATAATCTTTATTCTGCCTGATTTTTGTCACTCTGTGATTCATGATGCTACAGGCACAAGTTCCAAAGTTCAATGGTTCAAATCCCATAAAGTTTCCAATCTCAGCATTGTACTTTTATTATATTACCATATTCTGCTTCATCTTCCTCATTTTTAAACAGAAATAACAAAACTATCTCACTCAAAAGGATTTTTAAGCCTTATAAGGATTAAATAGATTAATCTATGCAAAGTGTTTGTTAAGTATTACTGATTTAGGGTATATGAGATCTACTTTTGTTACAGAATTTAAAAGTTCTAAGAAGAACTAAAATTAAATAAAAACATAGCTTCATTTTTCATCCCTTCAAATGTATTTTTTCTTTTTTGTCATTTATTTTTAAATTGATAAAAATTATATGTAGTTACTGTGTATGACACATTTTGAAATATGTATACATTGTATGAATGGCTAAAGTGTACTAATTAACAAATGTATTACCTCACATACTTTTTTCTTTGGTGAGGACACTTAAATCTGCTTTCGTAGCAATTTTTTTGTTGTTGTTGTTTAGACAGTCTTACTTTGTCACCTTGGGTAGAGTGCTGTGGCATCACAGCTCACAGTAGCCTCAAATTCTTGGGCTTAGGTGATTCTCTTCAGCCTCAGCCTCCCAGGTAGCTGGGACTATAGGTGCCCACCACAATGCCCTGCTATTTTTAGAGATGAGGTCTTGCTTTGGCTCAGGCTGGTCATGAATTCATAAGCTCAGGCAATCCACTCACCTCAGCCTCTCAGAGTGCTAGGATTACAGCCGTAAGCCACCATGCCCTTCTGCAATATTCAAGAATACAATATGTTTTCAATACTATAGTCACAACGTTATATATATCTCTTGAACTTATTCTTTTTTTTTGAGACAGAGTCTCAAGCTGTCACCCTGGGTAGAGTGCTCTGGCATCACAGCTCACAGCAACCTCCAACTCCTGGGCTTACGTGATTCTCTTGCCTCAGCCTCCCAGTAGCTGGAACTACAGGATCCACTACAACACCTGGCTATTTTTTTGTTGCAGTTGTCATTGTTGTTTAGCTGGCCTGAGCCGGGTTCAAATCCGCCAGCTCTGGTGTATGTTCCTGGCACCTTAGCTACGCTGAGCCTTGAACTTATTCTTTTTTTTTTTTTTTTTGGCCAGGGCTGGGCTTAAACCCGCCACCTCCAGCATATGGGGCCGGTGCCCTACCCTTTTGAGTCAGAGGCGCTGCCCTGAACTTATTCTTATTTGATAGTTTCTGTATTTTGGCCAACAACTTCAAGTGTATTTAACTTCTGAATACACGCTTTCTTTTTGTAATGTAACTCTAATAATGTTTTCTTGAATGTTCTGTTGCTTAAGACCCACGTTGAGAACACTGAACTTGATTTTAAACAAAAACAAATAAAAGCCCAAGAAAGATGAAATTAATTCAGTAAGATTTTGACAGTTAAGAGGGACAAATCCTAAGTTTTAGAACCCAGGTCTCCTGCTACTAGAGGATGCTAAAACCCAATCCACAAAAAGGAAACTGAAAATGTCTGTCCTAAGGGTCAAAGGAGAGTCCTTACTAAATCAGCCATTACTTCACAAGGGCTATTTCATGTCATTCTTCAAAAAAGATATCATTGAACATGGTTTGCTTTCTTTTTTTTTTTTTTTTTTTTGCAGTTTTTGGCTGGGGCTGGGTTTGAACCCACCACCTCTGGCATATCTCTGTGGCACTGTACTCTTTTGAGCCACAGACGCTGCCCAATTTGCTTTCTTTTTCTGTTTCAAAAAGTGTTTCTGCCATTTGTTTTGCAATTGACTAGTTTTTTTTTTTTTTTTACAGTTTTTAAAGGATATACACATGCATACACATACACACAGAATGTTAAATTGGATCTGACAAGCACATATACCTGTGAATGTAACCCACATCTCTATCAGAATATAGAGCATATTACTCAATCATACCACTTCCTAGCCAATTCCTTCAACCCCAGAGAAGTCACTATTTTTGATTTGTTTTCTTACTATTGCTTATTTTTGCCTATTCTAGAACATCACACAAGTAACATCACACAATACATACTATTTTATGTTCATTTTTTAAACTTGGGAAATGTTTATTATTAAATTCATATTATTGCAAAGCTCTACTTTATTCCACCTTTTTTTGCTGAATAGTATTACATTGTATGAATATGCCACATTTTGTTTATCCATTCTAGTGTCAATAGTGTTAGGATTTTCCTAGTGTATTATTCTGTGCTCTCCAAAGAAATAAAACCAGTACAATATAAAGAGATTTATTATAAGGAATTATCTTATGCAGTTATAGAAGCTGAGAAGTCCCACGATCTGTAGTCAGCAAGCTGGAGAACTCTGAGGAAAACTACTATGGTGTGAATGTCTGTGTTCCGCCAAAATTCATATGTTGTAATTCCAATCCCCAATGTGATGGCATCAGGAAGTAGGATATTTTTAGAGTCATGAATGTGGAGCCATCAAGAATGGAATTAGTGACCTTAGAAAGGACCTTATAAAAGAGGCTTACTGAGGTGCTTTGTATTATAGATCCTTTCGAAGTATTTGATCATTAAAATCTTTATTTAATTAATTTATTAATTAATATTCACTTATTAAGCATTTATGAAGGTTACTATGAAATTTTTGAGACAGACTGTGTTATGGTCCATTATTTCACTTCTAAGAAATACATTCAACAGCAGAGTCCTTTCTAATTCACCTGTACAAGTTTATGGGTACTGTGGAGAGTGGGCTGTGAGACTGGCAGAGCCCTCACAGCCTGGGGAACATTCAGAGAATGAACCCCCAACTGCTTCTCCTCTGTTTCTGAAACAGCCATATTCCTTTCCTCATGCTCCCTCTGCCAGAAGTCACATAGCTCTTTCTTTGTCCAGTTAACTATGCAGAAACCCTTTGTGATCTTTGCCTTCCTGCTTCTTGTAACATGTTAATGAAGTTGAGTAGAAACTACCAAATCACATAGTTCTTCCTCTGTTTTGTCAACTACGCTGAGACCTTGTGATCTTGCCCTTGTTACTTCTTGTTATAGGTTAATGAAGTTGAGTAGAAACCATTAACATGATGATTTGTCTTTAATAAAGTCATTTATATTTTCCAATTTTACTGTAAGACCAAAATCATGTCTTTTATTTATGCTATTTCTGAACATTGTCTATGCTACTTTCCCCTGGACAACCATGTACAGATTCTGTAAAATAAAGCTGATTTTGTGCTTTGGTGCTGGCTGCAGCCATCAGCTCAGTCAGACCTCCCAATCCCATCTTTGTTTCCATCTCTTCTCTTATGCTGTATTTGTCTCAGTCCTCACCAAATCCACTCTGGTTTGCTCCCCTTCCCTGCACTGGTTTGTGACAGGTACTATCAGTAAGACTTCAATTGTTTCCATCTGTAGCACTCAGTTTGTGTCAGCTATGGAGCTGGGATGAGAGCACCTTTACATGATGATATTCTGTGATTTAAAACGTGGGTTAAAGGAGTCTCAAAGCCTTGAACATTTGCAAGGGACTTTTGCGGACCTGACTCCTTCCCGCACAACAACTTTGGGGTCCTTTGAGAGTTTAGAAGAGGTCAAACTTCACTGAAAGACTAGGAGAGGAGTGGGCATCTGGAGGCTACCGTGAATGATGAAAATATCACCACTGTGAAAAAAGGGTTCATGAAAGCAATTGAGTGACATTTGAGGACATTAAAGTGGCATTGAAAGTTAGATTTCTGAAAGTGTCCAAAATCTTACACAATTATCTTTGGGTCAGGAAAGGTTCATCCTAATGTGTGCATCACACTTCGACAGACGTGCAAAAGGGCATCCATGTTGAATGGTGTGAAGAAATGCTGGTCAGATTGGATGGAGCCAAGTCTAGATGTGTTTCTGACATTGTTATTGGTGATAAAACCCAGATTTACCAATCTGATGCACAGAATAACATCAATCAACAGTGTGAATTCTTTTCCTGATGAAAATCCACCAACGAAAGTGAAGTGGCCCCAAAATGTCTGAAAGAAAATGGTGGCAACTTTCTTTTCCAAAAGTGGTCATGTTGCAATTGTTCCTCTGAAGGAACAAAGGAGTGTTAATGCTTAGTGGTACACAACAGTATGCCTATCAAAAGTTTTCAGGAAGCTTCAAGTATGCAGGACAAAAACTGGACTGGGAGGGACCATCTTGTATCATGATAACGTGCCCACCCACATAGCAGTATCTCCATTCAGTTCCTCTACTATATACAGAGGTTAAATTTATGACTCATCACCCAGCCCCATGTGATTGTTTCCCATTTCTTACAGCAAAGAAAATCCCATGCACAGAAGAAGGTTTTCCACCCCTGAAGATGTTTATACCTACAAAAGTGAGCTTATAGTACTTGAAGAAAATGAGGAGAAAGAGTGTTTCAAAAATGGCTTATAAAAATGCAAAAATATCATGGCAACTATTTGAAAAAATCAAAATGATTTGTCATTTCTTAATTTTTGTATATGTCAAAACTTTCATTGAATCCTTCGTAATATATTTTAGGGACAGCACTTTGCATATATTGTCTTATTCAGTCCCGACTGTGAGAGTTACAAACCAGTATCAGTCACTTACAAATTGTCTTTCAGGAAAAAACATATCTTATACGGTCCACTCTATTGTTGGACCTGGGACTCAACATTTCATACTTTCAGACTCTTTTTCCAGTTGAATTCTGGTTAGATCCTGCCATTAAGAGGCACACAAAAAGGTACTTCCAGGTGGGAGGAGGAAAGGCTGTCCCTTCTGTTTTGGGTACTCCTGTCAGCATCATTCCAGCAAGAGTTGCCTATTGTCTCCCGTATCTGAATTCCAGCACTCCCAGCATCACCTCAGCATACAGGCTCAGAAGTACTGGAGAGACAGAAACCCTTTGCCATCTCATCAGTATTCTGAGCCCAGCACTGTAGGGACTCTCATCTACCAGATCTGGGACCTCCACCCGAGCTCCAGAGGATGCTTTTGAATTTTCTTATGCCACTTAATAACAAAAAATTATGCATTACAGATAAAAGTTGTAATTTTCCCCTCTTCCTAATATGATCTCCTGCTTTCTTAGGGAACTCCTCCATATGATTAGTAGTCATTCTTTATTTGAAAACTACTCTTTAAATTTTCAAAAATTATTTTATCAGAAAATTATCTACTCATATACAATTCCATGAAAAATACATAGTATAGCGTTTTGTGTTTAAATAGTACACTATATCCATAATTTCCCTCAATATCATTTTTAAACTATTAAATTTAATATATACAGATATTACCCATTTCTTTTACCTGATATATAAAATTCCATTAAGTGAATATACTACTAGTTTTTCATTCTATAGATTTTTATTTTACAAATCCATTTAATCACTTGGTTGAAGAAAAATAATTTAGGGTGGTGCCTGTAGCTCCAAGGAGTAAGGTGCCAGCCCCATCTGCCAGAGGTGGTGGGTTCAAACCCAGCCCCAGCCAAAAACTGCAAAAAAAAAAAATTAATTTTTAAAGACCAATGGATTGCTTTAACCAGCAAATATATTTTGCTGTTTGTTTTTGCTATGAATCATTTTCTACAAGTATTAAAAAACTATCATAACCAAAAGTTCTAAAATCTTAATGTTAAGCTCCCATTAAGGTAAAACTTATATCCCCCAAAGAAGATTCATAACACCTTAAAATCTTTGTGTCTTAAGGTCTTTGTGGCATCTCTAAAGTCATTGGCTCAGTTCTAACAAGGAAAGTGGTCAGGAAATATGGAAAACTTCATCTCTGAAACATATATTGTCAACTAATGTTTGCAATATTGCTTTCTAGCTTTTACTAATAACACTTTACTTACACCTAAAACATAAAATTGAACAAAATCTTCTGTCAATTGTAAGATCTCTCCTGATATTACACGATACTGCTCCTCTTGCCAGGACTAATTACAAAATGGTTATATTTGACTGAAAGCTCCAGAAATTGAAGGTAGTTAATTAAAAATCTAATCATAACAAATGTATTTCCTTTCAGGTGGTTATCTATTCTAGTTTGCCTAAGACAATTCTATTTTCCATGGGTTTGGACTTTATGAATATGTCAAAAAAATTACTTAAAATGGGATAAAGGATGAAAATCTTGATTTACTACAAATTGTTTAGTCCCAGTATAGCAATAGGCTGCAAATATACCTCTGTTTTCATTGCCACAGCCAACACTTACTCACTTATTAACTACAGCACTATTCCCACAGACCACAAAGAAGGCTTTACAGTTCTTTGCTATAACAAAGTAATCCTAAAATTAGTCATTCAAAACTGGACATTTCGAGAATGAAAGGGAGTACTACTAATAATTGCACCAAAAATGCAAATGGAATATATATCTAAAATAAGCATAGTTTAAAAATATTGAACAGTTCTTTCTGTGCTACATGTAGAAGATGTTTATATTGTGTGTTAGTTCAACCCAGCTTAATCCTCACAAAAGTACTACATTGTCAGTACTATTATTATTTCCATTTTACAGATGAGAAAACTTGAGATAAGAGAGTAAAATAACTTTCCTAAAATCACATAGCTGATAAGTAATGGGTCTGTGGTACACAGTATTAATCCGATATTTCTGATTCTGGACTTTATGTTTTTACTACATTTTCTATGCCGCTCAAGATACACACGATCTCTCATCACTGGTTCAATTATCTGGCACCGACAGGATTGTTTCAGTGGTTTCACGTATAAATTATTTATTTGTTTCCACCATCCTTTTAGAATAATATCATTCACCATCTTGCTTAGTAAGAATTATTGAAATTTCATAGCTTGCACAGTGGCTCACACCTGTAATCCCAGCACTCTGGGAGGCTGAAATGGGAAGGTCCTTTGAGCTCAGGAAGTTGAAAACAGCCTGTTCAAGAGTGAGACTCCCATCTCTACTAAAAATAGAAAAATAGAAAAATAAGCTAGGCATTGCGGTGGGTGCCTGTAGTCCCAGCTATGATGGAGGCTGAGGCAGCAAGATCACTTGAGCCTAGGAGTTTGAGGTTGCTGGAAGGTACCTCTGGGGCAACAGAGAGAGACTCTGTCTCAAAAAAAATTTTGGGGGGGGAGAAGTAAAGTAGACGTAAGAGCATTATTATTCATAGATTCTGCATTTATGAACTTACCTACTTGCTAAAATCATATTGCAACCCTAAAACCAATTCTTAGGGCACTTTTGTGGTCATTTGTGGACATGCACAGCGCAGTGAAAAATTTTTCAGACTTGTTCCCAGCTAAGGTCAAGTAAGACAACAGCCAGCCTTATTTTAGCTGCCTTACAGTAAACAAGTGTCCTTTGGTGGTCTGTTCAGTGTCATACTTTTTATATTTTTGTGATTTTCGTTAATGAGTTCACTATTTAAAATGGCCCCCAATGATGATGCTTAAAGGTTGTTTTATGTTCCTATAAAGAAAATGTGAGTGTTAGATAAGCCTCATTCCAGCATGAGTTGGATGCTGCTGGTCATATGTTCAGTGTTAATGAATCAGCAATGTGTAATAAATAAGACGCCCTTAAACAGAAACACACATACAAGGCTATCTATTTCTTAGTTGATGTAAATATTCTAACCAGAAGATCAAAGGAACCTAATCCTATATTTTCCATAGGAGCAGTGGTTCAATATTGGCTAATTCAGTGTCTGTGGTAACTTTGTATTTTAACTACCATGAATAATAATTGACTATCTTTATCCATAATTTCTTCATTCATTATTCAGTGTTATAAAGAAAGAGAACCAATCTTTTTCCACATTTATATTACATAACAGTAAGTTTTATTTTTGCATTCATAAGGGGGCTTCAGTCTAGGTCTCTTTCTTGTCACACAAAGATCCCATTACTAAGACAACAAGGATTACCAAGAAACAAAGGAATTATAAATATAGCAGATGTTTTGCGAGGAGAATGGGAGATGCTACCTCAAATCTGTCTTTCCAACTAACAGAAACTGGACTTTTAAGGAGGGGTGCTGTGGTTAGAGCAGGACCTGCTATAACTAAGACGGGGTTATGTTAATTGGGGTGGTTTGTAGGAGATGAAGCCTGGTCAGGGGCCTCCAGAAGCTCACCTTCTTTGTCTTGCAAAAAATCTGCCATTTCTGGGAAACTACTTAAAAGATCAAGTAGTTAGTTAAGGGAGAGAATTATATGGCAGCCAGTGAAACTTTTCAATAGAGGCTGGTTACAGTCTGGCTCATTTTCTGATGCTTAA
Organism: Otolemur garnettii; assembly: GCF_000181295.1. Lineage (NCBI taxonomy): Eukaryota > Metazoa > Chordata > Mammalia > Primates > Galagidae > Otolemur > Otolemur garnettii. The sequence continues at coordinate 10,664,109 of NW_003852419.1, forward strand.
CTGCTAACAGCCTTTATGTCTTCTCCTTTTGTGCGTCACGTCTGGCAAGCTGACAAGCCATCCCTTTTGCTCCCTCCTTTGTCCTCTGTAACCTCAAACCATGTAACCCTCTTCCCACAACCATAGTAAAAACCCAAGCCAGCCCCTCTCCTTGCTGGCTTGAGCTGTTTTTTGTTTTATTTTGTTTTGAGACAGAGTTTCACTTTGCCCCTTTGGTAGAGTGCTGTGGCATTATAGCTAGGGTGACCAGATCTCCTGCTTTTGGCGGGACAGTCCTGATTTTTAACAATTTGTCCCACATCCCGCGGCATTTTAAAAAAATTCCGATTTTTGGAAAGAGTGCACAAAGGGGCAGGAGAACAATAAGGGAATATATGGTTTTTGGCTTCCATGTGACTATTTCGCCAGGATATGAGTTTTATATTATTTTTGTTAATTTTATAATGTTAAACTGTAATAATAACAAATAATTGTTGAGAAGTGATTATCGAGAACTGCTTATCAAAGTTTGCGTTGTTGTCAGGCCCCGCTCTCCCACGCCCCGCCCCTCATCAATGGTGTCCTGCTTTACCAATGTTAAAATCTGGTCACCTTAATTATAGCTCACAGCAAGCTCAGACTCCTGAGTTCAAGGGATTCTCTTGCTTTGGCCTCCCAAGTAGCTGGGACTACAGGCACCCACCACAAAACCTGGCTATATTTAGAGGCTTACTCTAGCTTGGCTTACTCTAGCTTAGGCTGGTCTCTAACTCATGAGCTCAGGTGATGAGTCTGCCTTGGACTACCAGAGTACTGGGATTACAAGCATAGCCACAGCACCCACCCCTTCTTGAGCTGTTTTAGACCTTCTTGAGATTCCTGTACTGCTCTGCCCAGAAATTTCAATGATGCGTGTGCATGTGTGTGTGTGTTATAGCATCAGTTCTAACACTGAAACCAGATTCTGGGTGGGAGTTCGTCCGTTTTTGCAGGTGACTGAACATTCATACACATTTTGTCTTTTTAATGATCTTATGTTCTATGCCACTTTATATTGCAAAGAGAAACCAATTTGGAGGAGCAAGGTAAAGATAACCTTTTAGAGAAAAACCCAGAATGGTATGTGATGAATTAAGGCCCTGAATCAAAGATAGTACTCTAGGAATGAGCTAGTAGAGGTATATTTAGCTAACTAGATAGCACAACATTCTGCACATAACATGTTAAAATGAGGGCTTGCATTTTACTTCTAGCATTATTTACTGCTCTATATCTGACTCTGATTTATTTTCTTTTTTCTGTATGAAGAAAGGTAGAATTTATAGCCATTTTGTTCAAGTTCCCCCAAACAATAGGGTTTAGAAAAACAAAAAGCTGGTGAATAGCCAGAGAGCTTTCCTCAAACCAAAAAACATCCAAATCTGCAGGGTTTAGAAACTAAAGTCTTGATCCAAACACATGTAGGCCTTTGTAGTTCTCTTCAAGTAACACATTGCTCCCTAGCCCTAGGCATGGATTTCACCAGGTCTAAAAACACACACACACAAATACACAGAGGTATCAGCTATTTTAAAACACTTTCCAGTTTATAGGTCAATCTCTTCTGTCTCTTTACACCTTCAAGGCAAGTCTAACACTTAGAATTTACTCCAAATTACAAAACCCACCCACTGTCAGAAAAGAACAGGTATCAGGATCCAAAATATGTGTAAATTCCTCAATATCACCCAGAAGAATTTCTGAAAAGTCTCTATTTTTATCAACAAAGCTGGTATTTACTTCTGCTGCCATTAGAGAAGACATTTAAAGAGTTTGTGAAATGAGAAAATAAATACCTATCCAGGTGCATCATTTAAAACTCTGGAATTAAAACATCATTATCCAAATTTTTAGGAAGAAAGATTGTACAGGCTGGATGGCATTGCTCACACTGTGCATGGAGCTTCTCCTGCCTCCTTAAATAGCATGGCTTCCTTCCTGGCTAAAGGTCTTATTTTTCATAGAGCACTTACTTGGCATATATGTTACTCAAGTGGCTTTCAAACCAAGAGCACTTATACACAGCACTTGAACTTAGGAAGTCTGATGTGTATTTCTCCTATTCCTACCCCCCATGTTTAGGTGCATAATTTAAAAGGATATTTAGCTCTGGGGGGTGAAGCAAAATATGGAGACTCATTTGCCTTTGAAAATACTTTGAATAAGATACTGGTAGCTCTGAGGGTGGATGAGAGGTATGGTTAGTGGGATTGTCCTTCCTTTTTCTTTTAGAGTATTTAGAAGCGAAAATCATAGAAAATTCTAGATATTTTCACAACTTACCATCTAAGGAAATTTAATAGTTATATTTTTGTAGCTGAGGTGAAAGAGATGGTGGGCATCTCCAAATGTTGCCTCCCAAATGCCTCTCCTCCCTTTTTCTATGTTAACAGTGCCCCAATGTTTTTCAGTTCTCCAGTAATTGTGCTCCAGTGGGCATTAAGCCCCTCGTTAATAATCACAATGTCATTCCTTTTGCTAGTGATTGTTGCACAAAGAATGCAATTTAACCATGAGACACTAGGAAAGTCTTCTAGGATGAGTCTACGATATTTCATTTGCTCTTAAAAGGGAACCAAGAAATAGCATCTCTTCAGCTTTTCACATTGCTGAGAGAGAATGAAAGTTTTGGGATGGTGCACGTAGTTTATGGGGGTGGGGAATTTTAAGATTTAAAAAAACTCTGGGTTATTGGCACTACATACAGAGAATCTGGATTGTTGTGCTTCTGGATTCTCTTTTTCTCTTCTCTTAGAACATATTATGTTAATAAATTCTCATTTTAGTTTAAGACATCTTTAGTAAGAACTGCTGATAGTTTGGGATACAACATCCTCAGCCACATGTAACTTAACTAACATACACAAATCATATGTAATTTAGTGAACTCAAGATTCAAAATCAGATTTTTCTGGCTCCAGACACTTTGTTCATCTAAATAACATAGTTAAATCTCATCCCATGTTGGTGTGAAATAGCTAATTAAGAAGGCAACATATTAGTCATAATTTCTTTAGCAATGTTAAGGCAGAATTCTGTAAGAGGTTAGAAAAAAGAAAACAAAACTAGATAGCTAGTTGTGTCTGTTCATGCATTTAATATATGGGGAATATATATTTTGTTCAATACTGATTATGACTGATGAAGTTACTAAAATTACAAACATTTATTATAATCTTTTTAAAGATTTCCATTTAGCATTCACCTCCTATTTCAAATGCTAGATCCTCAGCACTTCTTTATACCTATCTACAGTTCTCCATTATAAGTTGTCTTGCATTCTCTCTGCTTTAAAAACAAATTTGCCAGCATCATCCCTGCCACCATCATTATTTTTCAATATCTTCTCTTTTTCTGAATTCATGGGTAAGTCTAGCAAAGAATGAAAAATCTCTTGAGCAGTTTCTTTGGTGTCTATCATTTTCTACATGATCTAATTCATATTCAACAGTGTCTTCTCCTTAAGACATTGAATGAGTGGCACCTGTGGCTCAAAAGATTAGGGCGCTGGTCCCATATGCCAGAGGTGGTGGGTTCAAACCCATCCCCAGCCAAAAACTGCAAAAAAAAAAAAAAAAAAAAAAAGACATTGAAGTGAGATACTGATGTCTCCTTCAAACTGTATCTTCAATCTCGTTTTCTCTTCAAGACACCGTGGCACCATGTCTCTTTTTCATGCCTACTCACTGCCTACGCCTTTACCGATCACTCTCTCCACTGAGACTTTCCTGACCCCTCCAGCCTAACAGGTGCCTATCTGTAACATTTTGCATATAGCTCCACCTATCTTAGTATCTTCTGTGTCTCCACGGCTCTGTAAGCACATTTAGGCAAATACTACTTAACATGCCTCTGTTTATCTCTTACATTTTGTTGATGTTCATTAAATATTTGATGATATGGACATACCTGAGTATATGTAATTCCAGAATTCAAACAAAATTCAATGTAAATAGTACACCTTATAAATAGTGTATGAATTTATACTATACACAGTATAAATATTATTCTAAGAGCTTTAACTTTATTAATTATTAATCCCCACAATAACCTGTGTAGCATAGATGATTAATTTTGCTATCTTCATTTTTATAGAGAAAGAAATCAAGGTTAAATAACTTACTCAAAATCTTACAACTAGGAATTAGTGGAGTTAGAATCTGAGTGCAGGTAACTTGGCTTCAGAGTTCATGAAGCTGCCATATCCTGCTCCCTTCATAAAACATTCACCTGTTACCCATATGCCTCAAGCTGCACTTAGTACTGATAGTTCATGGTGCCTGCCTCAGAATCCAGTCCATATAGCAATGTATACATCTTAAAAACCCACTGATAATTACTAAGCATTATAAAAGAGATGACCATTGGCCACCAAAATGCATAATTCCTCTTCCTAAATGTAGATTTGTTACTGGCATAGCTGTCTAGCAGGTAGTGAGTATACTTCCCAGGTCCTCAGATGCCTCCAGATGACTAGTTCCTTTCAATATATTATAAGGAAAATTGGTATTAATTTTGTGGAAACTGTTTTTGTCTCTTTTTCCTTTATGAACTCTAGATACAGAAGATTTTAAGGGCCTATTATGTGGTAGAGCTAAATGATAAGAGTATGGGTCATCAGTGGGGCCTTTGTGGAGAAAAGTCACCAACTACTGGAAATATTCACACATGACTTTCATGTAAGCACTAAGAAGTCATCTACTGTGTTTAGCCTTTACTCGATTTTGAAGTGTAACAAAGCAGCTAGGTTTTTAGTAACTTATGCAAATGTGTGTGAAGGAAATAAAAATCTCAGGATCATCCCAACTTATTACACAAAAGGAAAGATCAAGCGTAGAAGCTGAGTCAGGCAACACTCTCATCCCAAAGGAGAGCTGTTATTAACATTGGACATCAGCAAGCTCCCCCCAAACAGTACAAACCCGAGGCATCTGGGAAGGACTGTCCCTGCAGATCATTCATAAGACATTTTTTGCTGGTCTCCCATAAACAAGAACAACCAAATTGTAACTTTGGGTCTGCCAGCTAAGCCTAGCTCCAACACTAAAGCCTGTTTACTTCTGCACTAAGAAAGCTGATTCCAAGCTCATCTGCCCAGGTGCAGAGTGGGGGCAAGACAAGATCAACCATTCTTCCTCCTACCCAGGGACATTTACATAATTGGTTTTCCTTCACTCTCTTTTTCTCTTCTGACATTCACTTTATCTTAGGTAAAATGTACATTTCCTTGGTCTCCGAAAAATGTCACCGTTTGCCTCAGTGTGCATCTCCCTCTCCTTTTTTTTTCTGTATGCTCTAGTTCCTTAAATACCAACATCCCCACATCCTGCTTCAGAATAAAATAGTCACAGGTGCTTTTGTGGCTTGTCTTTTCCACAGCATGTCCTCAAACTTTGGCTTAGCAAACCTCCATTGACTGAGATCTTTGCCTCGGTGGCTTACTTTGGGTTGTCACTTGAGATAGATACCAGGAACAGTATATGTATTTGCCCACCTGATTGATACTATATTTTATGAGGCAAATAGTTTTATTTCTGTAAGGACTCATAGAGATTTGTTAGTTTTACAAAGGTTATACAATTCAAGAGCAGAGGTCCACAACCCTTGTGGCAGCAGGGATCATTTTCATAGAAGATGATTTTTCCATAGACCCAGGACCAGGGGATGGTTTGGGGATGATTCAAGTATGCTAGATCTCCACCTCAGATCATCAGGCATTAGGTCCTCATAAGGAGCACACAAGCTAGGTCTGTCGCATGCCCAGTGTACAGTAGGGTTTGCACTCCTATGAGAATCTAATGCCACAGTGTATCTGAGAGGAGATGGAGCTCAGGCAGTGATCAAGGGATGGGGAGCAGCTGAAAGTACAGATGAAGCTGTGTTT
>NW_003852419.1:10670486-10670791 GCF_000181295.1 Otolemur garnettii
CCTTTTAACTTAAATATGGGGAGGTTGATGGGAACTGTCTCATTTACTTTGTAACCATGATATAGTTTAGGAAGATGCCTATGTTCTCTAACTTATTTTTGCATGAAAACTATAAGGCAACCTGAGAATTAGTTATTGGCTGCATTTTTAATTTCAAAACTATTTTAACCTTAAAACTACCTTTTACATTCAATATAGGAGACAAAAATAAGATGCAACTTATGACTTGAGCTAGTGATGTGGATGTTAAGCAACTTTCTATTCTCTCCCCAAAGTTATTTTAAAGTATAGAATAACAATGGTAC
>NW_003852419.1:10670926-10675885 GCF_000181295.1 Otolemur garnettii
TGATAAAATAACTTTGAACCACTGGAAATAGTCTCTGTAAAGTCATTTGATCTTTGTCTCTTTTGTAGTTTATTTTCATTTTAGGAAGTATTTTACATGCCCCATCTCCCAAATCAGGTAATTTTGCAAATTCAAAATTTGTGTGAAGCAACCCTTCCCTTGCTTTGGTATTAGGTTACTAAATGTAATATAGAAATAAGCTTATATATAATTCTAAGTTAGAATTTTCTGCATAATTTAGTGGGCTGGGCATTTAGAAACCCAGCCTCAATATCAGATATCGACACTAACCTCACCTTCTGGCATACGCTTCTCACCTTGATTTCCTCAAATATAAAAGTGAAAGTATTAGATTAGAAATCTATGGCTTCAGCTTCTTCTAACTATGCAACTCGCTTTTTCTTCAATGATCACTAAAGTCAAAGTTTTCTTATATAATAATATAGAACATAAGAATAATTTCTGCAGTACTTAAGAAGCAATGTAGTTTACACACAAAAAATTAACTAAGGTTGTGAACAGGCAATTTTCAGAAGAAAAAACACATGAAAAGTCCACAGCCTCATTAGTAATCAGGAGAAGCAAATAAGAAATGAGATAGATTTTCACCTATTAGATTATAAACAATATAAACTTTTTATAATATTGAATATCAGTTACCTGCAGAGAAAGCTATCTCTCATACATGGCTGGAAGGAAGATATATCGGTTTAGCAATTTTTGAAAGATAGTTTGGAAATAGCTTTCAAATATTAAACTGCACATAGTACACTGACTCAAAATTTCATTTTAATATATTGTTAGTAGAGAAACACTTGTTGTTTGCATAAGGAGACAGATACAGGACATTTAGTGAAGCCCTACAGGTAATAGACCTGTATTTGGGGGTAGGGACCTCTGACTGTTTATCAGAAGAAGAATCACATAATAAACTATAGTATATCCACACCATGAAATGAAGATGAGATTGATGTAGATTTTCTGTGTACAAATATCCAAGATCTGTTGTTGATTTAATAAATAGAATGTTGAAAATAAATAGAACCATGTTGTATTCAAATGTGTACGTTTTGTGTACGTGTGTATATGTGTGTTGGTAAATACATTACAAGGGATCTAGAGGATAAAAGACCTAATTAATGAGAAAATATCCCTCTCAGGAGACAGAAAAGGAATTGGTGCTCATGACAAAGAGCTTTCTCTACAGCACGCACAATTTTTACAGTACAATGTAACCTTTTATTACTTGTGAAACATTATGAAAAAAGAGAATTTAGTTTCTATATATTAGCATTTTATCAGAAATTAATGAACTGTAGAAGTATGGCTTTATTTTGGGCCTTCAATTCTATTCCATGGATCTGTGCATCTCTCTCTGTGTGTTCCAGCACAGCACTGTCATGATTACTGTGTCTCTGTCATTCTGCCAGACCGAGCACCCAGTTTTCCAACTATTACTTTTCTTTTTAAGTTATGCATGCATTTTGGTTAAGTTATCCATGCATTTTGTCTCTAGAGTGATATGTTAAATAGTTTTCTCCTTAATGTAAAGAAACAACAAAGATAAATTACTATAATACTTTATAGAACTGTTTAGAACTGTTTTCTATAGAAGGCGTAAGGAATAGCCCGGCCTATGGGGATTGTTAATAGGCGCCACATTGGTTTATTCCTGATGACACGAACTGGTTAGTTAAATGGAAATTTTAAAAGATTGCTCACAAATGTTAATCAACCTTGGTATCTCTTATTAATTATACGAATTCTCTCTCTCTCTTTCTCTTTCAGTCTCTCCCTTCTCAGTAGCTAGTCTCTTATAAAATATTTTCTAAACAACTTATATGGAAATACTTCAGTATACCACTTTATAAAATATTCTTAGTGGAAGAATGTCAACCATAACTCACATGTGCAAAGCTCTTTAGGATTTACATAAACTTCTAAATTCTACATGTTTGTATCACATGCAGATAGCCGTTATTACAACTATTTTACACATGACAAAATTTAGAATGATTGCATAAATACTGATTTCCAATCAATATTGATTAATCAACTTCAACAATAAATACATGAGAAAGGAACTAAAAATAAGTTTTTTACTCCAATTATAATTTCTTTTCATTGTCAACTTACTAATGGGGTAATGTGCATGAAAATAGTTGGCAAACTTTAAACACCATAAAAATATTAGATGGCATTTATTATAAATTTGAATATTGTTAGGCAGAATGTAATTTATAATGCCAGGCAGCACCTGTGGCTCAGTGGGTAGGGCGCCGGCCCCATATACTGAAGGTGGTGGATTCGAACCTGGCCCCGGCCAGCTAAAACAGCAGTGACAACTGCAATAAAAAATAGCTGTACACTTGTAGTTCCAGCTACTCGGGAGGCTGAGGCAAGAGAATCACTTAAGTCCAAGAATTGGAGGTTACTGTGAGCTGTGATACCATAGCACTCTACCAACGGTCACAAAGTGAGACTTTGTCTCAAAAAAAAAGAATTAATATACAATGCCAACCACATTTCTGTAAAAAACTGCATATGTGTGAAACCTTCCCTGATGTACAGCCCAGGAGATACCCAGAATGAGACTTTCGTTAGACTGGGGTGAGATAAAGGGAAACAGAAAATAAAACCTTTAATTATAAAAGTTATATATGAATTAGGATACAATAACTACATTAAAAACAATAGTAGCTGGGAACTGGCAACTTTAAGCTATTTGGATGGAGCTAATATTTCAAGCTATCTCTCTACTGAATATAAAGCACATTTAACTTTATATGAGAAACTTCTAAGTCAACAGGACACATTATGCAATGGTACAACAAACTACCAGCAACACGAACATGTTTCCTCAAAGCCTTGACAGTAGTTCCTATTTTTGACTGTATGAAATCTGTACAAAATCAGTTACACAAATGCTTGTCTGCCCAAACTTCTTTGTAAAGAGGCTCTTGTTCAAAGGTCCACATGACCAAAGTCAGTCAATCCGTATGCTGTTTGGTTAGCTATTGTTCTAGTTATAAATTTCACTGCCTCTCAGCTCCAAGTCTACTCTTCATTGCCAGATCGGCAATAACAGAGATGAGCCCTGTAAATATTTCTACTTGGCTAACTGGCAAGTTGTTAAGCACCATCAGCAGAGGGCAGTAAAGGAATATTACAAGAAGAAAGGGGGTCTTCCCGGATCTGGGCTAGGTTTCTGCAGTACCCCTGGCTTCTTCCAGAGCTCAGTGGCCAGTAGCTTTTCCCCAGAAATTCTTGTTTGGAGATAAGGCACATTCCTATGAATACTTCCTCTAGACACTGTTGAAAGGCTCAGTAGCAAGTTACAAGACACAGAAACTCCCTGTGGACAATTTTCCTTGATGGTCTCAGAGAGCAATTGTCCTCCATCTCAGTGACTTTTCTAACCATCCTTCATCCACAGTTTTTCCCTCTCCAGCCTGGTCTGTATCTGAGCCATGGATGGGAGCAACCTTTAATATCCTATTTTTTCCCTTACCTCTATATCTAACCCTAGAAGTAGGGGTTACTCTCTAGCTGCCATTTCTTTACTCTTTAGTATTCTCTCTCTTTTTTTCTTACTATCTAATCTTTCATTAATCTAATCATAGGTCATAATTAATAATTCTTTTAAAATATGATTTTGTATTCAGATATAATTTACATGCCATGAAATGCACCAATGGCAATTGTAAGAGAACAATTCAATTGTATTTTTAGTATATTCACAAGACTATGCCATAGTCACTGCCATCTCACTCTAAACCCCTTTCAGCAGACCAAAAATAAACCTATACCCATTAAGAAGTCAGTCACATTCTATTCATTTCTTTCACCAGCATGTGTCAACTACTAATCTACTTTCTGTGTATTTCTGTGTTTATGCCTATTCTAAGTGTTTCATATGAAGGAAATTATACCATACCATGTATATGGACTTTTGCCCTGGCTCTTCTCACATAGCATAATGTTTTCAAAGTTCATCCATGTAGTGTGTGTCAGTGGTTCATTTTTTGTGTGGCTCAATAATATTCCATTGTATGAATATATCACCTTTTTGTTCATCCAGTCATTGGTGGATAGACATTTGGGTTGTTTCTCCTTTGGGCCTATTATGAATAATGCTGCTGTAATATTTAGGTGCAAGTTTTGGTGTGAATATGTTTTCAATTTCAAGTGATATTACTTGAAAGTGATAAGTTTTGGTGTGAACATGTGTTTTCAATAACAAGTGATATTACTAGCTCATACAGTAACTATATATTTAACTAATTTCCACTACATCTACAACATTTAATATCCATGTATACAGCAATGTATGATGATTCCAGTTTCTCTACATTTTTAACAATACCTAGTAAGTCCTGTTTCCTTGAATAGACCCATCCCAATGGTACAAGTGGTATCTTACTTGATGGCTAATGGTGTTCAGCATCTTTTTATGTGGTTCTTAATTATTTTTACATCTCTTGTGAAGAAATGTCTGCTCAAAACTTTTGCCTATTTTTAACTGAGTTGTCTTTTTGTTGTTAACTGATAAGATTCTTTTAGGTATTACGAATACCAGACCCTATCAGATATATAATTTGGAAGCTTCCATTCTATAAGTTGTCTTTTACCTTCTTGATAGTCTCCATTGACATAACAAAGTTTTTAATTTTGATAAGTTTATATATCTATTTTTCATTATTATGTTTTAGATATAAAGATATCATTGTCTAATCCAAGATCATGGGTGTTTACACTTATGTTTAAGAGTTTTTATAGTTTTTTTACATCTAGGTCTTTATCTACTTAAGTTGCACTTTGTATTTTGTGTGAGGGAAGTATCCAACTTCATTCTTTTGCATTGGACATCTAGTTGTCAGAACAGTGTTTGCTGAAAAGGTATTTATTAATATATTCTTCACTGAATGGTCTCAGTGCCTTTTTCAAGAATCAATTAAC
>NW_003852419.1:10676750-10677637 GCF_000181295.1 Otolemur garnettii
ATAAAGATAGTTTTCCTTTACACTCTGAATGCATTTTATTTAATTTTCTTAACTATTTTCATGGATAGAATCTTGAATACAATGTTATATAGAAATGGTTTGAGTGAACATCCTAGTCTTCTTCCTTATTTTATGAGACAAACATTCAATCTTTCATCATTATATTATGTTAGCCATGGCTTTTTCATAGATGTTGCTTATCAGGTTTCTATAATTTCTAGTATGGTGAGTGATACTTACCCCAAACTAGAGGTAGTGAATTTTGTCAGTTATTAAAAAGATTATGAATCCTTCCCTTCTCATTCTTAATATGCTGTTTCAAATTGATTGATTTTTTTTTTTTTTATGGTGAACAAATTGTGGACTCCTGGGATAAATCTCACTTGATCATGCTCTATGATTATTTCATATGTTGCTGGATTCAGTTTGCTAGTCCTTTTTTGTGATTTTTTTTTCATGTGTATTCCTAAGAAATATTGATCTTTAGCTTTCTTTTCTATCGGTCTTACAATATTTGATAGTCTTTACTTGTGAATCATCTGGCACTAGGTTTTATTGGCAGGTCACTATCTTTACTTGTTATAAGTCTATTGAGGTTATCAATTTCTTCTTGAATCATTTTTGATAGTTTGTATCTTTCTAAGAATGTGTCCATTTCATCTGAGTTATCTAATTTGTTGGTATACAATGGTTTATAGTTCATAGTATCACTTTAGAATCATTTTTATTTTGATAAGGCCAAGGTAAATTCCCTCTTTTATACCTGATTCACAGAATGTGAGTCTTCTAATTTGTGGGGTGGGTCAGTCTTGCTTAAATTTGTCAATTCTGTTGTTCTTTGCAAATAAACAGCTTCTGATTCCATTAATGTTTCTCTATTATTTTTT
>NW_003852419.1:10677923-10678316 GCF_000181295.1 Otolemur garnettii
AGCTTTGTTTTATGGATTATCCAGGAAAATGTTCCATACATACTAGGTAAAATTCTATATTCTTCCATTTGAAATTATGACTCTGCAGATGTGTTTTAGATTGAGTTGGTTTATAATGTTGCTTAAATTGTCCAATTTCTTGCTTATCTTTTAATTAGTTAGTTGTTCTACTCATTATTGAAAGTGGGGCAAGATGGCTGACCAGAGATACTAGTTGCCAGAGCAACTCAGTAAGAATGAGAAGTTTAAGATGAGAAACAATGAATAACTGAGCACAGATTTGGTGTGAGCTAGCATTTGGGGGGTGGGCAGAACCTTTACGAGACTCCATGGCAAGAAGTTATGGAGCAGAAGAAGGAACAAGGTATCAGCAGGTATCAATCCCTGAGAGGC
>NW_003852419.1:10680082-10682332 GCF_000181295.1 Otolemur garnettii
TTATTGACAATTCATTATTTAAATGTTAAAAATGTGAAATTCTATAACCTAAAACTTGTTAACTTAGTAATCTATAATTATGACTTTTGAAAAATATTAAATATAAGCTTATGGAAACTAATTCATTTTATTTTTTTATTAAATCATAGCCATGTGCATTAATACTGTCATGGGGTACAGTGTGCTGTTTCTATATATAATTTGAAGTATTTTCATCAAACTGATTAAATTAGCCTTCATGCCATTTTCTTAGTTACTGTGTTAAGACATTTATACTCTTCATTTAGAAAGATTCACATGTACCCTTATAAGATGCACCATAGGTGCGATCCCATCAATCACATGGGTGGAGGGAATGTAAGGGAACTTACAAAGAAAAACTTATCAGGCTAACTTATCAGGTCATCTCAACTAGGACCTTACAAGCCAGAAGATATTGGAGCCTGATCTACAGTCTTCTTAAACAGAATAATTGCCAACCTAGAATTTTGTAGCCAGAAAAACTAAGTTTCTTATATGAAACATAAGTAAATACTTTTTCAGACAAGCAAACAGGAAATACATCTAACCCACAAGAAAACATTCAGATTCAAGGTGAAGGTGGGGGACGGTGGGGAGGATATTCCAAGCAAATGAAATTTAAAAAATTATGTATAGCCATTCTCATTTAAATATAGACTTCAAATCAATAATAGTAAAGAAAGAAAAAAGTGGTCATTATGTAATGGTAAAGGGAGCAATTCATCAAGAAGACATAACAATTCTAAATAATTATGCACCTAACATAGTTGCACCCAGATTCATAAAGCAAATGTCACTTGATCTAAACAAAGTGATAAAGAACAACATCATAATTGCCTGGGCTTTCAACACCCCACTCGACAGAACTAGACAAATTCTCCAAAAAAAAAAAAAAAAATAAATACAGCTGCCATCGGGTAGGGCAGCGGTGGACAGGCGCAGAGTGGGGCTGGGTGTGGGAGCCAGCTGAGGCGAGGGCCAGGCAGGCGGCTGCACCAGAGCTGGTGGAGGGCTCAGGGCCCCCAGGGGCAGCGGCAGCGGGGCATGGCAGGGACGTAGGGATGGACCCCGCAGCTTCCCCTGAGGGCCGGCGCACAGCCAGGCCGGTCTGGCAAGCTTGCAGCCATCCTGCGTCCCAACACAGCCCTGACCCCAGGACTGTCAGCTGCCACCATGGCCAGGCCACTGGTGCCCAGCTCGCAGAAGGCACTGGTGCTAGAGCTTATGGAGCTACAGGAGGAAGCTGGTGGAGAGCTTCTGGGTAACACTGGTGGACGAGGGCGACCTGTACAGCTGCCAGGTGGCCATCTTCAGGCCTCTCAATACCTACTACAAGGGTGGCTATTTTGAGGCACACCTCAAGTTCCCCATTGACTACCCTTACTCCCAACTGGCCATTCAGTTCCTGACAAAGATGTGGCAGCCTAACATCTAAGAGACTGAGGATGTGTGCATCTCTGTCCTCCACCTCCCAGTCCAGGAACCTCAGAGTGGGGAACTGCCCTTGGACCACCCAGAATGTCAGGACCATCCACCTGAGTGTGATCTCTCGCTTCAGTGAGCCCAACACCTTCTCACCAGCCAATGTGGATGCCTCGGCGATGTACAGGAAATGGGAAGAGACCACAAGGAAGGACCGGGAATACACAGACGTCTTGCGGTCCTAGGGACCAAAGTGGATGCGAAGGGTGATGGTGGGATGGTGCCCATCCCCTTGGCTGAGTACCACGTGAAGACCAAGGCACCTGCGCCCAAGGAGGGCTCGGACCTCTTACACGGCTATTACTGCGAGGATGGCAACAGGAGGAAGCCGACAGCTGCTTTGGGGACTGCAAAGATGACTTTGGCAACAAGTGGTCCTGGCAGCCCGTGCCCAGCCAAAATAAACAACAGAGTTTTACCTCACTAGGACTAGACCGAATGGGCTTCTTAGGTGGCGGACTCTACTTCATGCGAGGTTTTGTGTTGGTTCCTCGCACCCTTTAATTGTTTCATTTTAGGTCTTTTGGTTTTTTTCTTCCCTGTATTTGTTCTGGGTTTTTCTCTGCTTCAGTTAAGGGGGGGCTGCCCCATTGTCCACATTTCTTGGGGACCCAGGACCTGGGAGAGGCTGTGGCTGCCATCTGCCCCTTGAGAAGGCAGCATGGCCATGACTGCTGCTCGAAAGCCCTGACTTTGGGGACTGGCCATAGCCCAGAGGAGCCACATGAAGCTACAGACGGGAACGTG
>NW_003852419.1:10682665-10683674 GCF_000181295.1 Otolemur garnettii
ATCAACAGGTGGAACATTTTACAAGATTGATTATATTTTAGGCTTCAATACATGAGTCAGCAGATTCAAAAGAGTGGAATTCATATCATGTATCTTCTCAGACACAGTGGAAAAACCCTAGAAATAAACTCCAAGAGAAGCACTCCATTCTACACAAAGTTATGGAAACTCAGTAGCCTGCTGTTGAATGATTATTGAATCTATAATGAAATTAATAAAAAATCAAAAGATTCTTCAAACTGAATGACAAATGAGACACAAGTTATCAAAATGTATAGGATTCTACAAAAGCAATCCTAAAGGGAAAATTCATAGCCTAACATGCTTACATCAAAATACATACAAATACATATAAAGATCACAAACCAACAATCTAATAATCATCTCAAGGAACTAGAAAAGAAAGAGCAAGATACACTCAAACTCAGAAGAGTAGAAATAACTAAGTTGAGAGCAGAATAAATGAAATTGAAAACAAAAAAATGAACAATATTAATAAAACATAAAGTCAGTTGTTTGAAAAGATAAACAAAATTGATAGGCATCTTGCTAGATCAACCAGAAACAGAACAGAAAGGAACTTGATAAGCTCAGACAGAATGGAAAAGAATATATTACAATTGATACCCGAGAAATACAAAATATTTTCTTTGAATACTTTAAAAATCTCTATGCACATTAACTCAAAAACATTGGGGAAATGTGCGAGTTCTCCACAACACATAAGTTGTCAAGGTTCAATCAGGAGGAAGTAGAACTGGTAAATAGACCAGTTACTACCAACAAAATTGATTAATGAATAAAAAAATCTTTCAACAATGAATCCAGGCCAAGGCCATAAGATTGACTGGATCCAAGATGGGATTATGGGATCAGAATATTGAACAGCTCTCTGCTTCCATTCAGAAGCAGGAATTGGATTTTGAGACCATTGAATGTCATTTTCATCCTTTGCTGGCAAAGTAATAAACTGCTTTTTCCTTCTCATCAAAAAAAAAAAAAAAAAAAA
>NW_003852419.1:10684058-10685122 GCF_000181295.1 Otolemur garnettii
AATAGACATAGATGAAACATAACTAAAAATTAAAAAAACATATATAATAACCCCACAGGCAACATCATACTGAATGTTCAAAAGTTGAAAGCATTCTCAGATCTCAGACAAGACTAGGATGCCCACTATCACCATTTCTATTCAATATTGTGCTAGAAGTCCTAGAAAGAAATCATGCAACAAAGAAATCCGAACAATAGGAAAAGTTTGGATAACAAAGTATTATTCTTCTTTGATGATATAATCTTACATATAGAAAAACCCAAAGATAATTCCATAGAGACTCCTGGAATTAATAAATAAATTCGGCAGTGTCTCAGTTTTAAAAATCAATTACACAACTCAGTAGCATTCCTACATACTAACAATAGTCAAGCTGAGAATCAAAGACTCAATATCTTTCACAATAGCAACAAAGAAATCAAGCATGTAGAAATATATTTAATGAAAACAGTGAATAATATCTATAAGGAAAACTATAAATAACTGAGGAAGGAAAATGCAGGTGATATAAACAAATGGAAAAACTTCTTGCTCATGGATTGGCAAAATTAAAATTGTTAAAATGTTCATACTACCCAAGGTCTTTCATAGATTCAATGCAATCCCCATATAAATGCCAACATCATATTTCACAGATCTAGAAAAAATAATTCTATGCTTCATTTGAAACCAGAAACGATCCTGAATAGCCAAAGCAACCTTAAGCAAAGGGACCAAATCTGGACACATCATTTTACCAGACTTTAAACCATACAAGGCTAGAGGAATCAAAACAGCATGGGACTGGCACAAGACTGGACATATACCAGTGGAATAGAACAAAGTGCCCAGATACAAAACCATCCATGTATAGCTGAATGATACTTGACAAAATACACATCAATATACACTGGGGAAAAGAATGTTTATTCAATAAATGGTGCTGAGAAAATTGGCTAGCCACATGTAAGAGACCGAAATAAGATCCATATTTCTCATCACTCACTAAAATCAATGTAAGATGGATAACATGCTTAAATGTAAGACATAATACTATAAGAATTCTAGAAGAATTTATAAAG
>NW_003852419.1:10685672-10695536 GCF_000181295.1 Otolemur garnettii
AAAAAAAAAATCATTTTATTAAAAAGACACTTGCACTCAAATGTTTATTGTAGCACAATTCCAAATATTTTATACCTGCTATATAGCTCCATATTCTCTGATCATTAGGACATTATTGTCACAAATTATATCTTTTATATCTTTATATATTATATGTCCATTAACCCAAATTTATAATTTTTGCTTTATGTAAGTTGCCTTTAAAATCAGCTAGAGGCAAAATTTAAAACCAAAAAGTATGTTTTAGTGTTTTTATATTTACTTAAGTCATTATCTTTACTAGTGCCCTTTAATTCTTTGTGTGGATTCCAATTTCTGTTTGGTGTCCTTTCATTTCAGCTTGATTTACTTCCTTTTGCATTTCTTCCAGGGCAGGTCTGCAAGCAATCAATTAATTATCTCAAGTTTCTTCATTTGTTTATTGTTCCATATAGAAATATCTTAATCTCTTCTTCATTTTTGACGGACAGTTTTGTTTGTAATACTTAACTGACACATTTTTGTTTTCTTAGCACTGTGAATACTGTATCCCACTGCCATCTTGCTTGTATAGTTTCTGCTAAGAAAATCTATTAATTGGGGCTTTTTATCATTTTTTTTTTGACATTTCTTTGGATGCCTTGTATTTTTTTGGTTGTTGAAATTAGAGTTGTAATTTTTTAACACAAAATTTAAATAATTTTAAAAAATTTAAATATATTTTAAATGTAGCATCTCTGGAATTCAAGTCTGCCCCTTTCAAGGTTTATTATTGTTTCTGCTTGTTGTAGTTATTTGTTTGTTTATTTAGTGACTTCTCTGCACTAATTCTATAAATTTTATATTCTTTGGAGACTTCTCCCTGAAGTCTCCACTTGGTTATTTTGGGCTCAGCTAGATAATGAGTGGAGAGAAATTTCCTTAAATGTTTGTAATCAATGTATGTCCCGCATCTGTTTATTCTGCACCATGCTTAAACACTCAGACTGGGACTGGCAGTTTACAACCCTTCTTACTGGACCAAACCACCAGGTCATCCTGAAGTGAGAGCTTCGGGCCTTCTCCTGTCTTCTCCTAATGCACATGTCCCCAGGCCCACTCATTCATGAGGATTCTTAGATTTTCAAGAATAGATTTTCAATATTCTTGAAAATATTCTTTACTTTTCTTTAATAAACACTCCTTGGTTGGGAAAACCTCCAGTTAATTTCCAGGGTTCTGTAAAGGATTTCTGACAATTTTGCAGTTATATCTTTGTTTCTCTGACTGAGGGTTAAATTTTTAGCAGTTCCTTTCTCTACTATTTTCACTGATGTCACGCCATAGTTTATAATTCTCTGCATTAAACCTTTCCTTTATAATGACACTGTAGGTTCTCTCTTCTGATTGGATTCTGACTAATGAGCTTGTTACAAAATAATTAATTGAGTTAATCAAATTCACTCACTTCGAAAACTGAATAGGAAACACTCAGTTCCTAAGGACCTCGTCATCGGGTGGAACTGCAGGTTCATCATGTAGAAAGACATAGAACAGCCACAGTAATTCTGCAAACTAAACTTAGGATAAGTCTACAGTTTGGCTAACCAGAATAAAAACAGAGAAAGAAAAAGAGGGGAATTTCTCAGACAGAAGCACATAGAGTTAGTGAAGCACCTATTATCCTGGGAGACTGCTTTTAGACCATATGAATCTTTATAGTAGATCATCTTTAACTTAAGATAAATTGAGTCAATCTGTAGTTTTTGAAGCAAGCCTACTAAAAGCAAAGGCTAGAGACTGCTTATCTTTAACATAAGCAATCTGGCTTTTTTCCCTCCATGAATGCCCCATCACTACCCCACACCTCTCATCATTAAGTTTGGGTGCCTTTTCTTATGATACTCCCCCGGGTAGAAAGTCCTGATTGTTTAATTAAGCAATCAAGGGTTTAGACTTAGAAATACTAAGTCCAAATCCCAACACAATCTTATATTTTGACGTTAACTTTATTTTCCTCATTAATAAGAAACTATCCTGTAGGATTGTTATTATGACTAAATGATGTTAGGTACAGAAAGTGACTGTTGACAGACAGAACACATTTTACATTCTCCGGAGTTGTTAGTACAACATTCGTTCTTCGTCTCTACCTGACCCAAGTCTTACCCGCATAGACTCAGATTAATTAAAGTTTAAATTAAAATGCATGTTCATGAAAGCCAAATAAAACTATGACATTCAAAATTAAATTAAATCACATTGACTGGCACGACCAATGTGCTCAATAATATGTATTGAATTAATTGATGAATGACATCTTCCATACTATTCCAGATTTCAATGATTCACTCCTGTCTGCTTTGATTTAATATTATTTAGATGCATTAGTTATCTTTCTTCCCATGAGGCCAGGTAATATGTCTTTTTCTTTTGTTTCCTTAAAGCGGCTGGCACAGTGTGGGGAAATAGAACAAAAAATACATATTCATTCAGTAAATGATATTTTACAGATTCTAACATTTTTATTAGAATAAAAATATTGGCCTTAACATAAAACTTAACTCAACTGTTCTCTCTTTTCCAGACATATCCTGCACATAAGATGTCACTTTTGGCTCTGCAAAGGTTGAACTGTAATGCAATTTTTTTTTTCTTTACGTTATCTTACTATACTTCCTCTTGAACTTCTGACATTAGCTGTCACTCACTGTCAGAGAGCTAACTCTAAGCACGAACCAATCTTTAAAGCTAAGAATAAATGTGAGCTGAGTTGCACAGAGTAATGGTTCTCTACCTCCAAAAAGGCTGTCTTTTCATGCGCTTGCCCTTCAAGGGAAGGGAGATTCCCCTGAACGAAATGTCTGAACAGCCCCCCCATCCAGCATTTCAATTGTCAAACCACTGACCACGAGAATGCAGAATCACAAAGGAGAAAACTAGTTCTTTTGGTGTTTCATACAGTGCAGTGAAGAGCAAAGCACAAGCCCAGAGCTGACCTTCTCGTGGGAAAGAGCAGAAACAAAAAGAAGACAAATTATAAAAGATGACATTAAGAGAAAGAAGAATTAGCAAAGAAGTTGGCAAAATGACACTTCTTTTATAGTGTACAAAGTTTCACTGTATATAGCCTCCACAGCAGGAATTTTTCAGAATTGCCTATGAAAGCTCAAAGTTGATAAAGTATGTGTTAAGATTTTTTTTTAATTTAGACAAGCAAGGGAAACATAGGGTGTAAATACCTGTTATCCTGCAGGTGATTGATTATAGCAAAGGAAGGAAGAGACTGATGACAAAGGCAGGCTGCAGCTCTCCCCCCTGTCTTCCCTTTGATCACTACACGACTGATCCACACCCCATTAGGAGGCTCATGCCAATCAGACACCTTTGGCCGTCCCATCTGAATTTTGTCTGTAAAACCTATTGCAATCACCTACTGTACTATAATAACAAATCATTAAGCTTTGAGAACTTCATCTTTCAACTTTTAGTGCTGAAAATCCCATCAGAATTGGCTACATCTATCATCTCACCTGGACTTACCTAAGCCATAGTGGTTCACTTTCTCAAAGTAGAAGAAACTGATGTTTTCCTAAAATATTTGATCTGAATAAATGAAGGTGTGGTGAACAGTTAACCAGAAAAGGGAAATTGACTGTACCCTTATGTGGTGAGAGTAAAATCAGATTAGTCTCCACCTGAGAACTTGGATGCCCAGCTGGATAAGAGGTTGAAGGAGAAGGAGAATTGTAAAAGGCAGGATGATTAGTTTGTACATCGCTGTAAGCCGTCTCACACTTTACCTCGCACCTCTTTTTATTGAAGAATTGCCCCTTGCCGTGTATATCCCTGTGTAAAGTGAAAATACTTTTGCTTGATTTGCAATGGACCAAAAGGGAGCATTCAATTCTCCATTAACAGATGAACTAGTGCAGAAAATTAAGATCCTATCGTCCTTTCTCTTCACATGGATGAACACTGAGTTAGGCCTATTCTAACATTTTTCAGGGCCATCAGAAGCATGGAGCACCCTCACAGGACAATGTAGGGAGATAAAATGAGGCTCTCATGGGGAGAAAATAGGCAAGTCTTACCTTCAGTAAAATGCTGGTAACCAAATGAATATGATGTTTTAAACAGTAAGCTAATGAAAGATCAAGTTCTTTAAATAATTTGTATTCAGCTCCTCGCCATCTATCTGCCTTCCCAGTGCCTAATCAAGTCCCTTTCAAGGCCCATAACTGGCATTAGGTTCTCTGAGGACTGCATTTCTCTTAACCTCTAACTCTGTGACCCATTGCCAAGGGCATGGTACATGCGCCAAAGTTAGTGTCCTCACTTTTATGGGCAAGAGGTGCTCATGGTGACAGAGCGAGGTGGGAAAATGGGAGGGGCATAAAGTGGGGTGGGCATAGGAAGGGAAGAAAATAAAAATGTAGGAAGAGGAAGGGACAATAGGATTGTCATTTCCTGCACTAGTTCATCTGTTAATAGAGAACTGAATGCTCTGCAAAGGAACAAATGAGTGAAGAATAGGAAGAATGCAGAGAGAAGAAACTGTGGCAAGGTGAATATATACTAGAATTCGGATGAAAAGAATTTAGACTAAACGGCAGGCTCTCTGCTCTTTACATTATAGGAAACTTTATAAATACCATTTAATCTCACTTGCCTTGTGTATTGATAGTACCCACTTTCCCAACTTCATAATTTTGTTGTAAGAATCAAAAGTGACAAATTAGTGAATGTGAACTGTGCCCTACGAAGCCCCATAAGTACACATACTTCAGGGTTTGTAATCTATTATCACACTCACGCTCTCTATTCTGATGGTCACACTTTGTTTCAGTTTCACAATTAAGGTGAGTCTAAAAAATATGCTAATAAACATATACATACTTAGAGAAATATACAAGTGAATCAATTAATATGAAAATTTATTTTGAGGGGCAAAGTTATCAAGGTTTCCTGGGAGCATATAAAGTAGCTTAAGATGAGGGTGTATCTCTAGGGGTAGCCACCCCTCACATGAGACTCACTGGAAGGGACTTCTCCCAATGGATGAACTCTGTAAGGGAGAATGCTGATACACTTGAATAAGAGACACAAATTGAAGGGGAATGGCAGAATTTAGTTTGGAAATGACTATTCGAAAATGTTTGAGATATAAATGTCTCTAAGCAGTATCCAGTTGATGCTGTCTTATTGTCCAGCTTCACTCAATTACCATATATGCCTAAATTCTGAAAGCAATCAAGTTTTTGAATCCTGATTAGAGGAATATTCCCAATCACTATACTCTACAGCAGATCCTAACTTAAAGTGCTAGTGTGATAGTTACTTGTATGCTTGATTGAAAAAAGGAGAGGGCCTTACAGCACAGACTGCCCAACTGTCTGCTGCTACCTGAAACTTCAAGGCTGGTACCCTTCCTTCTTCACCTATGGGTGACCATTAAGAAAATGCCTATGGCTCAGTGAGTAGGACACCAGCCCCATATACCAAGGGTGGTGGGTTCAAATCCAGCCCCAACCAAACTGTAACAAAAAATAGCCAGGTATTGTGGCTGGCACCAGTAGTTCCAGCTTCTTCGGAGGCTGAGGCAAGGGAATCGCCTAAGCCCAGGAGTTGGAGGCTGCTGTGAGCTGCGACACCACAGCACTCTACCCAGAGCGATAAAGTAAGACTCTTGTCTCTACAAAAAAAAAAAAAAGGAAAGAAAGAAAGAAAAAAAATAAAATGCAAGTCCCTACATTCGGTGCAGGAGATAATGAGTACTTGGTCATAAAAGGAAAGAACAGTATAACAAATCTCCTTATTCCCTCATTCCATATCTTCTTTTGCAGGAATGACAACCCTGAAAGAGAGCATGATAGATGATTCACGGATTACGGGGGAAAAAGAATAATATCTACACATCTCTTCTCATAATCTTTTATTCCAACTTTGCCTTGAGCTTAATATCTTGAAATATAAAAATATATAAATTACATTTAGACCGCTTTTTATAAATCTTGCAATTAGTTCTCAAATGTTATTTCAATTTGCGTTTTCTCACTAACTTGTATCACTTTGCTTATTAGAATTCAATTATATGTATGTGTGCTGTGTGCTTGAAAATTATAAAATATCATTTGTAAACAAATAAGGTATTTTACTGGCCTGCCTTTTACTAGGTCATTCTGAATTTCCAAAATATAAAGACCCCGTCTTCCAGCATATGAGTTGCTAGATCATTTGAGCTTGCCGTTACCATTTCGGGTCAGAAGAAAATCCTTCAGGCCATTTATTTTTCACCATGATATTGAGGACAACCACTGTACGATGAACTTCTTGCGGGTTCCTGAACAGACTAAGCATTTTGACAACCCCATGGCTTTGCACAGCATGACTCGGGGTCTTCAAATACTTTTCCTCAAATCCTTACTCTCCCTGTAAAGCTCTTGTTCATTTTCTTCCTCTAGTGCCAGCAACCTTCCCTCTGAAGGGATAGAAGCTTTTCTATGTGAAAGGCTCAAACTCTATGTGACAAATTTACCTGCTACCACTCTGGTGATCACATCTCTTTATTATTATAGTCTTTATGAGAACATATAATTATTTTTCCTATATTTGCCTCCCACAAAAATGATGACTTATCAAGGACAAACACAAGCTCTTGATGGCAGACTTTCAGGGACGACAATTTTTAAATCTTTTAATAAAACTCAGATTTTTCTATATCACTCATGACTTTAAAGTATAGGCCCCTAGTGAGGCCTATACTTTAAAGTATAGGCCGCTTTTATTTTATACAAAGAAAGTAGACTCTGAAGAAATGTTTAAAAGTACTTGGAGGCTCTCATCAGTCCTCTAGTGGGTGTTTTCTGGACCCTTCAATGTCTTCGCTACCGCTGGCGGCATCTGACAAAGAATTATATCTTTTGAAAAAATAAATTAGCAAGAATAATGAAAATTGGAGATCAGAAGAGAAATATCTAGAAAAAACTTACTGCCTATAACTATTTTCAAAGCTTTTATGCTTAGGAGAAAAATCTTTTAAAGTGCTATGGTTTGGAAGAGGCACAGGAAATAAAGTACTTGTGGCATGAAAGATGATGTGTGAGGAAGGAAAGAGAATCTGGGACGTAGTTGAGAGGTCAATCCCAGATGCCGAAACTCCTTCTGTGACCAACAGGAGGGAAACAAGAAACCTCAGGTCCTAGTAATTAGATAGAAACCAACGGAGATTCTAGTTTTTGAATCATCACAACCTCATAAGAACGAGTTCATGCTTTCATTTGGAGCATTACTTTTATATGTGAATGACTCAAGTTGTTTGGGCAGGTTGAAAACTCAGTTTCGATCTGGCTGCTTTTGTCACAGTCACACAGACACACATACACATCCCACTTTAGTTTCCCATCTCTCACTGTTGATGCAGCGTTCTTTGACTGGTCTCTCATTTTTTTAATCAAAGTTAAAGTGGCACTGAAGTTCCAAAATTAGGTTTCAAAACCATTATAGAGATTAAAAAAAAACACACAGCTGTGCTGTCAAATATCTAGAGAAGAATCCTTTATGCTCTTCAATGAAAGGATGTTTGCTTGCCTCTCTCCTTTTCTCTCCCACAGCTCATTAATGAAAAGTTTTGACTAATTCTAGAGAGTCATATAATTGGATACTCACTGTTCATCTGTTCAGTTGATAACCTAATCAGTCCTTGGGAAATGTGGCTTACCCATCATCCTGTTATACTGACAACATACTCACAATCCAATTACCAAACTACATCATTTATTTGGATTAAGAAATCCATTAAAATTCTATTCTTGAACATGATTCCATATAGACATAATAAGCATCACATCATATAAATTATTGGCTTTTAAGTTTAGACTCCCAACTTTTGTAAGATTTGTACAATTTAGCATTCAAAGACCATTCAGGAAGCATAAATCACTGACATTTAAAAAAACTAAATAAAGATGAAAATTTTCTGAGAAAAGGAAACAGAGGCACAAATTAAAGCCAATTAAAATACCTACAGTAAAAACCAGAACGATTCCAGTGGTAAATTTAAAAGACTAAAAGATTTAAGAACATGAAGGATGAGACAGTACGTTTTTCTGATAGGATTTTATAGTAAACACTGAATCTGTAACATATAATTAAACGTCAGTAAAGCTGTGAAAAACAATATATAATTTCATATACAGCACATCTGTATTACGTGTGAAAATAAAGAAATGAATAGCCAAAGGCAGAACCTATAATTATTTTCCTTAGCTGTTCACCCACAAAGAAGGTCAGTCCTCATAGATTAAAAACAGTTGCACATATGTATCAGTGCTCTCTCAACATAATTGACATAAATAATAATTTTTAAAAGAATGAATATTAAGCATAAAACAACAGGCATTGATGTCTTAAGTGTTTAAAGCAATGGAGTAATAAGATGAAAGGAAATTTTATATTCAAGAGGTTAATTTCTTCACTCAAGAACTTAATTGGGTTTAATCTGAAAAGTGCTTCAGTGAACGTACAGCTCCCTGATTCAGTATTTTGAATGGGAGAACAAAGAGAAAAAATAGGAAGAATTCTCAATAGCAGCTATGTGCCACTTAATGGAGTCAGGACCTGGTCTGTAGCTCTAGATGCTTCTTCCAGACGTCTTCGTTTTTTATGTTCTAGTCCATGACATATGGAATCATTATAATGGAATCATAATAACATAATGGAATAAGTGGCTTTGGGTCACTGAACATACCACACCCGTCGACGTCTCCATGACTTTCGCACACTCGTTTATCTGTCCACCTTTCCCCTCACCCTTTCATTTGTGTGAATGGTTTGTTCTAATGCACACATCAGTCTCCACCTTTTAGATTCATCTTCTCCAGGGCTCCTGAACATTTAGCTGTTCCGGCCATTGAGATATTTCTCACACGCAGGGGTCCTCAAACTTTTTAAACAGGGGGCCAGTTCACTGTCCCTTAGACTGTTGGAGGGCTGGACTGTGGGCCCCAGGACGAGTCAGCTGCTAAGCAGGACAGGCAGTGGTGGCAAAAACACCCAGGTGGACCGGATAAATGTCCTTGGCGGGCCACATGTGGCTCACGGGCCATAGTTTGAGGATGCCTGCTTTGGCTTTTAAGTTCTTCTCTTCCTCTACACTGTGACCATTTTGGCAAAAGATTCCACATCTTTTCAACTGCCTATCTCTGGACTCATTTAGTGATATCTAGCAAAAAATAAATTTGGTAAACAAGAGCCTCTGGTTGGTTTCCACTCATAAGTGTCCTCTCAGAGTATCCACGGCCTACCCTCAAAACTAATTGCTCAATAACTTTCTATATTCTTTGCTAAAATATCTGATCTCTGGAAGCTATAGATCTTTTAATATCAAACACATATATTTGTTTGGACTGAGAATTTTTATTTTCAATATTGTGCTGTATTGTAATATTAGAAATAACAGCCAAAATTACTGTAAAAGTTATAATTCCCTGGTTAGCAGGAGAATAGTAGAAGTCACAGAATTCCAGCTTTTTCTATTCCCCTTCACATACAAAATGTCATTTTGTCTTTGTACTCATTCATGTATTCAACAGATATTACTAAGTTCTCCTGTGATCCTGTCACTGTCCTGGGCACTGAGGTTACATGTATAAAATACATGATGTTCTTGCCATCACGATGTTTCCATTCATGTGAACCAGAAATATTTTTGAGGAAGTACATGCATTTTTTAAAGTTGTTATTGATAAATATCATTAAGAAAATAAAACAAGGTTAAGAGATAGTCACAGAGAGCTTCTTTTTTCTAGGAGAGGAAGATGATATGTAAAGACACCTGATATCATAGAGAAAAGACATTGGCAAAGCATTGCTAGGCTAAGGGAACCAAGACAACCTAAGTTCTCC
>NW_003852419.1:10695601-10701283 GCF_000181295.1 Otolemur garnettii
GTGTAGGAACCTGATCCTAGAGAACCCTGGAGATGATTAAATGGCATTTGATAAAATACAATTTAGATTTTTCAAAGTCCTTTCTTGTTATGGAGCGGGAAGTGGGTGTTAGGGGAACAAGAGCAGGAAGAGGAAGATGAGGACGCTCTTGCATAGCCAGAAAAGGAAGAGGTGACGGCGGGGGCGATGACAGACAATGGGAAGGTGACATTTCGGAGGTGGAGCTGACCTGCTTGAAGTTGGATATGTGCTGTGGTATGGAAAGTGCTAGGAAGAACCAAGGTTAACACCTAAGTTTGGGGCCTGAGAAACTGGGTAATGGCGGTAATGTAAATTGACATTTAAAAAAGAAAATGGAGAAAGAGAAGGCTGATGAGAAGGGCAACATGGAGAGGGGCCAAGACGCTGGGCAGATCGTCTGCGCTAACTTACCAAGAATGATAACAAGAATAGTTGCAGAGAGGAAGAGATTGAGCATTTTCTCCTCATTTTTAAAGTGTGGCACATATGTGTAAGTCCTCAGTATGTATCAGTAATAGGAAGGCCTAGAGGACAGCAGAGTCCAAGTTCAGTCACTTCAAAGAAGCTGAGAATTAGGTATGAGGAAAGAAAATTGTTTGAAAAAGGCATGAGGAGACAGGAGCCGTCTTATCCTACCAGGCCCAGTGGTATATGAGGCACATCTGAGAGAAAAAGAAAAAACCTTTCCATTTGAAAGGACCGCAGGAGAACCTGTGTCTTTGGGGGAATGCGAGCAGGAAGGGAATATTTTGAAAGTTATGAGGAGAAGGAGGATTCTCTGATGATGACCGAGAGTCTCAGAGGGCACTATAGAGAGTCTGGGATCAGAGAACTGGCATCAAAGTAGGGAACGTACAAATCTTACAACAATAAACATCTGAGGGTAATAAATAGCCTGAGAGGTATGGGTTTTGATATGACCAGATTTTGATGCCAGATTGTTAAAATACTGAGATATTTCTACATATGGCAAACAGTCATTATCCATAGCTCTCATGGAGCCTTTCGCATAATCCTGGATACTCATCGATCCCTTTTTCTAAGACTCTCAACTTTCTTGATCTAGCGACCATAAGAACTGTTACAAGGCACACCAGGTGTTTCTGGAACACTCTCTCGTGCAGCGTCTGCTGTCTGTTTTGACTTACCTGTACAGACACCCTTGTTTAATATGTTGAATACCTCATTTTTCACATGTCATGCTAAGTATGACGACTGGGTGATAAAGCTCATTGTAATATGAGGGCCCATGGGATCAGTGCTAATGTTCTCTGAGGAGAATAAATTAGACTATTTCCCTCATAGTATTGAAGGAAGAGTTGGTCTTACAATCAAAACAGTGAGAGCAATAGTGTGACAAACGAGGGGAAGGGCACCCCTTTTGGGTTTTTTAGAGACAGAGTCTCACTTTATTGCCCTTGGTAGATTGCCATGGCATCATAGCTCACAGCAACCTCAAACTCCTGGGCTTAGGCAATTCTCTTGCCTCAGCATCCCAAGTAGCTGAGACTGCAGGCATCTGCCACAATGCCCAGCTGTTTTTTTGTTGCAGAGTTTGAACAAAACCAGGGCCAAGTTTGAACTCGCCACTCTCTGTGTATAGGGCCAGCACCCTACCCACTGAGACACAGGCTCCCCCCCGGGAAGGGCACTCTTAATGAAAGCATGTGAAGAACTGTGTTTTTTCATGATGAGAGGAGCCACATACACAAAATCTAAATCCCAACAAATAAAATAGTTTTACTGAGATACCCAATGCATACTGCTAGGACCCCATAAAACAGGGTGTTACATTAGCCACAAGGACACATGTTCACAAAAATGCCCAAGAGCATATTTTACTGAGGGATGGATTCTGATTCAGTTCTTTCAGATGTGAAAATCTATGCGTTTTCTTCAACATGCCCAATGTATCTACATGTACCAAAAACCTATTATTATGGCACTGTTTTAACACATAGGTAAAGGAAATTTGAAGATACCAAAGATGAAAAGCTCAGAAACAGTAGCGCACATTGGGGTCTATCCTGCAGACAGATTGCAACCCAGCCTTTGGAAACTGAAATGAAGGGAAAAGAACTTTAATAAATCTCATGGTACACATGATGAACATTCAGTAAGACAAACACAAAGTTTTATTAGCAAGCTATGACGTAGTCACAATAGATTTAGAAGCTCTACCTAGCATGTGTGTATTTTAGGAAACACTTTCGATATACACACTGATGTTGCAATATAACTAATTACTTAGCAAATTATCTAAATACTAGGCTATAACATCAAATAAGAACTTTATTAATTAACTTCTTTGCTGATTCCAGTAATTTTGGTTAAAATACGAAAATAAAACTATGAAAGCATTTGGGTAAACTCATGAAAAGAGATCCTATGTAGAGAATTTTTTTAAAGTGTTCAAACTGCACAATTTACAAGTCAAAATAGGTCTTAAGGAATCTATGCTGTATTTGGCCTCCTAGAAGCTATTTCAAGGTTATCAGGGTTGTTTTATATAGGTAACTTCAAATATTAGGTAAAATGGTGCCCTCAAAATGAGATGAAATTGATCAAGTGAAGAAATTGGCCGAGAGGATTTTTATGAGAGGTTCCACTTAATTCGCAACACGACATAATTCTGAGAATGCCTTTTTGGACCAATGAAAAACATTAGTTATGTAAAACGTGGATGCTATTGACACAGACTTTATGAAAGTAACATCAATTTCTTCTAGACAAAATAGGTTTTGAAGCTGTAAACTAAGTAACATCAGTCATACCAATTAAATCCTTATCATCCCGTGTATATATAATAG
Organism: Otolemur garnettii; assembly: GCF_000181295.1. Taxonomy (NCBI): domain Eukaryota; kingdom Metazoa; phylum Chordata; class Mammalia; order Primates; family Galagidae; genus Otolemur; species Otolemur garnettii. The sequence goes on from NW_003852419.1 coordinate 10,698,433, forward strand.
CTGTGGGTGTTAACAATTAATACAAGGTGTGCTTGGGCAGTCCTAGTTTGTGTCTTTTTAATTTAGTTTGTATTAACAATGTTCTGTTTTGCTTTAAAAATTTTCCTGGTTTAGTAAATAAACTATATGGACATACCAATTAAAAATGATATGTGTATATCCTTGCCAATTAAAGGTAAAGAATCAAATATTGAACAGAGAAATTAAGACATCTCTGGCAAAAATTATGACCCTACAGAGGGTTTAAAATGATTCTTTGTAACATATAATATTTTCCTAAAATACAGGAAGGATGCTAGAGTAAGTAAGCTTGTTCCTTTTCTTCTTTTCTTGGGGATGAAATGATTTTCCACCTACCCAATCTACCTGCATGCTTGATTTATGCAGACAGTGCATATTCATGATTAAGGCATGCACATCAGGGAGAGATGGGTTTAAATTCAAAATTTGATAATTCATGACTATGTGGCTTTGGACAAGTTATTTAACCTCTCTAAGCTTCCTTTTCTCTTCTGCAAGATGAGAACATTAGTATCTTCCTCAAAAAAATTCCCACTGGTGGGGGAGAAAAAAATGGTAGGCTATAAACAGCCTGCCCGCATGCTGCTCCCGAGGAAAGAAGTGAAAGGTGTAGATAGCTGCCTACATACAGATCACTTCTAATACAAAATTGCGAAATCACAGAGAAACAATATAGAACACTCAGTGTGGAAAAAAATCAGGTGACATGGTAAGAAAAATAACAAGATCAGAGAAAAAGTGGACAATAAGAAGATAGACTGCTGAGGTGCCACACTCACCCTGTTAGCACAGTGTGAACTAAACTCTAAGATGGGTCCCAACACCCCCACAGATCCCTACCTGGTCAGACTGGGGACCTGCTGGAGTCTATGAAAAACCATTGTAATAGGCAACAGGCTCAGTGGAGACTGGGCAGCAGATGAAGCCATCCTGAGCTCTCGGGTGTAATTTGCCAGGTCTGCAGTGGGTTGGGCAGGGAGTGGAGTGATTTGTGCCTTCCCTGAGCTATACCCTGTGGCTGGAGTCAAGTGCTTCTCCCCTAGAGCACAATGGGATCTGAGCGAGGGAATTGACTGGGATGCAGCAGGCTCCAACATAAATAGCTCTGGGTGACGACTTCCCCAGGTCTTGTGTGAGGCGTGGAGAACACTGGAATCCCTGGGCTGCCACACCTGACCTCTTCCCACCTGATTGGTATCTGTGGGGCCCCTGAGCCTACAGAACAGCCTGCTACTTCTGATACTTGCTTAACCCCAACTCTACTTCCCAGGCCCCAACTGCCTCCTGCCTACTCAGCCCTGATCTTACCTTCCAGGTCAGATTGGTCCTGTCACCTGCGGGGCTCTGCTTCTGGCTCAGAAGCTCTGCTTACAGCTTCTCCCCCATACTGATTCTGATGTTCTCACACGGCCAGAGTACAAGACTCTGCCTCTGTGGCTCCAGAACTTCCTTGTGGCAGGAGAAACCAACCCCAAATCTCCAGCACTTCACTAAATCTCTAAGATCCCACTGCAGAACCTCCACCACTGTAGCAGGGCCAGGAGAACTGCTCCAAAGTCCAATACGTCCCCAAGCTTCAAGTCCCTAATACACATGTACACGGTGACATGGTTTGAGCAAATGCCCACAGCCCAAGAACCCATGGCAATCTTACCCAGCTTCTCCTGCTACTTCTGTGGGAAGACCCTGGGTACAGCAACCCCTACAATTTCAGCCCGGCTCCTAACGCTAACATTCTACAACTATCTGTGAACTCAACATCCTACCCAAGCAGGATTCAGCACAGGGTTTAGTGGGTAACCAGGGGTGAGCAGAACAAATCAGAACAGTGTTACAGGTATCTAGGTCACACACCCCTCCTTTGACATGTCAACATGGAGTGGAGAGGGGAGCACCAGCTAGTGACCTCCTCTTACTCTAATTAGGCAGGAGAGTTCTCAGCAAGAAACAGGGGCCCTGCCAAAATATAAGCTCTGAGTTGAGAAAAGAGGTCTCAGATGAGAAGAAATCAGCAAAAATCCCCAGCAACATAAAGAATCAAAACTGATCAAATACCCTCAAGGGATCATAATGGAGCTAAAGCAGTGAATTCCAACTACAAGAAACTTGTCAAAATGGCAGAAATGGAATTCAGAATATGGATGCATATGAGAGGAATGGAATTGAAAAAGCGGAAAACTAACAAAAGGAATCCCCAAATATTTCAGGCAATTAGTAAAAACAGTCACTAAAGAACTAGACAAAATTAGAAAGGACACAATAGAACTTAAAGTAAAGAAAGTGTCATTCAGAGATTTTCAAAAGATGGCAGAAAGTTCCAGTAACAGATTAAACCAAGGAAAAGAAAGAATCTCAGAGTTTGAAGACCAGGCTCATGAGCTAACCCAATTATTTAAAGAGGCAGAGAAGAGAACAAAAAATTCAGAACAATCACTCAGAGAGATAAAGGATAATGTGAAGATATGGGATATGGGAACAAACACACGAAATATATGTATCTCAGAGGGAGAAAAAGAAAGTGTTGAAAGCCTGGACAATCTATTTGAGGGAATCATTGAGGAAAACTTCCCTGATAAAGACAGAGATTCAGATATCCAGACAAAAGATGGTTATCACACACTAAGAAGATTCATAGCAAATAGACATCTGGCCAAAGTCAAAATGAAAGAGAAAATTCTACAAGCAGCCAGACATAAGCAGCAGCTGACTTACAAGGGAAAACCCATCAGAGAGCAGCAGACAGGTAGAGTGCACACTATCTGGTTGGTGACCATACTCATAACTTTGACTCAAACTGTACAAAAAGCGATTCATGTGTCCAAAACATGTG
>NW_003852419.1:10703315-10715222 GCF_000181295.1 Otolemur garnettii
GTAGCCACCTTCATGCCTACTACCTGTCTTTTTCTCCAAAGACAACTAGTATTTTGCTAGCATAAGCGTTTAATGTTGATTACCTTTATTTCATATACAAGGAATCATATAGTATATGTATAGTGCATATATGTAAAATAACATATAATATTTATGTCTGCTTTTTTCACTTGACATTAAATTTGTCAGTTTGTGGTTCAATCATTCTCACTGCTATATAAAATCACCCTGTATGATTTATGCATTCTTCTTTTCATGGGCATTTTGTTTATTGCTAATCTTTGGCTATTATGAATAGAACTTCCATGACTATTCTGGTATATACCTTTTCATAAATATATCTTCCTTCTTCCAGTGAGTATACTCCTAGGAGTCGAATTGCTGGATTATTGAGTGTTTATAACATTGAGCTTTAGTAGATGCTGCCCAGTATTTTTAAAGCATTAGTACCAACTTACACTCCAACTAGCAGTGTATGAGAGTTATAGTTTCTCCATAGAATACCTAATCCCCTAACCCTTAAGATGGTCACTCAATGTTTTTTGAAAAATAAATTTAATTTTTTAAAGCAGTTTTGGATCACAACAAAATTGAGTAGATGGTCCAAAGTCTTCCCATGCACACCCTGTTGACACGTGAATAGCCTCTATTAAAATCCTGCACCAGAGTACATTTGTTACAATCAATACTGACAGCTAACTTATATTATTTCTCATTGTTGTTTAGTTTAAAATTTTCTGATGATTATAATGAACACCACTTTTTGTGCTTGTTAGACATTTGAACATCCTCTTTTGTGACATGGTTAAGTCTTTTGCTCAAATTGTTCATTAGGTGCTTGCTTTTTCCATATTGATTTGTAGAAATTATTTGTATAATCTGGATATATGTCTCTTTTGGGTAAATGTACTACAAAATGTTCTCCAACTTTCATATATTTTTTCTGTATAATTTGAAACATTTGTGCTACCTATGAGCTGTTCCTATTAATATGTGCTCTTTTTTTGGGGGGGGGATTGTTTTTGCATCATTTAGTCCTGATTTCTGGCATAGGTCACAATTCTTTCCTGAATGCTGTACAACACATATGTACAAAAATGTAGTGCCACTGGATGGCTGTTATCTTCCTCTAGGGAGGTCTAATTTTCTTTTTTCTTTTCTTTTCTTTTCTTTTTTTTTTTTTGAGACAGAGCCTCAAGCTGTCCCCCTGGATGGCGTGTCATGGCATCACAGCTCACAGCAACCTCCAACTCCTGGGCTCAAGCGAGTCTCCTGCCTCAGCCTCCCAAGTAGCTGGGACCACAGGCACCTGCCACAACGCCTGGCTATTTTTTGGTTGCAGCCATCATTGTTGTTTAGTGGGCCTGGGCTGGATTCGAACCCGCCACCTTAGGTGTATTTGGCTAGTGCCTTAGCCACTTGAGCCACAGGCGCCAAGCCTAATTTTCTTCTGAATAGCAAACAGAAAATGAACAGATCACTTTGATTTGAGAAAGGATAGCCTATTTCTGTTTTGTCTTTTCCTCCTAACGGATAGCTCTTCTGGGGTTTTAACTGAATGCCAGGCCATCTACCAGGCTTTCTCCCTTGGCAGGCCCTCTACTCCAATTTTTGTCACCTTAGCACCATGAAACTAGTAAATTCTCTGCTTACATGTTTAGCTTCTTAGCAGAAATTCTCTGCTTAGTTTCTGTGTCTAATCCAAAACATATATGACTTAGGGCAGTGGTTCTTAACCTTCCTATTGCCACAGTGTATTTTCATTGTTAAAAGGGGGTCACGACCCACAGGTTGAGAACCTCTGAGCTAGGGCATCGCCTTGAGAATAACCTGTATTGAGAACTTCTGGCTCACTTTTTAGTCCTCTCTTTACTCTAGGATCTTGTCATTTTAAATCCTAATAGTAGCCCTGTACTAGTTTTTAATCTCCCTAGCTCAGTGAAACAGCTACATTTCTAGGGCTCTGCATTGTGTCTCATGTAGCAAATCAGCAAATATTGTCAGGGAAAATGTAGAGAAAATATAGGACTCTCGTTATCCTACAAGTCACCTTCATGACCCTTAAGAAAATAAATTCACCTAATGTTTGTACACATTAAAGGCAAAGAAATTAAAAACACGTAAGAGAAGGGCTTGGTGTATTTAAAATCAAAGCACAGTAAAATGTAAGTGAAATATGTCCATTTAGTATGCCCTTTCTTAACTCAGCCTGCCTAAATTCTTTTCATCATTTAATACTCACATCAAATGTTACTTCTTCCATGATTTCTTAGGAGATCCCACTAGTCAGTATACAACTGTGTTTTCTTTGTCCATATACTTAGGAAATATGGGTGACCCTCTTCAAAGGGCACATTCCCCCTTACCTACTAAATCACACTCTGCATACTCTAGACCACAAAATGCTCTGCAGTCCCAGGAGCATTCTGGGATCTGTGCAAACCTTTGATCTGAATCTGTCCCAATGGAGGATGAATATAGCCATCAGAATATGTACCAGTGGGCTCAAAGTTTGGCCAGTGGGAGAGCATTTGTAAATAGGGTTGAAAGATTAAATATAGGATGCCCAGTTAAATTGGAATTTCAGAATCATAACAGAATATTACACAGGACATATTTATACCAAAAAAATATTATTTTGTATCTGAAATTCTTATTTCACTGAAAATATTTTATTTGCTAAATCTAGCCATCCTACTTGCAAGAGACCTCAACAGTGATAGTTTTGCCAGGCAAGGTTTCTACGTTGGGCATTCAAGGCCCCTCTATTATAGGACAGAGATAGACGTGGAAAGAAAAGTAGGTCAGCCTTGGAGCCAGGGTATAAAAGTGGGGAAGTCAGGGACCTAGTACAGGTCCTCCTTCAGTTCTGGGCTGAAATTCAGAGAAGTCTAAGGATTTTAACTCTGAATCTGGTCCTCCAGGTTGTTATAGAAATATGTCTGCCAAGAGAATAGGCTAGACCATATTTAAATTAGCATGATTCATTTCCTTGCTTATTTTATTTTTATTTTTTGTTGTTGTTGCAACAGAGTCCCACCCTACACCCTGAGCAGAGTGCAATGGTGTCATATCTCACTGCAACCTCAGACTCAGGCTATGGGCATCCTGCTGCCTTAGCCTCCTGAAGGCGCTGGGCTTGCTGCAGTGCCCGGCTGGGGTTTCATTTTTTTAGGAGTTGGGGTCTCATTCTCACTCAGGCAAGTCTCAAACTCCTGAGCTCAAGCAATTCTCCCTCCTCAGCCTCCCTCAGTGCTGAGATTACAAGGACACTTAGTTTCAACATCTGGTATTTGAACCTTTGTTTGTACTTTTGCCTCCATCCTGGAAATTTGGGGCAATACTGCTGCCTGTATTATAAATCTTAATACATATCAATTTGTGTGTTAGTTAATCTGCACATTCAATTCCATTTCCTTTACTCAATCATATGGAAGATTAGATCCATATGATACATTAAGATCTTTCCAGGCAAAAATGACACTTAGTTCTATCTGTTCACTAAAACATCTGGCATTTTACACCCGCGGACATTGAAGGCAGGAAAGTAAAGTAGTTAAACACACTTTGCAAGTGTTAATAGCCTGACTCTGATTGGGAGAGGAGAGGGTAAACCAGATCCTAGAAGAATTCATTTATCACTTCTGTGCTTTAGTTACCTGATCTATGAAATCAGAATAATAAATAAGACTTCTTCATTGGCTATCAAAATGATTCAATTAGTTAAAATAAACAAAGCAATGAGAAAGTTGCCTGGAACTCATTTAGCAGAGGACAAATGTTAGTTATTTTAAAATCTGTGACCTTAAGAAGTCATACAAACCTCCCACTGGGATAGTCCTCATATGCCAGATAGCTCCGATAGTCAGAAAAGTTGATCATTTACATCTATTCATTTGCATGTCTCTTTATGGGGGAATCTAGAATTTCTTACCCGTGACTCTTAAGATGACTACAGCATTCAGCAACAGCTTAAAAACATTTTTTGGTTTCCATTTCTAGAGAAAGCATGGCCTAAGAGCAAGTTAGAGGCACAAAGTCTCCCAACAAAAGAAGGCAAGGAAGTTTGAAAAGTCTGCATCTCAGTAACACAGCTGAGGAGTGCTGACCAGGGAGTTCAAAAATGGGAAATGTGCTCACTTTACAGAAAAATCACTCAGGCTCTGGTCTTGTTTGTAATAGCTGTACATGGATATAGCAATGGGCTCCTTTATACTTTGACTATCACAGATTTTTAAGTAGATAAAGCACTTATTTAAAAAAAATTAATAGACAAATGGAAATTACTCTTTAACGGCAACCCCTCCCTCAAGTAATAACTAATAAAAATCAACAGGCAAATGCTCTCTACCAGCATCTGAGCCTCCTCACTTGGCTGGTATCTAGAAAAACTCAAGCCTTATTCCCAACTAGTTTTCTGTCAATCAGGAGGTATTTTTGGCCAAATTCCCCAAGGCTATAACCACTTCACAAGTTCTAGGCATTCTGAGAACACCATCATTAGGGAACATTTCTTTCCTAGAAGCTGTTGCCCTCCCCATGCCCAGCACCTGCCCAGTTATGTGTCAAGCAAAGGGGATGGGAAATAAAGGAGTGTAAATTATAGTGTTTGCCTTCAAGGATCTTAGGGTCTAATGGAAGACTCAACCTATTTATACCTGAAAACAATTTCAACCAAAAGTATGAAGTTTTATAGCATTAGTGTTCAGTATCAGAAAACAGTATAGAATGTAATAATGATAATTACAGTAACACACCATACATAATAAAGCCTGACATTTCAGCATTTATGACAACTATTCTAAGCATGTTACATGTATCATTCAAAGGAAGATGTATTAATTTCCCAGAGTTCCCATAACAAATTACCACAAATTGGGTGGCTTAAAACAAAAGAAATGTAATTCTCTCACAGTTCTGGAGGGTGGACATCTGAAATTAAAGAGACACTGGGACCATGCCCCCAAAAGCTCTAAGCAAGGACTCTTTGACTTTGACTCTTTCTGATGGCCCCAACAATCATTGGTCCTGCATGGTGTGGTGGCTTCATCACTCCCATCTCTGCCTTAGTCATTTATGACTCTTCTTGTCTGCGTGTCCTCTCCTCTTCATGTAAGGGATGCCCATCATTGTTTAAGGCCCATTCTAATCCAGTATGTCCTCATCTTAACTAATTATATCTTCAATGCTGTTTACACATAAGGCCATAGTCTGAGATGCCAGAGACTGGATTTTGAATCCCATGAGTAGTGATTTTAACTTACTACCGAAGGTTAGATTGAGCCTAATTAAAACAAAAATTATATAACATGTTTATGGAGACATAAGTCTTGAAACATGAGTGGCTTTGGGAATAAGAGAGTTTGGACTCCTATCCACTAAGCATTTTTATTGAGCAAATACTCTGCCAGGCACTGCTCCTAGAGCAAGAGCATCAGCAATCACTCTGTGTTAGTATTCATTAGGGATCTTCATAGAAAGAAAAAAGAATAAAACATAAAGAGGCTTACATAAGAGAAGTTTATTTTTATTTTTTTCTCTCTTTTAGGTAAGAAGGTCTAAAGTAGTATGGTGGCTCTGCAGCTCCATCATGCACTTGTCTCTTAGGACTATTAATCTTCAGAGATGGAACACTCTGGAATGGCTGAGGGAACTTCAGTCATCCAGTAGAGGAAAGAAGTGATAGACAAGAGTCGTTTTTCTGAGCTACATGAATCTTCCTGGAAGATTTTTCCATAGTCCTTCCCTTTTATAATTTAGTCCCATGGCCATCTCTAACTACAAAGGAAGCTGGGCTTACTGCAATCCTAAAAAAAAAAAAAAATCAAGATTCTGTTTCTAAGAATAAAGGGAAGAATGGCTATTAGAACTCTGCTTCTCAGTTTTGACCTAAGAACAAACAAACAAACAAAAAAAAAAAAGTCTGAAAGTCCATTTGAGAAAGAAACTAAGCTAATAGATGTACTAGTTGTCTATTGTTGCTCTAACACATGACCACAAACAGTGTCTTAAAACAACATAAAATTAATTCTGAAATAAGTCTCACTGGGCTAAAGTAAAAAATGTCTGCAGGGCTGCATTCTTTTGAAAGGCTCTAAGGGAGAATCTATTTCATTCTTTTCAGTGATGAGAAGCTCCCTACATCCTGTCTGATGGCCCCTTCCTTCACCTTCAAGACCAGCAAGTTTGCATCTCTCTGACTGATCCTCTGTCCTCACATCTCCTCCTGACTGTGACTATAACCAGGGAAGAGTTCTCCTCCTTTAAGGACCCCTGTGATCAGCTGGAGTTGACCTGGATAATGCAGGCTAATCACCCCATTTCAAGGTCCTTAACATGATCATATGTGCAAAATAGCTTTTACCAGGTAAAGTAACACATACATGGGTTCTTGGGATTAGAACATGAACATCTTGGGGAGAGGCATTTTTCAGCTGACCACAATAAATGATGAGTATGATAGATGAAATGACAAAATAAGGACAGTATACAAACACAGAGAAGGAGACCAGTTTCATCAATGAGTGTGATTCATCAGGGGAGAAATGTCCCAGGTACAGAATAGAGGCGCCATTTGTAAGAATTCAGAGAAATTTATATTTGAAGGAAAGAAAAGAGAAAATTAAGTAGGTTCTTTCCTATCAGTTCTACATATTGGATTAACTTGCACCCAGTGGAAAACTATAGGTGAAGCCTGATTGAAGGAATAACTTGACAAAACTGGTGACTTAGAAAGATAAATCTGCTAAAGTGAGTAGGAAGAGAGCAGTTAACAGATTAATTACTGTGGGGATTTATGTTTAAATGAGAAAATTTTTAATTAGGCTCAAGATGAAGAAGAAAGAGGCTATTTTTGGAAGGAGATAATAGGTGAGAAAAGTAAAGGCGAGTCTGAGGTTTTAAACGGGAGAGGGAGGGCAGCCCAGAGACACACTTCACAGGGGAGGGAAAACAACTTGGTGCGTCAGATGTTTTCTTATTGTGTAATATTCTCCATCTACTAAGATTGTGCATGTATTCAAGAACTGCTTATATGCTTATATGAAAAAAGACAAAACCTCCATTTTTCTTTTATCTAAATAATGGAGAATAGTTATTACATCTTTGGTGGGCTACTAGGGGTCATTTGCTCAGAATATGGGGCTCTCTACTTTTCTTTTTTCCCTCAAGATGAGCCTTCCCATCAACAAAAGGGATAGATCAAGATCCTTTCTAAAACCCTTGTTAGGTACACATGGGAAAAAATACAAGGAATGCAGGTAATAATTGCAAGTCCGGTCCATAAGATAATATATGAGGTAGAATAATTAGTTGTCTGGGCACCCATTAAAATAGTTTCTTTCATTAGCTTCAAACTATTCTTAAAGAATAAACTGCCCAGCACATTTGTTTTCGAGATAAACCATAAATCCTTTGCCTGATAAGGACTTAAAAAAAAAAAAAAAAACCAACTAGGGGTAAAATGCATTTTGTTACATTTCCAGAAAAAATTCTAGTATCATCAAATTTTGAAGTTGTTATCCCCAGGATTGTCTTAAACCCATCTTGGGGCTGTTGGGTTTTGAAGTCCATGCAGGCTTCCAGACACAACACACGTAAGGGAACATGCCTAAGAGTATTGCTAAAAGTTGGCACACCAACATAGGTTTTGGATTCTTCAACAACCGCAGCATACACAATGGCCGTGATTCTCCAACAACCTCTCTTCTTCCCCAACTTCACAGCTGATGAGCTCACAGCTGTGGCACCAGAAGAGTTTAGGATGGTGCACAGGAAAACCTAAAAAGGGGCAGAAAGGAACTGAGATATTTATGGTACAGAGAAAAGGAGGAAAATGCCTGAAGGAGAAAAAATGGAGTCACCAATACCCAAGCGTGTTGCTGGGTACATAAGAGAAATCTATCGAGGACTTCTGAAATAGTTGAGCAGAAATTGGCATGGAACTAAAGTCAATTTACACAGATTAAAAACCATAAGGCAGAGGAATTTGACCTATCACCTTTAACGTAAAGTTATTTATGCCCCAAGGCTAATGCACTATGAGAAAATTAAACATTGGCACGCACATACACCACACATATACACATACATAATAAATGGCAAGAAAATATTTTGAATTACATCTTTAAGGAATGCTACCTATGATCTTTTGGATGTGCAAGACAAGCCGTTCTTAGCCATCTACTGAATAAGCAAGGCTTCTTTCGTATTTTAAAGTAGGAGCTCTAGAGTCAGATATTTCTGCTTTAAATATCAGCTTCTTTATTAGATGCATAAATTTGGACAAGTTATTGGGATTCCTTAAGCCTTAGTGTTTTTATCTTTAAAATAAAAAATAATAATATGTTCCTCACAGGGATTTTGTGACGATTTAAAGAGATAATCTCTGCAATGTACTTACTAGAGGCTTGATAGATAGTACTCAACAACAGTAAAGAAATTATGATGGAAAAACTTAAGACAAGATTTACCAAACACAGATTGCCCCTTCTGCTGTTAAAAGAGACATACACACAGAAACAGAAAGACAGAGCAGAGAAATACACCGAGAAACATAAAAATTGAAAAAATTCATTCCCATTTTCATATTGCTGTATTGTTTCATTTATCTCAAATATACCCATCTCCACCCCAAATCACTCAGCATTCTAACAGTTCACTACCAAGCTGACAGCTGTGAGACCGCAGATTTAGAGCTCCGTGAAAAATGTCTTTGCTGTCAGTATAAATGAATATCTATTAGCCAGTGTCTATGGTAGCCTTTTGGGAGGAGGCGTACAGGAGTAAATATTGGTTTTACCTTCTAAAACTAGAGACTCTAATTATAAACCAGGAGTCCCCATATTTTGAATGAATGGACTGATTAATTAGAAGGCCTCATTAAAAGTCAAGCTACCCATTAGTTTAAATAGCTATTATATGAACTCTTCATTTTAAAAAAGCTGAGAGATTCTAAAAGAACTTTTTTCCCCTCTTTTTTCAGGTTAGAGTGGCTAATTACCACCTGAGGACAGATCATCCATTCTCGCTCTTCACATTAGGTAATTTGCCACTGGTCAAGAAGTGGAAAATGAGAATTTATTCTTTGTATTGGTGTTTTACTCTAGATTCTCAGTGTTGGGAACCACACAATCTCATTATGATAAATCACTTTTCACTCTTAATGAATCACTAGAAAATAGATACTTTATGATCAATCAGCTTCTCAAAAAACGTGACGCAAACATCCTTTGCATTTGATTCAAAAACCAAAGTACTTTCACTGAAGGATATGAAAGCCATGCTATGAGAAGACTGGAGAGATCTCAAAATGTTTTCCCTGATTCAGAGAAAGCAGAATTACAAAAGAGCCTCTGATCTTGTTTTTGCCTCTCCAATATTCAACCACATCATTTTTCAATTAGTGCCTTAATATCCCCTTTTGGTTATTAAGCACACATTCCTGTTATACCAAGACTAGCCTTGTTTGCACCTGTTGTTGTAGCTTACCCTGTAGAGTTCACTGTGCTACTATCTTCTGATCACATCTGGTTATCCAGATTTCAGTCCTTGAAGATCCTACTTTTTCCTCTAATAATATGCCCCTGCCCGCGTTTTGGTCTTAAAATGATTTCTATTGATTGCAGAGTAGACTATGTAGTTACTTCAGCTAAAGGAAATTGAGAAAGAAGTAGTTCAAAAACATGTAGCTGAGCAAGCTGAGAACAGATGCAAGGCCTATTCATATAGAGTTAACATTCCATATAAGCAGATGATAATGCATAGAATGCCACATGAGTACTTTATATATTATATTAAAGGAGATGAGAGCTTTGAAAGACAAAGAGAGAGAATAAAGACAGAAATAGAAAGGGAGGCAGAAAGACAGAAGGAAGCAGAATAAGGAAGATTCTACCTTCTAATAGAGTGAGGTAAAGATAAAATTATACTCAGGTGGTCTGGGTGGTCCATACTGAATATCAATGCATTCTTATGTGAATGTGAAATGGCAGGTCCCTCAAAATTATGAAACGTTAACAATGATTTAATTACCATCATGTATATACTTCAATCTATCTTTGGAATTTTCCTCATAGCACTATGAATTTGGGGGCATTTTGAAATACACTTAGGTAAGATGTTGTTTTAAAGTCTCTTAGTATCAGCTACCTTGATAATTTTAATATAGAATTGGTTCAATTTGTAAATGAATATTCATGAAAGCATGAGATGCCTAAACTGGCACATCATCTTGTATTATTAGTCGCCATTAAAAATTGTTTATTTCAAAAAAAATTTTATCATAAGGACATTTGCACTAGAATTTTTATCACAGCTCAATTCACAATCACTCAGATGTGAAATCAATCCAAGTGCCCATTAACTCATGAATGGATTAATAAACTGTGGTATATGTAGGCCAAGGAATACTATTCAGCCATTAAAAAGATGGAGGCTTTACATCTTTTGTATTAATCTGGATGAATTTGAAATACATTCTTCTTAGTAAAGCATGACAATAATAGAAAAGCAAGTGTCCAATATATGCAACATTAGTATGAAACTAGTAGATAAACAACCACACCCTCACAGGAGAGAAAAACAAAATTAAATTCAAGTCGGGGGTGGGGGCAAGGAAGAAGCAAAAGGAGAGGGGGAAGGAAGGAAGAAGAATGGTGTGCTCTCACCTAATGGGCACAATACAAGGGTATACAGCACATACCTGGGTGAAAGGCTCAACTACAACCAACTTGAACTTTTCCTAATGAATTCAAATAATGTAACTGAATCTTTTGTACCCTCATATTAATCTGAAATAATAATAAATTATTTATTTCTAACATACATTCTTGGTGCTTGGTGGGTATGGGATGATAAATATAAGGGAGAGATCTCTGAAGAGAGCTCTATGATTTAATTTTCCTTTTAAAATTTTAATTATTTTATATAATTTTATAATAAGTCCTTATTTTATAATTATATAATTTTAATATTTAATTATTAGTTGTATTCATTTATAGGATACATGGGATGTTTTGAAGTGGGCATACAATATGAATTCATCAAATCAAGGTAGTTAGGGTATCCATCACCTTAGACATTCTTTTTTTGGCTGGGGCTGGGTTTGAACCCGCCGCCTCTGGCATATGGGGCCGGCGCTCTACCCTTTTGAGCGACAGGTACCGCCCCATCCTTAGGTATTCTTTGTGCCAGCAACATTTCAATTCCATTCTTTTAATTTTTCAAAATATACTCTAATTATTGACTATAGTCATTTTGTCATACTATCAAATGTGGCTCATTCTATTTAGTTATCTAAGTATATTTTTGTGTCAATTAACCCTCTCCATTTTAATCTTCCCTTTCCACTACCCTTCCCAGCCTCTGATAACCATCATTCTATTCACTATCTTCATGAGTGTATGATTTAATTTTGAAGAAACGGCTAAAGTGTATTCAAAAGTAGTTGCTCTGTCAGAGTTAGTTTAGTTTCCATCAGTGTATGAGAGAGCCAGTGTCCCCATATTCTTGCAAATACTTGTCTTTTTAAATTTTAGCCATTTTAGTGAGTATAAATGGCATCTCATTGTGGTTCTGATTTTCATTTCCCTAATGGCTAGAAATATTGAATATTTTTTCATATGGTTATCTGTTGTCTGCACATTATTTTAATGAATATCTGTTCAAATTTATTTTGTTTTAATTGACGTATTTTCTTCCTGCTACTGAGTTTTGAAGTGCTTTATATATTCTAGGTGCAGTGCTTTCTCTGATATGTTTTACAAATATTTTCTCCCAATCTGTGGCTTGCATTTTCTTTCTATCCACAAGTGTCCTTGGAAGAGCAAAAGTTTTTAAATTTAATTAATCCCAACATATAATTTTTCTTTACTTTTGTGATTCATGCTTTTTGAGTTCTAATTAAGA
>NW_003852419.1:10715779-10716913 GCF_000181295.1 Otolemur garnettii
TGTATTTTAGTTCTTCTTCTTCTTCTCTTGGGCCCCTTTTAGCCCTAAACAACCACTAATCTAATTTCTATATAGATTTCCTATTCTGGACTTTCCTATGAATGAAATCATATTGCATGCGGTCTTTTGTAATTACGTATCTTCTTTCGCTTACCATAATATTTCAAGATTGATTCAGTAACATGTAACAGCACTTCATTTTTACTACTGAATAATTTTCCATTCTAAACATTTGCCAATTTTTTGTCATTTATCAATTGATGAACATTTGAGTTGTTTCTACCACTTGCCTATTATTAACAATGCTGCTATGAATATTCGGGTTCAAGTTCAATTCATCAAATCAAGGCAGTTAGTGTATCCATCATCTCAGGCATTTAGAGGTGACATGTTTTCTATTATCTTGGGTATATACTTGGGAGAAGAGTTGTTTGGTCACATGAAAGCTCTATTTTTTATCATTTGAAGAACTGCCAAACAGTTTTCCAAAGTATCTGGACAATTTTACATTCCCAATAGTATTATATAATGTTTTTATTTCTCTTCATCTCTGATGAGACTTACTATATTTAACTTTCATTTTTAATTAACCAATAGATACATGAAAAAATGCTCAATATCACTAATTATGAGGGAAATGCAAATCAAAACCACAATTAGAATGACCATCATCAAGAAGATAAAAAATAACAAATGTTACCAGGATGTAGCAAAGGGAATTTGTACGCTGTTCATGGAAATGTCAACTATGTTGACATAGTACAGCCACTATGGAGAACAGCATAAAGATTCCTCAGAAAGCTACTATACAAATAGAAGTAGCATGTGATCTAGTAATTCTCCTATGTATACCAGGCCTTTATCCCAAGGAAAGGAAATCAGCATATTGAAGAGATATCTGCAACCCCATGTTTATTACAGCACTATACATAATAGCTAAGATACAGAGTCAACCCAAACATCGCAGCAGATGAAGTGGGTAAAGAAAATGTGGTCTATATACAATGGAATACCCTGTAGCCACCTAAAAGATGGAAATCCTCTCATTTACAACATCATGGATGTTAAGTGAAATATTCTAAGATCAGAAAGGTAAATACCACATGTTCTCACTCATATGTGGATGATAAAAAA
>NW_003852419.1:10717495-10726193 GCF_000181295.1 Otolemur garnettii
CACACCTATGGTTCATCCTATAAGGGTACATGTGAATCTCTCTAAATGTAGAATATAAATGTCTTAACACAATAACTAAGAAAAAGACATGAAGGCTATGTTAACCAGTTGGATGAAAGTATTTCAAATTGTATACAGAAACAGTACACTGTACTCCATGATAGTACTAATGTACACTGTCATGATTTAATAAAAAAATAATTAAAAAAAGAACAGCTATTCCTTATAGAAAATAGGCTTACGATAATTTTACTTGATATTTATTTATAGGAATTTAATTAAAAAGCAGACCTCTGCAATTTCTACATATACCACCTTTGCAAATTATCTTACATATAATGGACATAATAAAAGTCAATGAAATGGATAAAAATAAGCAAACTGAGGAACGAGGAACTTGAAAATAAACCACAAGTGTGCAGGTGTTCTGGGTTAGTAAATAGCATATATTAACCAAGTCAAAGGCATTCTTAATAGAGAGACACCCAAAGCAGAAACATCTGTGCTTTTCTTAACTTCAAGGAAATCTTGTCTGGCAGCATGATACAGATAGATTAATTCAGTTTACATGGATGCAAAACATCTATAGCTCTTAATAGCCCTAATGCTCAGAATTATATTGGAGGTTGCTACAGGGTGTCCAGCTGCAGACAACACTAAGTCACAGATCTTTATAGAGAAAAGTTAAAAGGCTGTGCATAAAATATTATGTAGGTAATAGTTTATTCGTATTTACACACATACATAGAACACATTATCAAACACTTCCTAGGTTATGCTAGGAAATGGTTTCAATTAATGTTAAAATAATCCTCTTTGAGCTGTAAGTGTTTATGCTCCATAAAGTAGATCTTATTTATTCAGGACTAAGGAGTGGCAAAAAATGGAAAGAAAACAAAATGGAGAGGAAATAAGCAAATTGAAATTTTTTTTTCAGCCAAGAGATTCATCAACTAAAAATTAATGCCTGTCTGATGACAGTTGACCATTACTAAATTCCTAAGTACCAAACTCAGTATATTTGAAGGCTATCTAGACAAATATCTGTTTACTTACACTGCATAAAAAGATTTAAAAACAACTAAATTACTGTGCCTTGGAAAACCTGCAAAAACACAGTGAACGAATGTGGCTTGTGTTACAGAACTCTGAAATTGGCAAGTAGCGGGCAGCACATACAGCTATATAAACACAGATGTATGTGGATTCCAGGAGATTTATCCATATCTATACACAGACAGCTTCATATACAGAAGACAAAAACAGGCTAAAGGGGCAATGCTTGAAAGGGCCTTTGAATTTTTAGCAGAACATCTTCTTCTGTGCAGGAAATGGCACAAGCAAATGCGAAGACCGGCTTTCCAGTGACCAATTTTAAGCCACATTGTTCTGTTCATCTTCACCTTTATGAGCATCAAATTGATAATTACCTATATGAGCAAAGCCATTTCAAATTCTGTGTTTTCAATAGTAACAACATTTCTTAGTAAGAAAATGAAATGAGATGGCCATTTACTGAACATCTTAGAAAGAAAGTGATCTGAGACGGCACTCACTGAATGAACAGCTCTGCAAGGCATCGAATTCCACCCTTGTGTTGTCCACTCAAACTCTTCAAGATTAAACAAACAGAAACCTAATTCATTCACTTCAGGGGAGACACGAAAAAAGGAAAGAAGTGGCACTAATGGTGTGACACAGAGAGCCCTGTTTCTGCCCTTAAAGAAATAGTGATTTTCACTTTGTTATCAGTTAGGAAGGGACTTCCTTAATTCACTGAAGATCAACCAAGAGGAGACTCAACCTCAGGGAACTGTGAATAACATTTCATAAGAGTGGCAGAAATATACCATTCCTCATCTGCACTTAGGAAATCAAAAAAAGTTCTAAAAACCAAAAGTGATTTACAAGTCTTTTGGGAAGAAAAAAAATCTAACCTGAACTGGTATTTATAGTCCTTTTGGAGTTTGGGTTTTTTTGTTTTTGTTTTTGTTTTTTTGAGACAGAGCCTCAAGCTGTCAGAGTGCTGTGGCATCACAGCTCACAGCAACCTCCAACTCCTGGGCTCAAGCAACTCTTCTGCCTCCGCCTCCCATGTAGCTGGGATTACTGGTGCCTGTCACAATGTCCGGCTATGTTTTGGTTGGCAGGCCTGTGCTGGATTCAAACCCGCCAGCACAGGTGTATGTGGCTGGTGCCTTAGCTGCTTGAGCCACAGGCACCGAGCCTATAGTCTTTTCTGCACATCCCTCTTCATGGAATTATTCATCCATTTTATTATAGAAATATTAATATTAGATTGTAGGGTTTTGTCCCAGACCCCAGAGGAGGTGTTATGTAATACATAGTTTATGTCCATAATCATTTTCTACTGAAAAATTCTGAAGTTTCAAACACATTTGTCCCCAACAGTTCAATCAAATTCAAGTAGCCATGCTGATTCTGGTTCAAGAACCACCAGCTCATCTCCCATCCATACTGAGCTGACAGTGAAGCTATTGTTAGGAATTTGGGATATGGGATGTGTACTACACATTATTTGAAATTCTTGAGTTCTCCTTCATCTAATGGGATTATTTTAAAGAATAAGAGTGTTCAGAGAAAGATATTTAATAAATTCTATGTTAGTTTTTAAAATCATATTGTAAAATAAATTGTAAGCCAAAGATAATTTATCCTGTCTGCCATACCCTTTATAATTATTTGTCAAGCTGCCAAAGACATTATTCACAAATTCAGACAAATTGTAACCACATCCTGAGTATTAACTGGTAATTCCTAACTCTAGATGGCTTGTATTGAATGGGTTTATTGTCAATAGCACATTTTTTTTTAAAGTGGAAAATAGTCATTTGGAAAATTGCTATTTATTTTCTTTAGGATGTAAGCACACAGGGAACAGAGGCCAAATGCTTCTTAGTCCAGGAATTATACTACTTAACCACTTTGACAATGAGACTGTCTGTGATGAGCATTACAGGCTGGCGCTATGGACCTTGAAGAAAGCAAATGAATATCGACTTCTGGTGATAGGGACGGCACGTCTCAGGAGGATCCCCAGTGCTCACAGAAGACAGAAACGGAGAAGTAATGACATTGGCATCACTCTGTGAATAAAAAGGAGCTCCAGGCTGGCAGGGGAGACAGGGACTGCTAACTGGGTAGTGCACAGTTCTTGCTAAAAGGAAAGGAAGAGATCTTTGAGGCTGAGTGAGCTCTCCCTCTCAGAGGCAACCAAGAAGCAAGTGTGCTGTCAGACCCAGAGATCACAAAGATGTGGTCTCACCTGGAAAATAGACCTGAAGAAGGCCCGTGAATTTTTAAAAGTAAGTAATGTTCAACATTCTCATCAAAACATACATTCGCATCAATATTTTGTAATCTTCCTAGTTTCCTATTCACTGACTTTTAAAAATGTAGCGTGGCTCATTTTACATAGTAACTTAATTTAAAAGACCATAGAGGTCTCTATTTTTCTGGATATCCTTTCCTTGAAGTTTCAAAAGCAATTCCTAATATTCATATAAAATTGATTAAATGTGACTCACTATACTATGGACCTTTGGAACTGATCCTTACATTCTCTGGCAGCAGCCCTGTGGTTAATAGTTAAAAGGAATGAAACAGAACTTTCTTTGTCCAGGAGCTCAGTTTGCCTTGAACAGACACAAAAACGGTTGACTGACTATCAGAGCAGAACGTGAACGTTCCCCAAATTCTAAATTGGGACACTACTATTTGCAAATGGCCTGACATTCACCTTCCCATTTTTCTTCAGTTTAGGTATTCTGGGTAAGTCTTTTTCCAATCAAAATCCACAAGACAGCTAGAAACTCCTAATAATAGCTTCACTGTCAGCTCACTATGGAGAGGAATTGCCCTTTGTGGTTCTCTGTGTGGTTCTTGAACCAGAAGCGACATGGTTACCTGAGAATTTGACAGAACTTCTCAGGCTTCATCTGAGGAATTCTGATCCCAGATCTCTAAAGGTGGAACAAGCATCCTAGGTGAATGATGCAGGTTCAAGTTTGAGCACCTCTCAAAGACCACTGACTTCTATTATGAAACGTGATTGGGGAGAGAGGTGAATGAAGACCAGGAAATAATTCAATTTGGGAAATTACTGGCTGGTTTGCCCTCATCTCTGCATAATAATCCACAATATGTTAACACCTAAAACTGAAACTAACATCTCATGCCATCTGGCTGGACCCTCACCAGGGATTTCAGAAGCAGTGGGAAGCAGAAATCCCATCTTTTAAAAAGCCACAAGGTCTGAGGCTCTGGAAGCCAAACTAATTAGGAGAAATCACATTTTTCCATTTGCTACTAGATGATTACAATCCTTGTAAAATCTGTATCCACCTCCAATTAAGCATTCATTAGGATTTGAAATATTATTTTGAAAGTTTCAGCCTATCTTCAGTATGCCAAAGAGAACTAACTAGGAACCACAATAGAGAGCCTCACCATCAGTGCTGGTATGGTAGTCAGAGAAAAACAGTGTCACAAAACTTAAAGTTGAACTTCAAGAAGTTAGATATCACAAAGTAGAGACTGATTTTCTCCTGTTTAGCAGAACAGCATTCCCTCATACCTGACAAAATTCAGCAAATCTGCATCCCACAGTGATGAGGGTCAAATCAGCATTTTAGTTTCAGTGACGTAGAACTCAGAGCAAAGAACTCAGTAGTAGGGTGAATTGTGGGTCTTCGTTCACAGGCAGAGAGCACTTCAGGTTCCCTCAGTTGACCATAAACTCACCCCACTGCATGTCTATGGCCGGTGGGTAGATGGCAGATGCTCCCTAGATGGAGCATCAACTGACTCAAGAAAAACTTGTAACCATGGCGGGCTGGGAGAGAGGAATAAGAGAAAAGAGAAACATACCAACTAAGAAATCAAAGCAGCCTTGGACCCCTTAATTTCAGAACAAATAGAGCTCTTGAACCAAAAGAACCTGAGGGTATTACAGTATCACAGAGCAGCAAAGAAACACTTTAATAGTAGCATGACTTCAGAATAAGATTATAAGGCCTGCAAATTGTGAAATAAGAAAGGAGTTTGATAGCTGAAATATGGGCTCCAAATCAACTTACCTAAAAAATTAAGGTTTTAAATGTTTGTAAACATGGTCTTGATATACACTGCATTTTATATTAACATGTTTACAATAAATCATAAATATCAATGTGAAATATCACCTAAAAGAAATATCATTTTCTAATTCTGTCATTAAATTTTCCCAACAGCACAGTATTTTGTCTACTACCAACATCTATATGTACATTTCCATGTAGTTGTAGTTTTTAATCCCATTTTCTACTAAAAGAAATTAATGACCCATGGACAATAGTTATTTCCATGTCCTGGTAAAAAGAAAAATCAAAATGACCCTGGAGTGTCTTATTACTATCATGGACAAAGAATGATCTGACATGGGCTTGGAGAGGAGCCAAAATGGAAAAGAAACTAAAATACGTGGACACCCACTGGCAAACTTAACAATTTGGACATATACTGAATTAAAGTAATTATCTGGATAAAAGCTATTGAAGTAGTAAATGAAGGAAGATCAGGTTAAAGTTTCCAAAATATATTGTACAGAAAAACATGCACGATATGCAATTCAAATTATCAGCATATCATTCATTTTTTTGGTTAATACTTATAATCATGGTTTTAGAATTCAACCTAAAGCTTTTAAAATACACTTAAACATTAGATCAGAGTTATACAGAAATATTAGGACCCTGAGACCTATACCTTTGCTAAGGTAAAATTTAAAAATACATAATTTTGACAAAAATGAACATAAGGTCATCAACTCAAAACATATACTTACAAGCTAAATTATTTTGCCACTATATAGGGAAGTCAAGTATATAATCAATCACCTTGGAATTATCCTTTATCTAACATCAGCCAATTTGAGATAAAGTGAATTTTTTTATCTCTGGGAACTGAACTATAGACTACTATAAAACTAAGCTCTCGCTCTCTCACACACACACACACATATCCCAATCTGAGGGCAATAATATATTTGTTCTGTTCTAAAGTTTAGCAAATACCTTTGGAATTATTATCAAATTTATATATTTTCTTTTCAGATATATGAGATAATTGGAAGAATATAGTTTACTTGTTTCATAAGACTAACCTACTATTTAGCTTGTAAAACATATTTAAATATCCATAATTAATTTTAAGAGTTTCATATGTAGATTTTTAAGGTTCTTAAGAGTTTAAGAGTCTTACAGACTTCTGATTTCAATTAAGTAAAATTTAATTAGTTTAATAATCAGAGTTTAAATATTTAAGAAAAATTGACTTATAAGCTATATAATTAACCCATTTTTAATGATCAAACTATTGTTAACTGAAACCACAAACCTAACTCATTGACCATAAATCAAGGTACAAAGTGTCTGTGGAAGGTTCTTCTCAAGGTTGAAAGAGTCCTTGGGCAGAAGGAAGCTCTCGGTTGAGTGATGAAGAGTTTACACTTCTTTAAAGGAGATGGGGATATAGAACATGTTTTTGAGAAATAATTCTATAAAAACTGATAAAACCAGATTTTTAGTTCTTAAATGGGTATGTGTCAATTATTTGGAAAATGCATGCATGTGAAACACTTCATTCCCTACCAATATGGGACAAATGAGATGTTACTGTACTCGCTGGTTAGTTTATTGAAGATATCCATCATATCGTATAATGATGCCATCTTAATAGATTTGCACAGTTGAAACGGTAACACCTTGCTACTTCTCTAACATTTTCCAGATATAGCCTAACTTTCCAGACAATGAGAACCAATTCTGAAAAGTAAAACAAAGCTTTTTACTGAGAAAACAGAAATAGTCCCCTTTAGCTCCAGCGATCATCTTGCCTCCAAGATCCGAGTAGCTGGGACTACAGGTGCCCACCACAATGCCCAGCTAGTTTTTCTACTTTTAGTAGAGATGGAGTCTCGCTCTTGCTCAGGCTGGTCTCCAACTCCTGAACTCAAGGGTTCCACCCACCTCTGCAACCCAGAGTGCTAAGATTACAGAAGTGAGCCACCACACCTGGCCCCAATAACTTTATTTTACAAATAAGGGAACTAGCCAAGGGAAGTTGAATAATTTATCCACATTTTTCCACAGCTAGTTAGTAACAGAACCATATACCCGTGTCCCATGACTCCCAATCTTATGATCTTTCCCAATTAGAGTGCTCATTTTACTTTATATATACCTGTCATTTTAGTTTACAAGATTATACTTAGCTCTAATACAGTGATTTTCAACCGGTGTGCTGTGAAAATTTTCAAAGATCATTAATTAAATTATTTTCAAGAGAAGTTCAAAGCACAGTAAGTACATTCTTTTTTCACTCTTTTTTTTATCAACATAATTTAAGTGTCCCAAAGAAGTTTAACTATAGGTTCAAATGTGCTATAAGATAGAAAAGGGTTGAAAAACACTGCACTATTGGCAAGGGGGGAAAATCTATCATGAGAAAATATGAAAGAGATGGAAAATTCACCCAGCATTAGGCATACCCTCTTTACAGTTCTGACCTGCTGAAGTGCATGTCTAAATGTCATTGGAAAAGTGAGGTGATCATAATAGTAACAATAGTAACAGTTTTTCCAATTTATTTATTTACTATCGTACTGATACTACAGCTTTGTGCTTCTTTCATGCATTCGTATCTCTTGTGTCCATCACTTGATTCTAAACTCCAAATTATTCTGTGAGATTGCTAGCAGAAATCCTTGTAGCAGCCTGTATAGCTTATGGGAAGGAGGAGTGAGAGTTCTAAGAAATACCTGTAATGGAACACCTTGGTGGAAAGGGCATGGAGAGAGATTTAGCTCTCCTAACAAGCATGAGAGCTCACGAGATGAAAGCAGTGGTGAACTGGCAGTGTCTACACCTGTGGTGTTGAGAAACACGAGATCAGCCTTATATTAGGCTGGAGGAGAAGGCAGTCAGTAAGAAAGCACTTTCTATCACGGACTCGCTTACTCTGACTGTCTCCTCTCCTGCTGGCAGAATGCTAGCATGGTGTCTCTCTGCTTGAAGATTACCAAGCTCTGCTAAAGAATGAAATCTATCTTTCTAAGAAGACTGCTTTACTCTCTCTAAGACACACACTCTCTTTCCAGCTAAGGTAGACAGCCCTCAGGCACCTAAGAGAAACTGTTCCTGAGCAAGGTAGCTTAGCAGTCCACGTCCAGAACCTACCTAAACCGGGCCTGAGACCTGGCCAGTCCTGGGCCCTGAAAAAAAAAAATCCTCTTATCTTCAATTTACATAAGAAATTGAGATACGGAGATATTTCTAAAAGAGTCTGCAAAGTCAAACATCTATGGGGCCACAGATTTTTAAATTAATACAAATGTGGTAATACCAATTAAAAGAAAGGAGGAAATGATGAGACCTTAGCAGCTGAAGAGTGTATGCCCGTGTAAAATATATTCAATTTCACTCAATATGCTGCATGTGTGTATGTGTACATATACTGTACAGTCATGGGCCACGTAACAATGCTTCAGCCAATGACTGCGAATATAGCAGTGAACCTATAAGATTCTAAAGGAGCTGGAAAATTCTTGTCTCCTAGTGATGTCTTGTTGATACTGATCCTCTGTAACCCTAGACTAATGTGTGCATTTGTCTTAGTTTTTGACAAAAAAAAAAAAAAA
>NW_003852419.1:10726531-10729360 GCF_000181295.1 Otolemur garnettii
TTTTTTTTTTGCTTTAAGCTAAGTATTATTTTTAAAAAGTCAAAAGTTTCAAAAAATTTAAAAGTTACGAGGCAAAAAAGTTAAGCTGAAGTTAATCTATTATGGAAGAAGACAATATTTTTCATAAATGTAGAGTAACTATGTGTGCAGTGTTTATGGAGTCTGTAACAGTGACATCCTTGACCTTCACCTTCACTCAGCACTCACTCACTGACACACGCAGAGCAACTTCCACTTCTGCAATTTTCACTCAGAGTAATGCCCTATACAAGTGTGCTGTTTTTAAAAAATCTTTGATATTGTATTTTTACTTTATCTTTTTTATGTTTAGATAGGGTTAGGTACACAAATACTTAACAACTGTGGTATAGTTGCTTATGGTCTTCAGGACAGTAACATACTGGACAGGTTTGCAGCTCAGAGGTAATAGCCTACACCATCTAGATTTCTGTAAATGCACTCTGTGAGGCTCACACAATGAAGAACTTGCCTAATGACATTTTCCTTAGGACATATCTCTGTTGTTGAGCAGTGTGTGACTCTATAATGTTGTATATAACATACATATACAGGTTGTCCATAAAGTTCATGTGCAATTTAAAATGGCTCACTATTTTAAATGAACTTTATGTCCACCTGTATATAATACATATTTATGTACATATATATTAAATGTATAATATATCAAAAGATAGGCTATATATACTGTTCAGGCCAAACTATAGTCAACTTTCCTCAGATGAGCTTCACTATCTACAGTAGACTGTTTCTCAGAATAGCAATCCTCAAACAGTGTGTTCTCTGGATCTCTTAAAAATTATTGAGTACTTTTGTTTATGTGGTTTAAATCTATTGGTATTTGCCACAGTGAAATTAAAACTAAGAAACTGAAAAATCTATATTACTAATATATTTTAAATACATAACAAATTTTACATTAATACAAATAACGTGGTTTATGAAAAGTAACTACATTTTCCAAAACAAAAACAAAAGGGGCAAATTCTCATTGTTAAAATTTTTGTGAACCTTTTAATAACCTGTCTTGACAGAAGATAGCTGGATTCTCATATGCACTCAATCTATTGTTTTCATTGACACATATGTATAAATATTAGACTTTCATGGTAGTAGTTGGAAAAGAGAGAACTTCACAGGCCCCCTAAAGGTGTGTCATGGACTCTCTGAAAGTACTTCAAGGCCTCCAGGGGTCCTCAGATCAGACTCTGAGAACTACTGTCAGTTGTCCTACAGTAAGGGAAGAAACCAGAACAGAATCTCATGTTCGCCCAGACGAGCTGCAGACACTCCTCTAAACTTTTCGAATGGCCCAAATAAATATAACAATGAATTAAATACTGCACGTAACTGCCTGTGGCTTCTTCTATGGGAGATAGTCCTACCACAGAGAGCCATGCCATCAGAGACCCATCAGATCTCCGTCAGAGGTCCGTACCTACTCAGTGTCTTTCTGTGTTTGATGCTGTGATAACCCACAGCCACTGCTGCACACTCTTTGCCACTACCTGCATCAAAATCTCGCTCTACATATGTTTATCTATGCTTATCTCTGTATTTTTATCTATCTATATAAAATCAGTGGCTGAAATGGTATAATATAAACTGGGAAATTTTTTGGGATGTCTTTGAAATAAAAAAGCTTCTGTAACAAACATTCTGAGTTGTTCTTTGGTGGGTAATAACCCTGCTAAAGTGGAGATGTAACCAAAATGAAGAATTGAAGAATGACAGCTTAAATACATGTCAGCAGTGAAGGCAAATACAGTTCTCGCTCATCAAACTCCAACACTCTGTTTAAAAGGATAGAGAGAGTCTATGAATACCTGATAGAAAGAGTTGGCTACCATGTCAAAAGCCAGGCAAGATCACAGACTGGCTCTCTCCTTCAGGCTTTATTATGACAACCACAATTACATGCTATCTAGGACTCAGTCAAGGTTGTAAGTCTTCCTGTAAAGATAAGCTATGAAAAAAATCCAAGACTGCTCAGAGACTGAAACAGATTGTTTCAACTTCCTCCTACTTCCAACAGACTATGCTTGACAGAGAAGTGGGGCATTGGTCTCTTTCCAAAGCATACACGCACACACAGAGAGAGCGACTCTCACAAGCCTCACACTTAAACAACCTCTGTCCTTTTGTCTTGGGTAGCAATATCAACTCCTTAAAATAATAATAATAAATCCTTGCTACTCTTTCAACTTTGGACAGCACTGTCTGGCAAGTATTTCAAAAGAAAGTGTATTTGTCATTGTCAAACTTGTTTACATCAACCACACAACAATGTCACCACAGACGGAGCACCACCATCTTTGTTTTTCTTCCCTCCTTCTGTTCAAAGCATAGTCTATTACATTAAAAATGCATTTACATTGGCTCAAAGAAGGCTGGTTTTTCCCCTAAAAGTAGCTGGAATTTAATAACATTCCTGAACTCACAAACTCTGAGTTCTGTAATGGGGATAGTGTACCTCTATAAATACAGGGAGATGGGAGAGAGAGTGTAGTATATTTGGAGAGAAATATCTGTATTTTGCTGTTTTCAATTGAGCTGACACTCATACTTTTATTTACCTTTGTTTCTTTTTGTATGTCATTAGAATGCAAATAACTTGGGCATGCAGATTTTGCAAACCACTTCTAAATGGTGGTTGTTAATCTGGTATGCCTTAGGAAAAATATTTCTCATGAAGTTTGGATGATATTTAAAATGCTTTCTGCCTACAATCCAGTGTTTCTATGTTTTTTTTATTATACCTATGTTAATAGATTCAAAATAGATCTGTATGCCATAAAGTTTGACCATTTG
>NW_003852419.1:10729741-10730346 GCF_000181295.1 Otolemur garnettii
TTTGAACCTACCACCCTCAGTATTTGGGGTCGGTGCCCTACCCACTGAGCCACAGGTGCGGCCCATTATACATTATTTTAAATAAACTAGAATTTCAGAATAAGCATTAATTTTTTTCAACAAACATTTTAAGATTGTTGAGCTAAATATCTGTGACCCATGTGAGTTAGTTAAACTCTTTAAACCTCAATTTAAAAAGTAATGATTGCTATGCTACTAACTAGATGTTTGACCATAGAGTCTAAGGCTTAGACAATATTAATAGATACAACAATTGCAATGCGCTTTTTGGTATAAAAATTTATTTATTATCTTTGCCTTTTCACATATTTTATCTGCCTTTGTTGGGAAAAAATACAGAATATCCATTTAAATGTTAATTTTATAAAGACAATTTTTTTTGCATAAGGATGTCTCGAGCATGGAATATGCAATATTTTTATCTGCCAAATCTGACAACTCTGTACTGGAAGAAGGTGAGGTGGAGAGAGTTAGACAATTTACCTACCCAAAGTCTATTCTTTAGTCTCCCAAACCAATGAGTTTCACTATACTACCCCTGTGCTCAAGTACTCTGAGTGTCACTTTTCTATTCTTTGAAAAAA
>NW_003852419.1:10730928-10753529 GCF_000181295.1 Otolemur garnettii
GCAAAACCTGTACAGTGTGGGAAATTCTCCACACATAGAGAAGGTGCTTGGGAAGCACTGAAGAGCAGAGGAAGCTTGGTGATACATGTTGACATTGGAAACACGTTGTTGAAATGTTGTTGGACTTTCTGACAGAATAGTTGTGCTCACTGCTAACAAACATACATTATACTCATATTCTCACCACAATTGTGCACATATAAAGTGCCTTAACCCAAGTGGTCTTAATCATTTTTCTTTCCTCTCAAGTCCTCCCAAAGATTGTAGATATTTTAGTATATACTAAATCTTCATCCATGTCCCAACTTGATCCAAATCACCAGCTAATAAATTCAAATTAGAATACTATCTATCTGAATAGCCCTGAACATCCCAGCCAGCTTCCTAATGTGGTCTCCCTAGATGCCCTGATTTCATTCCTTTATAGGATGGAAACATAGTCTCCCAGAGAAGCTCTGGTCACTTTAAATTCCAATATCCCATATGAGTTAATTCCTTCTCATGCAGCATCTGGAAACACCATTAAAAAACTGATAGTTGCTAACCTTTACTGTGAATATTGTGTGTGTTAAATCCAAGGCTATTGGATTTAAAGCTAGTGGTCTCAGTTAATAATTTCTTTCTTTTTATCACTCTGATTTAGTGAGAGATTCTCTATCTCCTCCCTTACAAGTAATTGAATTTCTTTTAACAGTCCAAGTTCTCGAATCATGTGCAATTGAGTCAATGCTGTGACCACACCCCCTTTTCCTATTTTTTTTTTAAATCTACTCTTATAACTCCCATAGGTTTATTCTGCCTAGAACTGACATTGTAAGTGCCCTGCATGAGGCATGAGAAGAAAAGAGACATTGAATAACACATCCATTATTTTTCTAGCTACCAAAGAAATCCTAAAAAGATTATCCACATCTGGGTGCCCCATGTATAAAAGCCATCCGGCAACCTCATTACTCCAACTTGCCCCATTCCCTTCCAGTGGCCCAGAACTGTGTTCATCAGAAACGCTTTTCTCACTGGAGCTGAGCTAAGTTCAATGATGTCCTTATTGCCCTAGGCATATTCATGGATTCCATTAGTGTAAATAAATTTCAGAGAGGAACACATATGCTTTTAATTTTATCCACCTCTATTTATTTTTTGATTCTAAGAAATTACAACTGAAGAAATATGAGAAAAAAATCAACTGGTTGGATATGAAAAAAGCTTATAACTTTTTTCAAAATATTTTTATTTCTGGCTTAAAATGCTATGTAGTCTTGAAAGGAAGCAAATTTGAACACAAAAATGTTTAAGGAAAATTTCTAGTTTTTTCTACAGCCTTATCTCATTTATTGCAGTTTGGGTTTAAAAGGAAGCAAACACTTTTATTTTAGAGTGGGGAGGATTTCCTATATGAATAAGGAAGAGAAAACCAGGCTTCCTATATGAATAAAGAAAAGAAAACCAGGCAGGTTGTCTTAGTTAATAATTTGTTTCTTTTTATCGTTCTGATTTAGTGAGAGACCCTCCATCTTCTTTCCTACAAATAATTGAATTTATTTTAAATCACACACAATTGAGTGAATGCTATGACTACACCCCCTTTTCCTGCTTTCTTCTTTCTAGGTAGAAAATAAAAAATGTACAAACTATATATATTAAAATTTCCTTTTTATCAAGAACATTCACATTAAGTATTTTTATTTATTAATATAATCTTAAATATAAAACTTTGTTAAAATAAAATCTAAGTAAGTCGTTTCAAAATTTTTTGTTAAGGTAAAATTGCTATTGCTCACAATAAAAACACTTGTGTTATTTTATTCTTTCCTTTCATCCTTCTCTGCCCCCTCCCCTTCCCAGCTCCTGGTGACCAATCTACCCTCCATCTTCATTACTTCCCCTCAATTCTCTTCATGTTTTTAGCTCCCACCTAAGAGTGGAAACAGTATTGGTCTTCCTGTGTTTGGCTTATTTCATTTAATATAGTTGATCAATAAAGAAATGAAGAAGAAGGACATTTAAAAATTTCTTAGAACAAATGAGAACAAAACTACAACATACTGAAATCTGCAGGATATGGCAAAAGCAGTACCAACAGGAAAGTGTAGAGCAATCATTGTCTATATAAAAGAAGTAGAAAGACATTAGTCAACAATCTAGTGATGCACCTCAAACGACAAGGAAAGCAAGAACAAACCAAACCCCAGATTAGTAGAAGGAAAGAAATAATAAAGATCAGGCAGAAGTAAATAAACTTAGGTTTTAAAAAATATGAAAGATTAATGAAACAAAAATTTGACTTTTTGAAAGGTGAACAGAATCCACAAACCAAATATGTCTTTAAGGTAGAAAAAATCATTATAAAGCAATTAGTAGTCTTAACTTATGAAGGAATAGAGATGAGTAATTTTACTGGGTAGCTGGCAAAAGTATCTGGATGGGAACATATGGTGGGAAGATCATAGTTAAGGACTGGTATGACCAGGACACAATGCCTCTCCTCCTGGAGCCTTGTATAAAGTTTATATTAGGTTAGTAAGCATGAAATGTCCTATTTCCTTAAGTAAGTTTGACAGTTGATATCTCTGACATTTCACTTTGACACTTCTTATTTTATTTTCAAATGCATAATTTGGTTTGTGATTGTCTTTAAAATTTTTTAGAGCAATTTTTGTGGAATCTTGCATAAGTCAAAAATCTGTGTTATTTTAGAATATGAGTTCCATCATGGAACCAGTAGAGTGCAGATAGCTCAAAATATCAAAAAAGTGTTTGGGAAGGATGTGGCTAATGAATATACAGTATCCCAATGGTTTGAGAAGTTCCCATATGGTGATTTTCATCTTGAAAGTAAGCCACATGGGTGACCAAAGTAGATAATGATGGGGTGAAAGCTGCAGAATCCATCTCATCCTATGTATGAATTATCAGCAAGATTTGATGGTTACTACTCCAACAATGTTTGATCATTTGAAAGAAATTGGCAAAGTAAAGAAGCTGCATAGATGGGTCCCCCATGAATTAAATGAGCATTGAAGAGAAATTGAAGCTTGCCTTTCTTTTCTGTCATGACATAAAGGTGAACCATTGCTCACCATATTGCTAACATGTGATGAGAAATGGATTCTTTTAGACAATTGCAAATGGTTGGCATGATAGTTGGGCAAAAATGAAGTGCTGAAATATAGTTCAAAGCTGAATATTCATTAACAAAAAAAAGCTAATGGTGTCTCTTTGGTGGTCCAGCACTGGTATTAGCCACTGCAGCAGTGGTTCTCAACCTTCCTAATGCCACGATGTATTTTCATTGTTACAAAGGGGCCGCAACACACAGGTTGAGAACCACTGCACTACAGCTTCGTGTAACCTAATCAAGTGATTACAGTGGATGGCTACTGCAACCAGCTGGATGAAATGATAAGGATGCCTGTAATTAAGGAGCTGAGGTTGGCTTACAGAGACAAGCCAATCTTCCTGCAAATCAGTGCTTGGCCAAGTGTTACACAAACAGTGCTACTCAAACTATGGAAGCTGGACTTGGAAACTCTCTGCCATCCACTGGATTCACCAGACTTTGCACCAACTGACTTACTATTTCTTGTAGGCTTTGGACACTTCTTAGAAAAAAAAATAAGCAATTCACAACAATCTGTATGAAACACCTTTACCAACTTCATTGCCCTCCAGGCTTCTTCATTGCTAGTATAAACAAATTTCCGTTAAAGTGGCAAAACTGTGTTGATAATTTGGGTGCATGCTTTGATTGTGTTGCTTCTTGATTGCGATATAATGAATTGAACTTTGATTCAAAATCAGACATTTCATAATATAACAATTTCTAGAGATATCTTTGTATATCTCACTTACTTAGATACCTTGACAAATATCTTTCTATGAAAAGCATATATGTAAACTTGTTTTCCTACCAACCTATGACACCTGGCCTTCATCTGTAAAGACATTTGCTCTAAAGGAGAAACTGTTTCAATCAGTGGCTCTATATGTAAAACCAAGTAGAACTTTAGGACACAGATGTTCTCAGGTAGCTATGTTTCTAATAATAGCAGTAACTCTCCTCACTCAAAGGTACTTACAGTCAACGTTTACCTTGACTTCGCTCTGTTTTCAGCTAAATGTCACAAGTTTCTCAGAAGGCATTTAAACCACAATTTAATCACTGACAACTGTCCATGTTCATTTCTTTATCACATGCTCCAAATAAATTTACAGAGATGATAATTACTTATCTTAGAAAACATGTTTCTGTTGAAGGAGCAATCAAAACTAGGAATAAGGTCACTGCATGATCTAATATGCGGTGACAGAAAACATATCTAAGCACAAGGTATTTAGGAACTAGGCATGGAATTTAAATGTTGGTGCAGCATATTATTTCTGAAGTTTAATATCTTGTTTGAAATTTTAAAGGCTTTACTACTAATGAATTTTCAGTATAAGTAATTATAACAGTTGGGATATTTTTGTTCTAGTTGTTAAGTATCGAATTCAAAATCCATTGGGACCCAACTGCTATCTTTTTAAAACAATATGCTGAAGAAAAACTTCCATCTAATAGATTAAGAGTAATAGTAATACATTCTGTGGCTGAGGGTATACAGGGCCACACAGAGGTATGCAGAGATGCAGACCCTGACTTCTGTCCCCAACATGCTCATAAAAGATAAGCAAAGGCTGATTGATTTTTAACTGCAAAGTAATGATTTCCTGGGCCTCTCAATCATTTGTCTAACTATTCTAGCTTGGTGTTTATCATCTCACTGAAAGCTAAAGACCTGATTAAATGTGTACTTCTGAAAGCTCCAGAGATTATTAAAGTCCAATTGTCAGCCCATAAATCATCCTAGTTTTTATATTACGTGACTTGGAGGCATTCATGCTACTAATTACAGATTTCTTTCTAAAGCTTTTATGATAGCCAGTGTGCAGTTCCTAAATCCCTCTGTGACTTAGTCTGCCATTTACAGACTGAGTAATGTCATTGGCCAGGCTGTAGAAGAAGTTTACATGTTTTGGAAGGCTAGCCAAATTTTGGTGACTGAAGCATCTACAAAAATATTATTATAAAGCATTAGCATATTGCAACCTATTAGATATTCCTTCTTTTTTCTTTTATATTTACATTTTTTTCAAGGTTTTGACTTTTCCACTTCTCCCCAAAATATTTACCAATATAACATGTTATTCAAGGCAACTTAAATTTAATTCAATAAACACTTACTAAGGTGCTACTATGTTCCAAACCCTATCTTAAAGGATCAGTAACTGCACAGTAAAACAAATTGAAACTAAAAACATTCAGCAGAGTATCCGACATAGGTACACTGATCATGGGTTATTCTGAAAGTGCTGAGTGCTATAAGAAACACACAGGAGATACAGAATTGTGGAAGCCTCCCTAGAGGTAGCTAACTTTAAGCTAGAAGATGAAAATTTCCCTTAGGGTACAAGATATATAAGAGTCCTTAAAGAGAACATAATCCAAATATAGAATAGAGCAAACTCTTTGAGAGAATGGCAGTCAAAGAACCTATATAGGAAGGGAAAATGCAGAAGAAAATTCTGAAGAGGGATCCGAGACTACTTAAAAACAGCTATAGACTTTTCTTGGTCTTGTTCTTCTGCAATTTTGCCAAAGTTATCTGTTCCCACGCTAAAACCATAGTGGGGCATTGTCAGTTCCCAGGGTGACTTTTTGACTGATTATTCTATCTTTATACTAGTCATTTGGTTTCTTCCTTCCTTTGCCTAACCTCATTCAATCTTCCTCCCAGGGGCAGAGTGACATATTAAGGGGAAAATCTGATACTGGACTCAGTGTTTCTAATAGCTCTAACCTGCTCTAGCCCAAGTGCTCCAGCCATACGCTGTGCTCTATGATCTGGCCCTTGGCTTGTTTGCAGTTCAGTAATGAGAGGCTCCAGGTAGCAGCCCAGGAAGTCATCATACCTTCTGTTTACCATGAGCTTTTTCTCTAAACTTGAAGAACTCATTCCTCTCACCCCTGCATCTCCATGGAAACTGGTACTCTTCCTCAAAGACTCAGCTCAGAATGGCCAACAGGAGAGTATTTTCTAGAACCTCCTCCCATGACCAACACACAGGGTTAACCTCTCCTTCCTTTCTGCTCAAACATCACTTTGTATACACCTTAACAAAAATACTTACTGCATTAATTTTTAGATTTCTTTTTTACCTCCTTCTTCTAAAACCTCCATCTAGTTTATTACTATATTATTAGGACCTATAATAGTTCCTGGTCTATAACAAAGGATCAATATGTGAATGAATGAGTAAATGAGCAATAATACTGACATAAAAGAAGAGAGAAGGCAAATAGTCATTTTATACAAAAAGGTCAAGTAGAATTATGGTGGAAGTTATTAGTGATTTGTGCAATAATAATTTCTCTAAAGACTATGGTGGATTGAAAAGTAAAATGTAACAAGGAAATAGCAAAAGAAATCTTCTACACAAAATTATAATTTGACCATATTTATAAGACTGAGGAGAAGAAAGGAGTAGAAAGATTAAAAATGTAACACTGTTGAGAGAATTGATGGCAAAATATCCCAAGAGACGAATAATAGGATCAGAGAAATGCAAATAAAAACTACCCTGAGATATCACCTAACCCCAGCGAGAATGGCCCACATCACAAAATTTCAAAACCGCAGATGCTGCCATGGATGTGAAGAGAAGGGAGCACTTTTACATTGCTGGTGGGACTGCAAACTAATACGACCTTTTTAGAAGGAAGTATGGAGAATCCTCAAAGAACTCAAAGTCCCATTTGATCCTGCAATCCCATTACTGGGCATCTACCTAGAAGAAAAATAAATCCTTTTACCATAAAGACATTTGCACTAGACTGTTATAGCAGCTCAATTTGTAATTGCCAAAATGTGGAAATGGCCAAAATTCCCACCAACCCAGGAATGGACTAACAAGCTGTGGTATACGTATACCATGGAATACTATTCAGCCATTACAAAGATGGAGACTTTATGTCTTTTGTATTAACCTGGATTGAGTTGGAACACATTCTTCTTTGTAAAGCATCACAGGAATGGAGAAGCAAGAAACTCATGTACTCAATTCTGATATGAGGACAATTGATGACCTAATTGTGACACAGTGGGTCACAGTGGGGTTGGGAGAGGGAGGGTGCATGGAGAGGGAAGGAGGGAGGGGTGTGGGGAGGTCACAGGGTGTGACACATCTCTTGGGGACAAGACACAATTGAAAAGGGGACTTTACATAACAAATGCAATCAGTGTAACCTGGTTCTTTGTACCTTCAATGAATCCCCAATGATTAAGAAAAAAAAAAAAAAGCATTTATAGAGATTCATCTTACAGAGAAATTTTCAAACAGGTAATAATGAAGTACAATACAGAATGAAGAAAACAGATAAGTTCAGAAGTAGAAAAAATGGGATTTGAGCATTTATGCCTGATATCTTTGTTTGTTTCAGTACCTGGAACATAACAGTTCAGTAACTATTCGCTGAATTTATGTTAACTGTCTTTCAAAAGAGAAGAGCGCACTACTGGGGAATGAGACCCTAAGAGAATCTGAAAGATTTTGAGAATTTAGAGTGGTGTAGCTAAGACATGACTTGGGTCAAATAAAGCTTAGCCTTCTATAATACTTGTAAGGCATCCCCCAAAATGTAAGTAATAATAATAGTAGACATGACTATGAGCTGTCTCTCAATCTGGAAGTATCTTCAGAAACTTTACTATTTCTTACATCTGTAATATACATATCAAATTTTTTAAATGCCATTATACATTTATGTAAATTCAAGATAAGTCTTTTAGGTGTCCCTCCCAATAATATATCCACCCTCTTCCTATATAGAAATGTCAGAGCTGCCCTGACACATCCAATATATGGACCTAGTGAGAAAACAAATTAAAGTGGAGTAAAAGAAGTATGAAAAGTAACATAAGAGCCCAGCTCAATTTGGAACTCTTAAATCTTTAATCATATTAATTGGCAATGTTTTAAAATGTTTAGCTGGGGCCTCGGTAGGGCAAATGCCAAGGCTCTGAAGTAGCTGAGGGTGCTGGGGAGAGTGGCTGTGGGAATCCACCAGGGGAAGGACAGTGCCCCAGAGGCCTTGAGCAGGGCAGGTGGGGACCGGGGGAGCACAAGTGATTTTGCTTAAATGTGGAATTGAGGCTTTGAGCTTCTTTGATCAGAATGTCAATGGAAAAGCTAGAAGACATTTAGGCAGAGAATGAGATGGGTCTGGTACATTTTCCAGAAAAAATATTTGTTTGAATCTGTCCCTACCCTCCTACTCGGCAGTTAGTTGTTGTTATTTCCTGTAGGTTCTCACGCCATCCAGACCCAGGAGGATTTCCCACTGTGGTTAGAAATAATACAGCCATCTGCAGCAAGTTTAGAGAAGTCTGGGGATGCTTTCTCAGTGTCCTTTCCTTTCAGTTAGATTTGCCTTCCCAAATGCATTACATCACACACTTATTTATTCAGCAAATATTTATAGAGTGCTGACCCTACACTGCACTCTGTTCAATGTGCTGGAATATAAACAGAGATGCAAGATGCCTGCATGTATTGAACTTGATAATCTAGACTGCAGAAAAGAGACCCTAAATAAATGACATTCACACAAAAAGAAATATCTCTATATTTCATAAATTAATTAATTGAAAAACAAGGCTAACTGGGGAGTGGAAAGGGAAGGCTGAAACTGAGAGGTGAGAAAGGATCACTCTTGATAATTTCCGACGTGACTGAGAACAAATAGAGACCAAGGAGCCAGGGCTGTGACACTATGGATGGAGAAGGTGAAAGGAATGACAGGAACAAAGATCCCAAGGCAGGAATGAACCCGCAGTGTGAAGGGGCCACAGCAAAGAGCTTGCAAGGAGGGTCATGTGCTTGAGGAGGAGTAAATGAGGTGAGAAGGCACTGTTTAAGGGCAAGGGAAAGACAGAAAATTATTTCTTGAAAGGCTGCCCAGGCTATGATGAATGGTCTGATATTATCTTACCTGAAATGGGATGCTGTTAAGAGGTTTCAAAAGAAGAGTGATATAATCCTGTTTGTACATCAAACAGCACTTTGACTTTTACTTGGAAAAAAAGGATATAGAGAAGAAATGAGAAGACTATCATTAAGAAGCTATTGCACTGGTCCCAAAGATGGTTACACCATCTAAGATGGTGGAGGCAAAAGTCTAGGGAAGTGGATAAACTCAAAATGATTACAGAGATAGAACTAGTAGGACTTTGTAATTGATTGGATATAAATATGAAAGAAAAAGAAAATGAAAATCAGTTCTCTATTTTTAGCCTGACCAAGTAGACAATAGTGGTAAAATTTACTGATAGGAGAGACTTTTCTAGTTCTAGGAGGGCAGAGTTGAGTTCCCCCAAAACAGATAGGGTCTAGCCACTCTAGAGACAAAAAGACCCACCTGAGACTCAGAGTGTGGAAAACATGACTGTAACTCAAACCCTTCTTGAAGCTCTTTTTTCTGTGCATCTTAGCCTTGTGGCATGACCTAACTCTGAATGAGCCAAGTGAAAAATGTTGTAATCATCTTTGACCTCTTTATTTTTAAAAAATATTAAATCCAGTCTAACACCCAGCCCTGTAGATTTACATGAAAAACATCTCTTAAATATGTACTCTACTATATTACCAATGACATTATTCAGGTCTTTTCAATCTCCAATGGACCATTATTGGCATCTCAAACCCTTTTCTCTGTTTCTAGGTTTCCCTCTTTCTGCCCATCCCTTCCAAGCTATAAGCTCCTGTGATGGTCATCTTTATCAATCAAAGATGAAATGTAGTTATACACTTATGTGAAACAGAAATCTGATAACCATTGTGATGACTCCCAACATGTTATAAGTTAAAGCTAAATTCTCGAGCATGTGATATGACAGACTTTTCCAGGTATACATGATAAATAAATTTTAAGTGGTCTGAGATAGAAGGAGAAAAACAGAACAATACAATTTTAACGTCTGCATGTATATCTTTTTTCAATTTAGTCATATATATTTGTAAATTGTCCTTTATTGAAAAAGAACAGACATTACTTTTGTATTATATCCTTTAGACATGTTCAAAGATTTTGACTCCCTGCTCACAAGATACTTTCTCTTAATATGTCATCTCCAAGGGAGTCATAAGTATTGCCAGTTGGGATGAGTGATCTGAGACAATGTCAATGGCTCCTCCTTGAGCCACAAGTGATATAGGGGAAGATGAACCCAATCAGTAAAGAATTTATCCATTCTGGAGAGATCATTCCTTGTTAGAAATTGAAAGATACCATAGAACTCTAGATCACTGTATATGCCTGCTTTAAAAATCTGATGTCATCTTCTGTCTTGTTTTAATAAAATTCTTTTGCCAAAGCCTGGTCAACAAGTTTACCCCTCAAAGGATACCTGAGTGTTCTGACGGGGATTTGAGAAGAGTGTACGGTAGCTATAAAATAACTAGCATATTCTATGTCACAGATAAGTAAGCTTAATGACACATTATATTTATTTATATCATTATATATTCATTATATTCAATTATAATCTTGTATTTTCACATGAAATTTTTTATATGTGATAGTTATGAATCTCCAAATAACTTACACCTGTGTTTCCTGGGCAGGAATTTTGTCAAACGTTCATTTTTGCTTCCATAAAAAACAGAATAAAAGCAGAATTATTCCCAAACATTTGTTGAGTTACTCAACTAATACTTTATGGTGTCAATTAACCTAAACTAGTATCAGCTAAAGCTTTCTCTGCAATTAGCAGAAACATGGCAGAGAGATAGAACAAGGATTTCTGGGTTGTAGGGAGAGAATCTCATAGGAAGAAGTTAAAAGAGAACATAGAAATAAATTTGTCATCCTGGACGAAGTAGTAAAGGGTGAGCCTCGGGAAGAGATACACTGCCTGGTCTTCTTGAGAAGGCAAGGCATCAAGCAAGGCCTATAAATAATGTAACCATAAGAAATTATAGAAACAGGCTTCTGACTTTAAAGCAAAGTAGATTTTGAGGGCTGACAAATTTGATCCCAAGTTAACCTCATAAAATTACCCTCAATTTAAAATTTCACAGTAACTTCCCCCAATGGGTACACATTCAAATTACATCACGTAATTACTATTTACAAATATCACATACAGTTTAGATCAGATTCAGACAATGCAGTATAAGTTCTTTTCCTTGAATCTGACCTTACCACAAAGTCTAATTATCTAACCATAGCAGTTAGCAGGGCAGAGAGAACCCATTATCTAAAAAAGGGTTTTGTAAAATGCCAGTTCACTCATCATTTATTGACTACAAAAGCAATCTGACCTTGGGTAGGAAATCGTTTTTCTAAAATTCATCTTGGGATCCGGCAAATCCACTAATAACTTAGCAGAAGTTGAATCAAATGCACGTTTCCTAGACACAGCCTGACATGATCGTGCAGAAAGCATTTCCTATTTTAATATTCGGATTCTAGCAAGCACTGCAGAGGGGTATTTGCATTCAGAACGTGCAGACAGAAGCAACGTGATCTAAAGCCTTGTCATGTGTTAAATGGCTCACAGTGTTCTGCAGACAACAGGAAGTTTCACTTGCACAAAGTACTAGAATTAATGAGTCAAGGTAGGTGACAAGCTCTTAAGCTGATACATACATCAAGCAACTGAGCTTCTCATAACCATCCTGCCATACTTGATTATGTTCTGGGAAAATGTCCCACATCCAAATGTGACTTTGTTTATTAAATCTAACATATTAAATGCAGTCTGCTGCTAAAAATTACTCTCATTTTTATATGGGAGAATATATTTTCATAAACTATATAATGGAGAATAATTTAAACAACATTAACTGTAAAGAGTTTGGAGAAAATATTGTTATGGTTTGCATTAAAATGTCATGAGATCAGAGAGGCTTAGAACAAATGATCTGATGGACTCTTATTTTCTTGCAAGCCCATTTTATTTGAAGCCGGGTAAATGCTGCCTTAAAATATTCTCTCTCATAAACAGACAATTTCAATCTTAAGAATTCCTAATGCTGAAATGGTTCATTTGGGACAGTGACAAAGAATACAGAAAAAAAGAGAATATTGTGTTCCTGAGGCAGAAGAAATTGCCCAGTGCTTGCTCTCTGAGGAACTCATTATGACAATCAGTGTGACAAGCTTTAGGGAATGTGTGTATTTGCACGAGGGCAACAACAAAGGCCCTGTGATGGTGTGAGACATCAGCAGCAGGACCAGTATCCAAAGACTCTTCCAAAGAAATAGGGACTGACTCCTACAGGATGAAGGCCCATTAGCAGTCAGGTGTACGAATCAAATCCTGGGCAAGATCTGGGTGTGAGAAGTCCAGAGCAACAGGACCGGATGCGGTCAGACCCTCAGCCAGGCAACTCCAAAGGGGTGGAAGCTATCTCCTTAGCCACTGAGCAGAGAGACTTTAATCAGAAACATACATAGTCAATTCAGTGCACTCTTACAAGGGTAGAGGTTTTAGCATCAGCAGGACAGTAAGCTCTGCCATGTATTTCCTCCTTGATCTTGGCCATGTTAGTTCTTTTCTTTTTTTTTTTTTTTTTGGCCAGGGCCGGGTTTGAACTGACCACCTCTGATATATGGGGCTGATATATGACTCCTTTGAGTCAGAGACGCCACCGGGCCATGTTACTTCTTTAAACCTCAGTTTCCTTATCTATAAATGGGACATACTTGCACTTAAGGTTTTAATAAAGAAACACATTTGCACTTGACAATATAACTGTCATATAGTAAGTACACAATAAATATTAACTCCTATTTATTTTGCCATGGAGTTCCTTATCTTATCACAAATCACAGTGAATAAAGATAGGATTGATCTCTGATCCTTGGATGAGGCCAGGCTCTCTAGACTTAATAGGACCCAGCTGTGATTAGGGGTCTGTTAAATGGCAGCCCAGGCAGCTGCTGGCTGTAAAGTCATTCTAGGTACAAGGTTCTCCACTTGGCTGCACTTGGAAATTAGGAAGATTTTTAAAAAATAATTCTTGATCCCAATCTCAGAAATTCGGATATAACTGATGTGGAGTTTGACCTGAGTATTAGAATATTAAAAGCTCCACAGCTATGCGACTCTAATGAGAAGGAAGGTTGGGTCACTCTTTTGGAGAATGGCCAGCGAGTGGAAGGATACCTGAATGACAAATGCTTCTATACAAGAGAATGAGCCGTACAAACAGCAACTATTTAGACCAGTCCTGATAGGAATGTAAACATAGAATTCACTGTAAATCTGATAGAAAGTAGATAAACTAAGTAGCCAAGTATTGATTTCAAAGTTTAAATTTCCTCAAAATCCAGTGAGAAGATAGCTCATGAAGAAAAAGAAAGTTACATGAAGGCCATGTTAACCAGTTTGATGGAAGTGTCTTGGATTGTGTGTGAAAACACCACACTGTACCCCCAAAGTGCATCAATGTACA
Organism: Otolemur garnettii; assembly: GCF_000181295.1. NCBI lineage: Eukaryota > Metazoa > Chordata > Mammalia > Primates > Galagidae > Otolemur > Otolemur garnettii. Next base: position 10,744,429 of record NW_003852419.1, read on the forward strand.
CAGTTACCATTCAATAAAAAAAAAAAAAAAGAAAGTGTAAACCTGCATTTTATATGAATAACAACTTGTATATTCAGAGGGAGATAAAGATGGAGACAGTGATGTCAATGTGACTATGCACATGAATGTGGCTACATATGCGGCTCTGGCTAAGGATGTGGATGTGGCTGTAGTTCTAGATGCGGCTGTGGCTGTAGATGTGGCTAAGACTGTCTATGGATGTAGGCTGAGGATGTGGCTGTGGTGATAGATGTGGTTGTGACTGTGGATGTGTTTGCGGGTGTGGGTACGGTCGTGGCTGTGGCTGTGGCTGTGGCTATCAATGTGAGTGTGACTGTAGATGTGCATGTGGCTGTGGCTGTGGCTATCCATGTGGATTGGCTGTGGCTATGGCTCAGGATAGGGATGTTGCTATAGCTCTAGATGTAATTGTGACTATGGCTGTGGCTGTGGACGTGGATGTGAATGTGTCTGTGAATGAAGATGTGGCTAAAGTTGTGGCTGTGACTGAGACTGTATGAATGTAGGCTGAGGATGTGGCTGTGGCTATAGATGTGGATATGGCTGTGGGAGTGGCTGTGACTGAAGATGTGGCTAAGGATGTAGCTGCATACAGGGACAGAGTCAGAGAAATTTGGCAGGTGTTGAAGAATGGTCTTATGAACGAATACGTAATGTGTGTCTGCACCAAATACTTCAAGTTCTATTTTTGACAAATTATACTGCTGTGAGTTCAGAGCAAATTTGACTATGAAGTATTTGTTGCAATAGTAAAAAAAAATTTTAAAAGATGCTCAGACAGAACAAAAAAGAAACAACAGCAGCAAGAATAACAAACATCAGCGGACCAAGGAGTTTAAGGAAGAGTGCTAAGAATGTGCAAAAAACCAAAAGAAAGTAGGTACTCAGTAGTCTGGGGGAGAAATCTCTCTCCTTGGTTTGGGAGGATATTCTGAGTACGATGGGAAGGCTGCCTTTTCCCCTTGTTGAGTGTCCCTCTGACTAGCCAATGACAGGAGAATTAACAGCCCGTCTCACACATTCTTGTCCTAGTCTCTAACCACAGCACAGATATTGCAGATACAATAAGCAAGTTGGGTCCAGTGGGTGAATGCTCCCTTATGAGCAAGAAGGAGGGTTAAATTTGGATTTCAGTTTTCAAAGATGAAGAAAATCTAATCACTTCTTAATCTCTGATTTTGGCAGCCAGGACTTGTTTTCCCAATAGAATCTCACGGCTATAAACCTTAAATTGTTAATAACAGCCTGATTTCTATAGTCCATCTATCAGTCTCAAGGTCATCTGAGATTTGTGTAATTAATAGTTTAATTTATTTTCTCTTCAAAAATCAGACTTCAATAGAAATAGAAATAAAATATTCTTGTTCTTCAAACGTTTTCATTCTGGTTTGCAATTGTTTTTAGGTACTAGAAGAGTATAATAATTAGGACCCATTATCCATATGATTGGAACACTGAATCACAATAATGGCCTCTGTCTCCATAAATCATGGTGGCATGTTCACACAAATGATGGTTTTATAGCCATTTCTGGGATCTAAACTCAAGGAAACAAAATAATGCTATTTTGCTGAGACAGCTTTCACCTCCGAGAATATTAAGTGGTACTATCTTTTCTAAAGAGAAAGTTACAAGTACTTTCCTTCCCCATAGCAAGTGGAGGGCGACTGCACTCAAACAGGGTCAGCAGATGGCGAGGCCCACCCGGCCAGATGCGCCAATGCCCCAGGCACCCATTAAGAATGGAGAGGAGGAGCTTTGTACATGGTTTGCCAACTTCTCCAGTAAACGACAAACTTCTCGAAAATCACAGCTTATTCTCTCTCTCTGGGGAGCAAGCAATAAAAGAAAGCTTGTGCAGGGAATGATTTTCCTTTATCCTCTTTTTAGCCTTGGTGCACAGTAGAATAAGGATTTCTGTATGAATGTTTTTTCTGACTTACTATGCTGGACATTTATTTCAGAGTTTTTACCATCGCCCCTCCTGTTATCATCCATGCAGAGGTCACTTTCTTTTGGTATATTTGAGAAAGATGAGGGAAAATGGGTGAGGGGTGAAACTGACCACCACCGGGTCCACATTCCTGTCATTGCACTCTGCTTGATCAAGCCTAGAACCCATAAACCCAGCACTCCTGCGTTGAGTGTTGCCACAAGATGAAGGTACTGGAGATCTGGGCACCTCCTAAACAGGCCGGCGTCATTTTTAGGAAGACCATATACAGTGGTTTGCCTTAGGCAATCTGTTTTTTGCCAACTGCCCTGGCATTTTTATTAATTACACCTCTTTTTATTCTGTAAAAGTGTCCCTGCTTAGGAAAAAAGATGGATATGGTCACCCTACTTTATAATCTCCCTTTATAATGCCTTCCTTTGCTTCTACCTAAAGCACCACCAGGCAAATCTGTCTTGATATATCAGGTTTTACTGACATATTGAAAAATGTTAAAAGAACAAAATGTCAGGTAACGAATTTAAAATGAAATCCTACATGTGTTTTTCCTTATAGTTCATGAAGGAAATACTACATGTGTTTTTTCCTTTCTGTAGTCCATGAAGGAAAAAGAAAAAAACATTGAACTCTTCTTTAGAGGTAAACCTCCTTTTCTAATTTTGCTCCCCTGACCTTATGCCAATACTGCATCACAAAGTGGTGGCTTTGTGTGTGATACATACGTGTGGGTGGAGAGGGACCAATCTCCATCAACTCTTGCCACGTTATTCTAAATATATACACAATATTAATGAAAATAGCTTACTTACCATAAGCAAAATGCAGACACCACTTTAAAGCAGGTCCACAGGCCTCCTCTTCCCAAACACTGCCATTGTGAGATAGTTCTACAGACATCTGGGATCCTTCACCCTGCACAAGCCCCTCCAGAGCAGCGTGAACTCTCCACAGTGCTGGACTCTCCACACCTGCCCACAGGAGAGAGGCTCACTCCAGGGCCTGTCTCTCTTGTCCTAGAAGTACTCAATAGAGTAGTACCCATTTGTGCATTTCCCCAAGTCTGCTTTATTCAGTATATCACAAAATTATCATTTGAGGATGAAGCTAAGAGGGAGGGCTGTGGAGGCTGAATAGCCCAGCTGCACAGAACACCAGGGATTTTTGGTGCACTAAATCCAGTCCCCTTTGAGGACTTCTTCTTAACATGAATTTATTGTTTCTCTAAGCATCTATCTCCACAGGCATGTGCATGTGTATACAAAACCATTCCAAGATGATCAGTGGTTCTTGAAAACAGCAACATCTAGATTAGAAAGGAGAGAGAACATGTCTCCACCTCCCTTGCTATCGGCAGTCCTCCTGGTGCCCACCATGGAGGGCTCATACCCCAAACCCTGTGCTGAGTCATGTCAGCACTACCCTATCCTGCCTTCTTTCACAATGTATCCCCTGAAACCTGCAAAGAATAAGAAACCCATTTAAAAAAACATTTAAAGAGGCTCCTGTCTTCTCCTTTACAGTCACAAGGACTCAGCTAACGGATAAAATTACAACCTGGGAGGACTGAAAAAGTACGTACCCACAGAGCCCTCTGATTCACAGCTCACAGATGAGAAATGATTTCAGGTGTATTGTCATGATTTGGGGGGGGGTAAAGAAGCTTGCACTTATTTCCTCAGTTTACTTATTTATTTGTTAATTTCCCTCCCAAATGAACTATTTCTGCCTTCCGCACATATATATTACATAGGATTATGTATGGTCAACAGGCAATACCATGAAAACATAGAATTGTACAAAAACACAATTAGATAAAATGTCCGTTCAATCATATGAGTCAGCTCATATATTAATGCAAAAACTTTTCGTTTTCACCAAAAATGTGAACCAGAGTATGGCAGAGTGAGTAAGATAAAATGAGATCAGGGAGGTGTCGATTAAAGTTTGGGGTCTGCCACTTATGCCTTTGGATGAGTTACATAAACATTCCTGAACCTCAAGTATCTTAACACAATACTGCCTACTTTTTAAGTTTCTAGGAGAATTAAGTGAGAAAGCCAGTAAACAGTACTGAACACAACATGTGATCAGTACTGACTAAGTCACTGCCCTGTGCTCGGGGACAGCCTCCCCTGAACGTTCAACCACATCTTCAAATGCAACATGGCCAGAAATGAGCCTGCCGTCTTTCTTCCAAATCTCCTTTGCTGAGAACCACACTGCTTGACCACACTCAGGAATCGTCAGTGCTGGCTCCTTCTCCCTTGCATTATCAATCAGTCGCTGCATCTTCTGGGTTCCACCTCGGAACAACTTTCCTATTTTTCTCTCCCTGTTTCCATGGCCACTGCCTGAGTACAGTATCTATTATGTCTCTTCAGGATTATTGCAACTCGTCCTGGTCTTCTTGCCTCTCATCTCTACCCTTCCAAATCTACCCTTCTGATTCTCCTAATCTTTCAAATTAGACATATGATCACATACTTGCCCTCCTTGAAATCATTCAACAACTCCCTTTTGCCTGTAGCCTGATTTTCAACTCTTAAGCTTGGCATATGCACAATTTTTATTGGCCCTTCTTGTCATTTCTCTGCCACTTCTCAACAGGTACTCTTCAGGTAGCTGCTGGCTGTTCTTTCCTAAATGTGTCACACTTGCTTAAGCCTCTGGGGCTTTGTACATGCTATTTCCCTTAAAATTCTTTTCCTTTTCTGTTATTAAATTATTGAACCTAAATTGCTTTTTGAATTCAACTGGAAAGATTCCACCAGAGTCAATTGCACAGTCCTTATAATCATAAGCTGCTTGTGAATGAGTCTACTGCAGCAGTATCTGATGCCTATGTAAATGTCCACTGTCTAACTAAATAAAGAGCAGGAATTTTTTGTCTTCGACTCTGCGGTGTCTAGCACAACACCTGGCACCTCACCAGCCTCACTGCCTTTGCTGAATGGTCGCATGAGTGAATGAGTAAGTAGAAATGGGAACATTCATTTATTGGAACTGACATGTGTCAGAGGCATTATCGTAAAGGAAGGTCTGGTGGTTGAGAAGTGAAAATGCTGTGGACACTCAAACCTGAAGAGTTGAAAGAATTATAAGGACCATACCAGAAAAGAAACGTCAAGATGTGTCTGTGGTATCTACCTTAAATGTGCCAACCTGATTGGGTTCTAGGAGATTTTGTTACTGCGTTTATAAAAATGCAGATGTCTGAAAACGTTTATAAAAATGCAGATGTCTGAAAAACAATACATAGGGCCGCCATCAGTTACCTTGAGGTGACCTTCTAGAAAGCAATTTGTTAGTGTGGAGAAACGCACCAATGACTCAAAGCCTGGAGTGATCATCACTCATTTATTCAACAAATATTTATCTGAGAACCTAATATATAACAGGCACTGATTTTCCATAAAAATATTATTTTCAATGAGACGACTGACAGTTGATATACTGCAACAGCAAAAAAGACCCCCCAAATAATGTGCTATGGAGAATATTAAAGTGTTTAGTTACTGAATAAATTAATTTTCCCATTGGCCTGAGCATAAATCATCTTCCTAGGAAAGATACATGATAGCTAAATCTTCCTCTAATTCAGCCTCATATATCAAAAAAAAAAAAAGTGGCATGTCAAGGTGGCATGGTATATTGAGGGTCCCCAAGACCACCTGCCTCACTAATGCATTAGTAAATTCTGCCCTCCTTTTAGGAAAACATGTATTTAATATAGATGGTCCTTTATATGACTAACTGGCTCCTAGACAACAGTTACTGTTTGCATATTCTAAAGTCAAAAGCCCTCAACAACTGTAATAAGGATAAGCAAACTACAGCTTGAAGGGCAAATCTAGCCCCAAGCTTGTTTTTATAAATAAAGTTTTATTGCTACACAATGTATGTCTATTCATTTACATATTGTCTATGGCTGTGTTCTTCCTTCATGAACACTCTAAGTAGTTGTATCAGATATGTGAAAATCATATGTTTCACGTGATACATTTACTATCTTGCACTTTACAAAAATTTGCCAATTCTTCTCCTACAGGAACCAGGCTATAAATTGAGCTTTATTTCTAGAAACCCATTTCTTAACATAAAATTAATAAAATGGGCTAAAGGAAAGTTAAATATACATATGTGTGTGTGTATATATGTGTGTGCACGTGCATGTGTATTATAAACTTACTCAATATGTCAAAATTATACACAATATAAAAACTACAACATAATACTGTCCTCTCTTTTGGGTCATGAATTACTTCATGAGCTGAAGGAGCCTTGTCTTTATAAAAGAAGAACCATTAAATATGAACAACACCTTTGCTGAATCTGTACAGCAAGCAGAGCCTCTCCTCATTGCTTCAAGAATCTTTGAGCTGCATTAAAAATTAATGTCTTCTCAAAAAATATTATTTTACAACTTGATGTCCATTCATTACCTCACAAAGTTTTGAAATACTGAATTCCAGTGAGAGATCATTTCCTCATCTCCTTCTTTAACCCTTAGTTGAAGCACGGCAGCCGAGTGTCACAGACAGACTCCACCATGGTAGCAATATTGCAGTCATTTTGTGGACCTTATTATGGTTCTGGCTATTATTTTTAGGGTCTCATTAGTAATTATAATTGTCCTAAGAACTCAGAGGAGCAAGTCAAGCCATGGGATCAAAAGGCACCCACTGAGGTTGGTTTCACTGTATGTCGGGGCTTTAACTTTTCAAGGATCCCTATGCATGACCTAAATTCTTCTTCCTAGAGCCAGGCTTTCATCTCTCCCTTATATATTCTATTAATTTTTTATTGTAATAGTTGTACATCAGAAATGCTGTATCATGAAATAGACTCGATAGAAAATTCTATTTGTCCTAAAGGATAATTCAGACATTGCTCTAACACAATTTTGCTATCGCCCACACTTTTTTAGTCTGCCCTATATTCAGGTCTCAAGAGAGTAAGATCTCTACATGAATTCTGCCCACACACTTCTCCACTCCTGCCCTGGCTCCTCAGTGACAGATCTGGGTTGGCATTTCTCTGCACTGGCTGCACAACCTTATGGTATTGTTTGCATGAGGGGAGCCAATACGAGTTTCATTTTACACATTCAGCACCTTTGATTTTGAGCAGGAGCTGAAGTGTTGAAACTTGTTCTGAGGGATTTATGGGGAGTCTCCAAATCCATTATTAGATATTTTATCTTCAAAAGGAAGCCCGTCTACCTTTCCCATAATGCCTCATAGTGTCTGAGAGAGAGACAGCTCAGATGTGGGGGAGATTCCCCTGCATGTAGCAGTAAAGATAAATTGGATATAGTCCTAGAGAATACAAAAGTTTAATTTAAAAAAAAATAGGAATGATTTCATTTATTCATAAAGTAATAGTAATGAAAATGATGATGATAACAACAAAAATTTCAGGTAAAATTTATTGTAATAAATCCTTACTCCATGCCATCCATTATAACAAATGGTATTGATCCAAGTAGGTGAGCTATGGTCCTTGGGCTGGCCAATCCTTTTTGTAAGTAAAGTTTTATTGGAACACAGGCACAGTCATTTGTTTATGTATTGTTTGTGGCTGCTTTCCTTCTACAAGGGAAGAGACGTAATGATTGCAATAAAGAACACATGGCCCATGAATCCTAAAATACTTACTATCTGGCCCCTTAGGGGGGAAAAATTGCTGACACTTCATATAGATTATCTCAATTAATTCTTTTCATATAAATGAGGAAATTAAAATTCAAATGGTTAGGTAATTTTATTAAAATTACAAAATGGGGTTCAGAGCCCATACTTTGGAAAGTATCTATACCATAATCCTACAGAGGCTCACAGGACTTTATTGTGACCTTAGGCAAATCAGGTCACCTCCCTGATCCTCAGCCCTCTCATGTACAAAGGACTTTTAACTAAGTGACAGCCATGGTGTTTCCTACTCACAGCTGTGTGCATTTCTAGCTGCTTTGCCAATTCACACAGCAAAGATGAAGTCACAGTTTTCTGTAGAAAGCATTATATCCATTAATGTCAAAACAATTTTTCCAGTGCCACTCAGGAAAGGGATTTCAAAGAAATAACTAGAAAAGGAAAAGGAAATCATCACTGGTTTGCCATGAAATAATGTCAGAGGACTATTTTCTATCATTAAATCATAGGAATATCTTGTTCTTCATAGTACCATGAATGCAATTGTGAGTTCCAGGATGAGAGTTATAATAAACACCTATAAAATACACAAATTAGCCTTGACTTTTGTGAGACATGTAAGGACATTTCCTCTAGAATATTCGAGAAATTTCTGATGGCTTCCTTAGCTGTCTGACACCCCTTTGATATGAGCAGGCTTTCTTCCCTAAGCACTCCCTTCACTGCACTTTAGGTGCTGAGGCAGCACCACACATGCTGCTCTGTACTCCATTTGTTCTGAGATCCGTGTCTTGGTCATCAACATCACAGAGGTGTTGACCCCTGAAAGATTTATTTCCTAGGCCCAGCATAACTGCTGCTGGCTGGGTCCCTCCCATGGAAGGCACTGACTACAGGTCAGAGTGAAATGCTTCCTGTGGTCACTCCTCTCTCTCTCTCCTCTGGCAGTGACTGCTTCTCTTCCATGGCTCCAGCTTAGCTCCCATCAGAAATACTCATGGTGATTTCCAACTTCTTTTACCTGACTTCAATCCCCAGGACTCTGGAAACCCATTTTCTTACTGTCGCTAACCTCTGGGTTACCTCCTTGTTTTGTTTTGGTTTCTTGGTGATTATATCCTCTGTGCAACTAGATCCCTGTATTAAATCCCCTTTATTTCATTTATTTATTTATTTTGATGACAATAACTTAATGAATCGACCCTTTATTTTAAACACTTCAAGGCTCTTATGGTTTCTTACATTTCTCCCCCAACAAATTCACATTTAGTCAGATTCAAACCATCTAGACTTTTGTCATGGACAGTGGTCTCAATAGATAAGTCTCTGTGTATTTCTTCCTCATCCTCAACCCACCTTGAAGATCCTTTAGATGAACCCCATTTCTCCTAGGAGCAGAAACAGATATGACCATTTGCACATTCATTTAAACCTTCAAATTTAATGAAAAGTCTTTCAGTGAAAAACTCATTAAT
>NW_003852419.1:10753724-10764907 GCF_000181295.1 Otolemur garnettii
GTGATTAGACCTGAAATGATAAGCAAGTGTAAGGTTCTGACCTTATGGAAACAGTAGCATGTGAAGAAAGGAGCTCTGACTTTGGAGTCAGACTTACCTGGGTTTGGATACTGGTTCTGCCTTTACCGTTAACCTGACTATGCATCCATTCCCTAACCTGTCTACAAAAAATGATGATGAGAATCCCTTAAAAGATTGATAGAAACATTAAAAGAAGTAGTGTCCATAAAATATGTAACAGAATATCTGACTGATCATGCTCATTCAGTTAACAATGGTGGGGGTTGGTATCATTGGGCTTATGTTCAAATTTCAGTCAGTAAGTCAATTGGCCAGTCTCTAAGGAGTACTAATTGACAACCTATGACTCTCCCAGGATTATTATTGTAAGGATTAAATAGAAGGATGTATGGAAAAGCATTCCCTAAAATTGCCTGGCCCAGTAGAACACCTTTTCTTTCTTTCTTTTTTTTGAGACAGAGTCTGACTCTGTTGCCCTAGAGTACCATGGCATCATAGCTCTCAGCAATCCTCTTGCCTCACTCAGCCTCCCAAGTAGCTGAGACTACAGTTGCCTGCTATGACACTCAGTTGGTTTTTCTATTGTTAATAGGGACAGCGTCTTGCTCTTGTTCAGGCTGGTCTCAAACCCCTGAGTTCAACTAATTTACCTGCTTTGACTTTCCAGAGTGCTAAGATTAAAGGCATAAGCCACTGAACCTGGCCAGGGAAGAAATTTTCAGGGACCAATAGTAATGTCAGCTCTATGATATGAACCAGAACTTAGGTCAGGTATGACTCACTATGTGAAAGTCAGGCTTATTGAAATGGTGTTTGCTGTGTATCTGGATTTGGTTTTGTCTATATGTAAAAGTGGATGCTGCTAGAGATTTGGGTGGGAGCAGTGGACTGAAGGATTTAGGCCTATGTAGGACAGCTATTAAGACATATAAAACCAGCCATTGTTTTGAGAGTGCTGCTCACAAGTTTCCAGTCACACGGAAACTTCTGAGGAGAAATGGCCTTATATGAAAACTGTGGCTCTAAATGTTCTGTGGTCAAAACTCCTTTTCAGGGGGCAAAGATAAGGGGCAAAGAAATTAGTTATAAGCTAAGTGGACATGCCTCTAATAGGAAGGCCTATCACAGGTCTTTAATAAGACTAACATTTAGGTGCCCGCATAATGAACATCTTTGTTGCATTAACCCTCCTCAAGGCCAAAAGAATTGCAACTCCACCACTGTTAATCCTGCCAAGGGAGGAAATTATTTGCAATTATATCTTGCCCCTTTGTCATTTAACTATATCTAAATGCTCCTTGAGGTTATAACTACTTTTATTTCTTTTATTAGGTCAATTACTGTGACTTTGGTGCTCTAGCTAAGGGCAAGATGACACCATTTCATCAAAGTCATAAATTTTTAGGATTTAATGATAATTGAGCCAATCCCTGTCCATAAATAGAATCTGTGGTACATGAAACACTAAAATAAAACATTTTAGAATTCTGTTCTATGGAAAGATTTATTCAGATTATGTTTTAAGAATAATTGGAAGGCACAGAAAGCCTATGTGAAGGTGTATATTTTCAGTCATTATAGTCATTTTGTGTTATCATTTATAAATGGAGTAAATTATATGTTTTTTTAGTGTGGTATGAAGAAAGAGCGCTCATTAAAAAGTCATAAAAATAGGCTCTAACTCTGTCATATGTGAACTATTGTCATTGAACCTTATTTTTTCCTTTTAATTTTCATCTTTGAAAAGATAGGCTTTGAATAAACAGTTGGTATCAGATCTTCAAGTTCCCAGTGCTCTGATTCTAAGAATTCCCCCATTGGAAAGATTGTATCAGAGTCCTATGCTACCACCTGAAATGTATTTCAAGTGGAAATCTAAAAAAATCTAACTTTTTTTTTACTATTCTACTCTATAATCACTCATATATTATTTCATTCATTCATTCATTCAACATACTGCTATGTTAAAAATGCTTTCTGAATGCTAATTATGTTGATAACATTGTGCTGACTATTGTGAGATTGGTGTTTTATTAGGAAAAATGTAGAATGAAAGACTTGCATTGTATTCACAAGTTGTATTATCATCATCATCATAAAGATATAGGTACAAACCATATCAACCATTTATTAGAAATTGGAAAGCCACAGATGACAATTTTCCTCATAATGCAGAGCCAAGAAATGAGGACCATAACCTTGGCTTTGCAGCCAAATAGTTCTTATCCTTTCTCCAGAAAATATCCCATTAAACATTTGGCTCCCCTATAAACTATAAACAGCTTTGACACTGTGGTTTTGTCTTTGAATGTTCATCATACATGCAGGTCATTAAAACTAAGTGATAAAATAAGTGAGTAACATAATGCGTGAGAGAAAGATGGTTAGAAAGATGATTACCCAATGACTTAGAGAAAAAGAATACTTCTCCAAATTCTTAGGGGGAACATACATGTATTAAACCAAGCCCTCAATAAACAGTTTGCTTATTAATTGAGTATAAGGGAGGAAAAGTACTGTGTCTAAATATCAACTAGTAGCACATATCTTAAAATGAAAATGTTCCAAGATAGGAAACATTTGCTGGACAGGTATTTTTTATGGTAGCTGTCAAGTTTTGCTTTGGGGAACACAGTCCATGTAGTGCAGGGATTATAAAATAGAAAATTAAGTGTTAGTGGTATTTAAATATAGGATTACTTTGGGCCTAGGCACTACTGTATCTCATATGGGTACCATTTTAATTAAAGTAATACAGACAGCTTAAAAGGTATTCATGAGGGTATACATGGAGACCACCAGCCAAAGCAGGAGTTTCAACTGAAATTATGACAAGCTGATTGAGCTCTAGCTATGAGGGAGTGAGGGAAAGAAAAAGGAACGGCTTTAAGTCATCTCATGGACTTTAGGGGAGAGATTCTCTTTTTTTGACCAATTTTTGATGTTTCAAAGAGAGAGCAAGGGGCTTTAATATCTATCTACTTGTAACCAGTATTAAAGGTGCCAGTTTGAATGAGCCAGTAGAGAATCAATGAATAGGTAACTTTCCAAAAGCAAGCATTATCTACCTACTCTCCACACTGCTCACTCCCACGATTCTCTCCACCTGCGAAAGTGATATCTTCCTTTGACACATTGCGACACAAAGCTGCAGACGTCTGAAGTGTTATTTCACACTCCAAGCCCTCAGCCTTCATTTGAAATGCCACAATTTCCAACAATACGAAACTTTACTTTATGTCCCTAACTATTTGGCTTTCTGCTAGATTTTAGTCCATTCTGTGATTTAGGTGAATGGCACCAGCTAATATGAAGTCTGATGATTCAGTTTGTGAACTCATCCTAGAAAAAGTGCTACACACCTCATTGCTGAATATCACTATGGTCACCTTTGAAGTACTCCCTTTTAGAGGCTATGCACCAATTGCCCTCCCCTTTTCTCCTCCCCCCTCCTTCCTCTCCCCTCTCTCTGCTGGACTGTATTTGTGTTTTATCATTCGTATGCGTGTGTGTTTCTTTATTGCTTTCATAATAGTATTCAGTACATGGGATACTTTTTTTATGGTGGGAGAGGGAGGGCATTTGGGTGGGATCTCACCTAATGTGCATAATTCAAGGCTATATTTCAAAATAAGAATAAATTTTAAATGTCTTACCACAAAAATATGTGAGGTGATGGTTATATTAATCAGCTTGATTTAAGCATTCCACATTGCATAGCAAATCATCACATTGTACCCCATAAATGTATACAGTTATGATTTTAATTAAAAATTAAATAAAAATATAGAAGCTATGCACCAATGCCAGTGCCTAGTCTACCCTTCAAAGCAATTCTGGAACTCTTTTTTTGGAATGACCATCAAAGCTATACTTATATTACCCTTGATGCCCTGAATGTCATCAAAATGTCTTCCCTTCAATATTTCCTTTATCTCTTGGTAAAGATACAAGTCACTTGGGAGCCAGATCAGATGAACAGGGATGGTATTCCACAATAGTTATTGTTTAATGGCTAAAAACTCCCTCAAAAACAGTGCCGTGTGAACCAGCTCATTCTCATGATACAAGAGGCACACTTTTCTCATGCCAAAATTTGCAGTTAAAATTTTCCTATTTCTCTGTTGATGTTTACTTGGTCTTCTCTGCTTCTCACAGTTAGCCAATGATTTTGATATTAATTTGATGAGTTTTTGTAATTATTTTGTTTCAAGTTAATTGAGAGCACAAAGAATTAGGTTACAATGTTTGCATTTTTTAGGTAAAGTCCTTCTTATAATTGGTTCCCAGCCCAAGAGCTGTGCCATACACCCTAACATTGTGCCCATTAAGTGGGAGAACCCAAGCCGTCTCCCTTGTTCCCTTTCCCCATGCCTTCATTCCCCCATCCCCCACCTTGAATTGATTTGAGTTTTTCTCTTACGTGTGTGTTTTAGATCATCTACTGCCTTCATATTAGAACTAAGTAGTTTGGATTCTTGCTACTCCATTCTTGTGATACTTTACTGAGAAGAATGTGTTCTGACTTTATCCAGGTTAATACAAAAGATGTAAAGTCTCCACCTTTTTTAGTGGCTGAATAGTATTCCATGGTATGATAATCCATTCCTGGGTTGGTGGGCATTTAGGTTGTTTCCACATTTTGGTTATTGTAAATTGAGCTGTAATAAACAGCCTAGAGCAAATTTCCTTATGATAAACAGATTTTTTTCCTTCTGGCAAGGGGATTGCAGGATCAAATGGGGGGGGGTCTAATTTGAGTTCTTTGAGGATTCTCTGTACTTCTATCCAAAAAGGTTGCATTAGTTTACAGTCCCAAGTTTTTGCAATGTTTCATCAGTTCTGCTTGTTACCAGCTGCCGTGACCTCTTTTCATCAGTGACATTTTCTCTCCCTTCAGAGAAATGTTTAATTCATTTGTACACTGCTGTTTTCTTTATTGAATCATCTCCATAAACTTGGAATAACATGTCCCAGATTTTCTTTCCACTCTTGCCAAATTTAACAAGAAATTGAATGTTTGTTTGTTGCTCTGATTCAAGTTCTGACAGTCTTGAGGCAGCACATAAAAACACACCATAACAATAATGAACACCACTCAGCAAGACACCACCACACATCAACACAAATACAGCTGTGAGACATTGCTATGCCAAGGTTATGAAACTTTACTGAATTGTTCATACGTTATACAGTGCTGCTGATATGAGCGCAGAGTGGCAAGTTCATGAACTTAATTGCCAGACTGATATCTAGTATGACTTACCAGTACAGAATCAGAGAGAATGTTCAGTAAAAACAGAGCAGCTCTCCTAGTTTTGTTACCTGGGGTTTGCAGACAAATTGAGACCAAATCCCCCCCCACCCCAGCACCACCACACTATTATGTCTTTCTCAGCTTTAAATCCTTGTTGGAATATTTATCCTTTTGTAACTCATACTTCCCCTTAAGGCTGCCCTTGATCTTCATCTGAAACCAATATGCACCTGGATACAGGTGGCAGCTAGCCAGGTAAACATACGATTTACACTAAGCATTATGCTTCACCCCTAATGGGGACAACCCTTAAAGATAAACATGCTAGTGTCACAGTATTTTCGAAAATATTTTTAAGGTCCAATACATGATTTTGAAGATAGTGTGACAATCTATTCCCTGAAAAACAAATGTACTAGGAATAAAAGATAATTAAAAGTTTGAGAGTTTGTGTTTATGCATAAGAAAAATCATGTCATACTTTATATGACATGAATTATAACAAAAGGTTTGATATTAGGAAGATTAATTTTCTATAGTCATAATAACAGGCATCCTTATGACAAACATTTCCAATAATACAGGACTCTACACCCCAGGGAAAAGCTCTAAAGGTCCATACCTTCCAGCTAAAGATAGTCTTTTATGTTTCTTGTCCCCTTTGAATTGATCCTTCAGTGAGACCTAATGTAAATTTTAAAAAACACATTTAAAAATGAACACACACAGCAGCTTTGACTTTGTGTTATTTCATTTTATAATTTCCTAGGAAACAACAGTGTGTCATGGTTCCCACTGTGAAATGTCTCTGCCCCAGGTCTGTCCACATTGTCCAGATCGCAGCTATGTGAGCAAGCTAACATTACTTGAATCCTGACACTTTCCTGCTCTTCATGGCCCAAACTCACAGTATACTTGGCTGTCCTGTGGACCTTCACAGATGAGTGCCTTTTGGTTTAGCTCTGGACTTTAAACTAAATCCATGTAGAATTTAATTTATCTGAGTCTTTAACCTGGCCTCCTTCTAAGCACTGTAAAATGTGCTACTTGATCTATCCCCCTGCTTTTGCTCTTCAACCTCATCTCAGCACAGGTACACAAACAGTTCACCAGACAAACTCGCCCAACTCCATCTGGTCTCTGTGCCTTCACAGGGGTCATGACCTCTGCCTGTGCTCTCTTCCTGCCTGGCTCCTTCTTCAAGTCTCAGTTTAAGTACCACCATGTTGACGTCTCTTTCCTTGATCACTGAACTAAAAATACATCCTCCTTGTTCCTACTACTCTCTAGTATAATTCCTTAAATCACTTACAGTTTTAATTTTTAAGTGTATATTTCATGAGATAATTTGTTGTCTTCTTAACCCGTGTATCCAGAAATCAGCACGTGCCCAAGATTATGATGGATGAATAAATTCTAATACATCTACACTGATTTTTTTAAACTTCTAAACATGACTATCTATCCAGTTAATCATGTCATCGACTTACAAATTTAAGTCATGCTTAGTCTAGTATTTAAGTTCCTCAGCTATCAGACCCCTACACTCTCATTTCTGCTTTGTTTTCTACTTTTTCCCTGTAGAAGCTGTGGAGTTCATCTAGGCTATTTTATTTCTTCATCATCAAACACATTTGCTGATTCCTGCCCACTATGCTATCTCACAGGGATAGCCTCTATCCAGTCTACCTCTCTGGCTCCCACACTCATGTGCCCATTGAACTACAGCTCAAATGTCCTCTAAAAGATTTCTGAGTACATACCCATTCTATTAATTGTTATGTATCATGTACTACTTGCTCTTTGAGAAACTTTTTATCTACACTTTGCATCACTTCAGTTTTTTTTTTTATTTTCCTTATAATTCTGTGAAAATAATCATATCTGCATTGTTTCTCCATAGCTATTCCATCACAACTTGAGACTAATATGTCCTCTTTGTCTCCTTTTCCCCTAAAATGTCTTGTATGCTGTAGGAGTTCAAATTGTGCAGTGTTTATGCAATGAATTTATTCACATGGAAACATTTTGGCAGCACTAATTGGGAAATCTGTTAAGTATGAAGAAAGAAATTTGGAAGTCACACTTGTCATGTATGGTCATATTTATATCTGGAAATATTTTAGTTGACCCCAAAACTTTAAGCTAATACGGAAATTATTTTGGTTGGTACAAAATATCCTTACACAGATATTTTTTGTTTTGTTATAGAATATAGAAAAAATAAACTGCTAGGTACTATCATAATTAATGAACTGTGAATAGACAGAAGGCGTTGCTATGTAAACAGTTCTCCATTAGAGTTAACATAATGTCTCAGAGATTCATGAGTGTTGTCCATCCCTTACTCAATAGCACCCTTTTATACTGTTGCCTGGTGTTCAGTCTACTGACTGCCAAATTAATTTAATCAACAGTACAGGTATAAACTAGAGAGAGTTGTGAGGTCTTTGAATCAGAGAGCAATAATAAATTTATTGTGTCTAAAATTAGTCTGAGTCTCTCTCTTTTAATTATTTGATAGAAGTTTTACAGGTAGTAAAAAAATTAATAGATGAGGTAATTTTTTAATATTCTTCTCTTATACACAAAACATTGATAGTAAGTGAATCTCAAAGCCTGAACCTACAGAATTATTGATAGAATCCTATATTACCTAAGTGTTCTAAATTCCAGGGCAACTGATAAATAATCATTCAATTATTATAGAACAATGTCCATTGGATTCATGAGGAAAAATTTAAATGAGATTTAGAAACCTGAGTATAATGTACTTCTGCTTCAAAATGGTAGGCTAATCATATGTGCTGTTTTCCATTCTTATGTCCAATCCTCTGACATGATAGAAGATTCATTCATATATGTATACTCCCATATATAACAAGGCTTATGAAAAGAAACCAACCAGAGACAGTGAGGAACTTCTAAAAATACAAAGCAGATGGGATGAACATAAAGAGACTGTGTTTTAAATCACACAAAGAAATGATACCTAAAGTATTTCACGACCACAGTGGTGGATGCTAGAGATAGGCAGGAGGCCACAATCACATAACAATATAGTTTGATTTAAAAAAAAATAGAAATTTCAGATTAAAAGACCAACCTCTTCAAATATCCCCTCTTTCTCTTGAACAAAGTACCAATCATGGGACTGTTTTCAAGTGGAAAACACAGAATGTGTCAGAGCAGTAGTACTGTGGGCCAGCCATAACCAAGAGAGGCTATCCACATATCATTTCGCATCCACCTACAAACCTCTTTCTTCTCAAATCAGGTTACACAATGATATACAGAAAGACTCATGAGTAATTTGCATATTTATAGTAGATCATTTAATAGTAAACATTCACTAAAAATGAGCACATGATCAAAAATCAGGACACAGTAAGTGACGACATTGTGACAGAGAGAACAAACACAAGTCAAACATCACTGATAAGGAAAATTAATATTCTCAAAGGGTTCAGAGAATACCACATGTAAAAACAACACATAAACCATAATTTTTAAACCGACAAATTCTGAATAGAAAAAAATGTAAAGTTTATAATAAACTATATGATCAAGAGATCAATAGATTAGCTGAATGGTATTATGGGCCAAACAAAATTTAAGCAAATTCATGAGCTAAAAGAGCGTTTGAAACATAAGGGGCAAAAAGATGGAAAGTCTAAAAGAAATATTTTGAGCAATTGAGGATAAATCTGAAATTTCTACTATCTGTTTAATAGAGTTTTAGGAAAACATAGTGAGAAAAATTGCCCAGAACTGAGAAAAGCCAAGAGGCCTTTGATATTAAAGCAGTACGTGTGCTAAGTGAATAAAAATATTACAATTAAAACAATGTAGCAATGTTTCAGAACACCAAGTCAAAGGGGGATATAATTTTAAGTTTTTCTACAATTTATTATACACTGATTACCCAGAAGGAAGAGAGTCAGATCAATGTCTGACTTCTCAGCACCCATACATAATTCAGTAAAGTAGTCTTGCCCAAGAATTGAGAAAAAATTGCTTTTTTCCCTCTCCCTTCTACCCCCATCTTTCCTTTTTCTTTTTCCTCTTCCTCTTCCTCTCTCTCTCTATGTCTCTCTCTCTCTCTCTTTTTCCAGTTTTTGGCCAGAGCTAGGTTTGAACCCGCCACCTTCAGCATATGGGGCCAGAGCCCTACTCCTTTGAGCCACAGGCTCTGCCCTTCCTCTATCTCTTTATAGTTCTTTGTTTTGTTTTGATTTTTAAACATTTGACATCTTATTAGTTAACTTCTGTAGGAGTGGAACCAAAAATCTTCTGGAAAAGATAAATTGATTAATGTAAGTATAAGGTGAAAAGTTCAGAAAATAAAACAAAAGGATAAATAACAAGGAGAAAACAAAACAAATAAAATCATATAATAGAGAAAACTAGCAGAAATTGTTACTTCTGATCTCAACTTGCAGTTTCATAAAGGTAACTTAAAGATGACCTTCAGAATCAATTAAATATTTATGCCTTTTGCTTATCGATAACCATTTTTAGAAGAACCAGTAATAAAAATAACTTGAAAAAAGTTATTAAAAATTTACACTGGAACTTCACTTCCAATAACAACATTGTAACAGGGATCAAATTTAACTTTCATCTTGAAACAACTAAAAAACAGGGCAAAATGTATGAAACAATTGTTTTTAAAACATTGAGCATCAGAACAGAAATGCTTGACATTCAAAGAAAAATGAGGAGAGTCTAACAACTGTCCTACTGACGGACTTGAGAGTATGTTCAAGACACAGCAGAAAGAGGGTGATCCCAGGAGAAACCCGCCAAACTCCCCAACTGAGAAGAATAAAGCTCAAAAATTCATGAAGCAAAATCTGACAGAATTGCTAATGAAACTAGACAAATCTAAAAATATTGTTTGAAATTTTGAGAACACATAGGCAAACACCTTTCTATTTGGGGGTTAGGAAAATATTTCTTAGGCATAACACAATTCCTAAAATAAAAAACATAAATTGAACTTTACAGAAGTTAAAGTATTCTCTCTGAAAAAAATGATTTAAAAAATGAGATGACAGTCTACAGAAAGGGAGAAGAAACTTTTTATAAATCACATATTTGAGTAAGGACTAATATCCAGATATCTAAAGTACTCTACAATTCAGTAATAAGAAAATAGACCATTTTCTTTCAACTGGGGAAAAGATTTGAATAAACACTTCAACAAAGAAGATATATAAATGGCAAAAAAGCACATGAAAAAATGCTCAACAATATTAATTATTAAAGAAATATAAGTTAAAACTATGATGAAATAGTGGCTATTGGAACAGATAAAATTAAATATTGACCCCATTTGGTATGAATGTGAAGGATCTATGACTTCCACACACTGCTAGTGAGAATGTCCAGCCACTTTGGGAAACAGTTTGTCACTTTCCCACTAATTTAAACATAAACCTGTCAAACAATCTAGCCATACTGCTTTGAGGTGTTTACCCAAGGATAAAAACATATGTACCTACAAAGACTCATGCATGTATGTTTTCAGCAGCTATAGTTGTAATAGTCCCAAACTGCAAACAACTCAAATGTCCATTAATATGTGGAACAGAAAAACAAATTTGGTACATTCATACAATGAAATCTACTCAACAATGAAAAGTGGCAAATTACTAACATAAAAGTGACAAGATTTTCAGTATAAGAAAATGTGCTGCATCTACCATCGTTAGGCCATTTGAAATTAAATAGAATCACAGAGGAACACATTGATTGTAACACAGATAACCATGAATAACAAGCAGAAGTGGACAGAATTCTCAGAGTTCAAAAAAGGAACAGAGAATTTTGGTTTAGAAAAAATAGGAATGTTAAATATAAAAGATATTTCAGATCACCCTACACAGTGTACTTTTTTTTT
>NW_003852419.1:10765490-10769404 GCF_000181295.1 Otolemur garnettii
ACTTTATGATTCTATTATGTAAGCAGTTTAGTTTGGGGGGGAATGAGACAGACTATCCCTTGTCATTGTTTCAGATGACAATCAAGTATGAAATCATGCCTGAACTTGGTCAACAAATAGTTAAGAATGGTAGTTACTATTATCTCCAACCCTTATGAAAATGGTGATAGTCTACCTTCTTTTGAATCTTGCATATCACTTTTTATTTCACTCTACATTCGTCAACATTTTCATCTCAATATCTTCTTTCTTACTTTGTAGTTGTTTATGTTTTCTAGTCCTAAATAAATCTGATTCTGGTGATATTAATAGATTGCTTTCAAAGTTCAATTTTGTCCTAAAAGTTCATTGTTTCCTTCACGATTCTTCAGGCTAGTGCTATTTTTGATTGTTCTGTGTTTTTGTTTGCTTGTTTTAATGTGTGCTTATTTTTAATTGGCATGTAATAATTGTACATATTTGTGAGGTACAGAGTGATGTTACAGTACACATATACAGTATGTAAGGATCAAATCAGGGTAATTAGCATATTTATTATCTTAAATTTTATCATTTCTTTGTATTGGGAACAGTCAAAAGTCTCACTTCCAGCTATTTGAAAATGTACAATAAATTCTTGTTTACCACAGTAGGATAATAGAACTTATTCCTTTTACCTAGCTGAAATGTCGCATCCTTTAACCAATACTTTCATATTTTCCCCTCCCTTTCTCCTCACCAGCCTCTAGTAACCACTGTTCTATCCTCTCCTTTTATGAGATCAACTTTTTGGGCATAGAGGATACTACATTATGTAAAATAAGCCAGGCATAGAAAGATAAATACCATGCGTTCTCATTCATATGTTCTGTAATATTTTTATTGGTCTATTGGTTCAATTCTCTTTACTACAGACCATAAAGATAGATCTATAGACCTTGTAATTGGACCCTTGGGTTAATACATGAATATATGGCTAATAAACTCTCACATTATCTTTATTCTACTGACAGAAGATAATTTGGAAACCCTGGACCTAAGGATGCATCCTGACCAAAGGTAGGAAAAAGCATTATTTCATTATTTTTAAAGGTCATTTTTGTTTCGGAACTGTTTATCTGTATAACAGAGGATACCTACCAAAGGCAGAAAATTCTGTTTTTTAAAATAGGCTTGTTAAAGCTCCCCATATTACCACCACCTATAGACCTCTGGACATACCATAAAGGCAAAAGAAGACCCGAGGCACAATATTGTGAAATTTTATCACTTCTGTGAGTAGGAGTACAGGTACATTTTTAAGCGTTGTTGTAAGAATATAAATACATTTTACTAAACTAGAGAAATATTTATTTCTTTTAATATTTATCCAGATACTATAATTTTCAAGATTAAGACTCATTCTTTGGAAAGTGTATGTGAGTGTGTCTGTGCATAAGAAGGTCATGTGCATATCTGTGTGCTTGGAAGTTTGCACACATGCAGCAACACATAAAGTCTGTGTTCCAGACATCCTTTACTTGAACACTCTCTGTGGGCTAAATAGCACATCTACACTTTAGTGTTGAATCTCAACAGACTTGAACTATCAAAGACTCCTTGAAATATTCCTCAGATATTCCTCCTCCACTTTCTGTGGATTTTTGCTAAATAAGATACTCATTTTGGAAAATGACCTGCCAGGGATTGTGTCTCAGACTTTGCATTTGAAATAGTAGATGAAGCTAAGAAATCAGAAGTAGTGAAGACTAACTCTGAGAGAAATACATTCCTTTATTTATAATTTCTAGTTTATGATATTTTATTATAGCAGCTTGAACAGACTAAGACACGGATGATCATTCCTTCTGCCTTAAATATTAAACCTTCAGGGACAATTTCACCATATTAATGTGGTAGCCCTTTGGCTTTATTTGTGAAAAAGTATAGCTATGTGTTAATTGTGAGAAAGCTTTTCCTTACACTTTGGTAAATCCTGTCTTCCTGAAATGTATGTATGTACACATATATGTATGTATGAATATAGATGAATATATTTTATTTATTTTTTTTGAGACAGAGTCTCACTTTGCTGCCCAGACTAGAGTGCTCTAGCACCAGGCTAGCTCACAGCAACCTCAAACGGTTGAGTTCAATCCTCCTGCCTTAACTCCTAAATACCTGAAACTACAGGTACCACCATAATGCCTGACTAATTTTTCTATTTTTTATGGAGATAGTCTTGCTCTTGCTCAGGCTGATCTTGAACTCATAAGCTCAAGCAATCCTCCCACCTCTACCTCTGCCTCTGAGTGCCAGGATTACAGGTGTGAGCCACCATGTCTGGTTTGAAATTTATATCAATTAGTCCTTGTCTTCCAGAACAACAGAAGACTGTTCCTTCTCTACACAACAATCCTCATTTTTGAAGATAGCTGCAAATTCCCCATAATATTTTCTTTGTGTAAGGTACACAGCTCCGTCACTTCTACCAACCATTCTTCAAATAACATAGCTCCCTAATCTCCCATCATCCTTTTACATAATGCTGGTTGCTCACTGATTTAGCACTGAGTAGAGACTAACAAAGTTGAGAATTGCATATTTTCCCTATCCATATTGAGAAACTCTCAATCACACCAATTTATTATATGAAAAGTAAAATTTCCAGTTAAATTCAGCTAACAGGCCTTGTACATCTACCTACTCTACAGTGGGCATTTTATAAGACATGAATATTTTCGAATCTTTGAGGTTGTTTGCAAATCAAGTTTAGAGAATAATAAACGTTTCATTTTATAGTCATTATCTCTCCAGGATCCGTCTGTTTAATGGCTCTATCATTTTTATATGTTATGTCATTTTACCCAAGAGAAAATCAACAGTAGGGAATATGCAATAAGAAAGCAGCAAATTTGGTTCAAATAGATCAAACAACACCAAGGGTTTCATAAAAGTATGGCAAAAGCCTTCCAAATTTTCCCTAGAGGATTAGTGAGCATATTGAACAATTTTCTTGATTTTAATTTAGGCAATATTCCCATTAGATAGTCTAACTAATTAGGGCATTTGTTAAAAGTCCATAATGTCAATTCAATGAAGATATTCCAAAACAGTCTGATTTTACATATTAATATCACACACCTTAGAAGTTGTTAAATAGGTACTATTATTAAAAGTTATATCTATCACAATCCAACTCTGTTTCAACCAGCAAAACTACTTTTATTCATAATTATTCAATAAAGAGTTATACATGTACAAATCAGTTAGAGTTATTTAGTATGCTGTGTACTTGGCTATTATGACAGAATTGGAGCAAATTTTCTCAGGAGGAAATCAAGATGTGGTTTGATTTTTAGCTCAATAACTAAGAGGATGGTTCTTTATCTCCTGTAGTACCATGAGATAATCTCCACAAGACTTGGTTTGTGTTTTATATAACACCAAAATATTAAAATATTTCTAAATATGCGCATTTGAGGCATTGTGAAGAGAAACAATACATGATACACTATTTAACTGTTTATGTGGCTATTTTAATAGTCAAGTTGGTAAACACACCCAGCTCCTTAGTCTAAGGCCTTCCTGGTGCCTCAACTCTAAATACCTCTAATATCACAACTCATTGATTTATATTTATTTATGAATTATGGGCTTTTACTACTCTACTAATATTCCATTATAAAAAGAATAAACAAATAGAAAAATTTAGAGAATGAGATAGACAATATTTTAAAATACATATTTGATTTTTATATTTTAAGGATACATAGGTTTTTATCTGCACCAGTCATTGTGAGAACATTGTGGTTGTGCAGTGTGATTGCCAGTGTCAGATTAGCATCTTGTTTATTCCTCACTTGGCTTGGAAGAGGTCCAACATGAGAAGTAGAATACCATCTCTTCCATTTTCCTTCTGTTTACTTGTGTGTGCATTGTTCTTTTATCTTCAA
>NW_003852419.1:10771229-10773120 GCF_000181295.1 Otolemur garnettii
CATGGAAAATTTGCTTATAGTCCTATATTATTTTCATTCTTCAATAATAATAACTGGACATCTTTTCTAATATGGTTTCTTACCTTACTCTATTCCACTATGTTTGACCACAGTCTGGCTAGTGACTGCATATTATTTGTTACCTACTTGCTGCAATCTGTGACACCTCCCACTTGTCAAACTTCCATGATGCTAAAACACTCCCTGAACCCCACCTGTTGAGGTAGAAAAATGATCTAATATACTTGGGTTTCTAATATATGAGAGGCCTGGTTTTGGGTAATTTACATTAATTATCTCAAGTACCTCTTATGATAATGCTGAGGTAAACTCCATAAGAGGTATATCCTTATCTCCACTTTACACAGAAATTAATGAGCAGGTTCAGGTAGCTTGAGCTTGAATAGCTTGGTTGAGATTACTCTGGCAGTAAGTGCAGAGCTAGAGTTTCTGATATAAGAGTTTTTGCTCTTTCTAAGTTAAATTTTCCCTTCCCATTAGTCTCTCCCCTACCTGAGGAGTCCTAATACCCACTTATGCTTTGAATTCCCTTTTAGACCTTTCACAGGAACAAGCTCTTTTCTGATATAATTCTGAAATAAAAAGATAAAAAAGCTGGTAACAGAGAAGTCTTATATCTATGAACTCTGATTTTTCTTCTGGTTATCATAAGACACACAATATTTACTTGTATGTTAGACATTCTTCAAATTTAGAAGGGTAATATAGTGACTACATATATTTTGAAAGGAAAATGAAATCCAATCTCTTTACCACAATTAAGTGTGGTTATTTCTAAATAATAATAATAAGAAGAGGAAGAACAGAGAAAAAAAATCATAAATTTTAAGTCTGAATTCAAGTCCACCCTTGATTAAAAAGAAAAAAAAACTGGACAGGCTCTGTTCTTCCTTAGACTTTAAAAACATGGTCTGTTAAATGCAGATTACATGATACATATTATATAACTATTATGGCTAAATTATAGCAGATGTACTGAGCTGGTTGTTCTCTTTACTAATTTCTATGTCTAAATTAGGAAAAAAGGACTTTAACCCCCTTTTCTCTTAAAAACAACTCCCTACATTTTCATGCCAAATGTTTTTAATTTATTACAACCAAATTGTAGGCTTCTGGAAAACTCAAGAAATAATCCTTTCTCTTTGCCTACTAATTCACTGCATGCAGAAAACCCATTTTAATAACCAAGGTAACATGGAAGAGTCAGTAGAAATATTAATGATTAAAATGCTCAAGAAAAAAATAAATATCATGGGAGATTAATAATTAGCATTAAATCCAAGGGCAGACAAAAAGACCACATTATATAGAGAATTGTCAAGAGCCAGGTCCTGTTTCTTGAGAAACAGGTCCAGAAGTACAATATATACAACATGTAACAAAAAAGGATTACAAAATACTACCTGTAAATAGTGCAAAGAGACAAGGAGTTTGTTATTAGTAGGTACTGATCATGTGACATGGGTATAGCCATTTGAATGAGATGAAAAATTATGCTCAGCAACACAAGCACTTTAGCACACACACAGACTTTACATTTAAAATAAAAGAATTTCATGAAATTTAAACATGATAATCCAAATGTTTACTTCTTAGAGTACAGAAAATGCCATTTTCATCAAATTGTCTGTTTTCATTTACATATCACTGTCATTCTTTAGCTTTATCATTGTTTAGGAAGTTACAGGATGAAATTAATCCACTGAGCTATATGCTAGGCTTTCTTGCAGTCAATAAACTTAAATTTTGTATCCAGTGCTAACTACAACCCTATCGTGATTCTCTTTCCTATTTTATGAACAAATAAGCTGAAAGACATTTCTTGATTTGCCCAGGGTAACACAAACTACCAAGTTCCAATAGACCTCAA
>NW_003852419.1:10773421-10777567 GCF_000181295.1 Otolemur garnettii
AGTTTTTGACTGGGGTTGGGTTTGAACCCACCACCTCCAGCATATGGGGCTGGCACCCTACTCTTTTGAGCCACAGGCGCTGCTCCCTCACATGTTCTTATTACAATAAAATTTTGTTACTATTTTCATCTAATTTTTCACTCCTCTTATATCTCAGTTGGTTATTTGACTTGCACTGATCAAAAGATTCTGACAGATGAACTTGAGGGGCTAGACATGCAAACAGCTAGGAGAAGATGACTGTGTTCTTTAAAACACTTGAAAATCATTGGAAGAAGGCTACAGTCCAGCTCCGTCTGCTGACATGGGGAGGCCACTGGCTGCCCATGTGATATCCTGTTAAGGGGAGTATCCTGTCAAGAAGCTCATGTGTTTGGTAATTAATTCATTCCTCCCAACATGGAAGTAAAGAAGGCAACTGTCTCTCTCAATCCTGCAAATTGTAGAGACAAAGCCAGACCTCTATTTGAAAAAAAATGCTGCCCCAATTTTGCATGTGATTATCATTAAGATAGATTATGAAGGACAAACCAAGAAGCCCCTGGAATTAATGGAAAGCATAAATGTGATTGTTGTTGCTGGAGGGGGGATGGAACTCTGCAGGAGGTTGCTACCAGAATTCTTTGAAGAATACATGAGCTACCTTCAGTAAGATTCCCACTGGATTTGCACCACTGGGACAAGGAATTTAAGTCATGCCTTCTTTGCCAAAAGTGGAAACAAAGTGTCATAGGTTTGTGGCTGAGCAAAGTTGGAAATGAAAAATTTATATGTATAATACAATTTTTTTGAGTTTTGATAGCCTGAAACTTCAAATAATTAAGGTGAAGATCTCGATAAGAGTTCAACCTTTCAGTTCCTTGGAAGTTTCCCAGTTGAATTATGGGACTCTGATAATCCAATTATCAATTAACAGGTCAGGTACAGAGGTGACTACTTGATGTCCTTTTGTCAGTTATGAAGATAGTGTCCTTGATGCAAACTGTTTTTGTGCTTTTATATTGTAAGATTTTTTAGCAAAGATAGATTTGCACTGATTGTTTGCCTCCTTAAAGTATATATGATGACAAATATTAATTCCCTTTGAAGGCTAAACTAATAGCTGTGGCTTCATTATCTCAATAATATAAATAGTGAAAATAACTAAATATAGTTTTTGGTATTGCCTACAGTAGTAGCCAATAGGAACAAGGTAGAAAGGGAAAGCAGTGTAGCCATGCCATCTGAGTTAAATGCATTAAGTCTCATGATATCTTCAAGAGTCAGGCAAATTGTTATTATTATTATTTTTTTTTCTCTTGAAAGCATTATGTAAACAGACATCTATACTTTCAAGTAAATAGGAATCGTGGGGCAGAGCAAGATGGTGGACCAAAAGGATCACTCAGCTGAGCTCTCCTAGAATGACTGGGGAAAAGGAAAGAACCTAGCCATACCTGGTGTGGAAATCTTACCCAGAGGCATAGCACAGGGAACACAGTGAGGAGGTGACCTGGATACAGTGTATGATGGAATTAGTGGAAACATGATGAATTAGTCAAGTGATTGTGACTGGCTGGGATTGGATGGCCCCCTAAAGAGATCCAGGACAGGAGGAAGCCTTTCCAGAGTTTTCAGTTGTTGGGAGAAGCTGTGTGTTGAGTGAAAAGATTGGAAGAGTGGTAAGACTTGAACAGGATACAGTAACCAGAGTGAATTTGCCATAGGTTTGGTGGCTGGTGAGACTACCAGACTGAGAAAGTCTCAGTGGCTAGGGGCTGCCATTGTGGGGCAGTCATGAGAAGATCTGAGCACGGGCCTAAAGCACAGCTATATTAATTCTCTCTGCAAGGATCTGAACTCCACTCCTGGGGAAGGCTGAAAGACTCTTCGACCCAATAGGAACTGGACTAAGGGCGCAGAGTGAGGCCTGCCACTGAAGGATTCTTGTGAACTTTAAGATCCCAACCCACTAAGGTCTGAATGCTGAGTAAATAATCAGGTCATCACCAAAGGCAACTGAGTTTGGAGTAAGGACAATAGAGGTTGCTGGCAGTGCTCTCTGTCTCCCAAAAAACCCGCAGCACCACTTGGTGTCCTGGGACATATTGTAACATATTCTCATCAACAGCAAGGACTTCTCTTTATTTGGCCATGAGGAAGAGTTTGGCTTTGCTCAAGCTGAGGCTACCTCAAGACCTAAGCTCTGAGATAAGGTAATTTGAAGCAAAGGAGGCAGTGAGAAGGAAAAGGGAGGACAAAGAGGTGAACATGAACAAAAAACACATGAGGAGGAACCAACAGAAGAATAGGGCAACATGAAAAACCAAAACAGAGGAACTCCTTCAATGGACCATGAGGGAGCTACTGCAGAAGATTCTATCTATAAAGAATTAATGGACCTCTCTGAAAAGGAATTTAAAATATATATGATAAGCATAATAAAAGGAATGGATGAAAAGTGTAAAAACAGAAGCAAAGGTCAGATGAGAGATACGTAGAATATAGAAAGGATATGGCAGAGCTTAAGAAAATAAAGGAGACCATCAGGGAATATAAAGAAGCAGTACAAAGTATCAAAAATGGGTTAGACCTGTTTTTTGGAGGACAAAGAACCTCAGAGCTAGAAGACAAAGTTTTTGAGTTAACCCAGGTATTTAAGGAGGTAGAAAAGAAGAGAAAGCAGAACAGACACTTAGAGAACATGGGGATTCCATGAAGCATTCAAACATACAAATAATAGAGATTCCTAAGGGGAAAAAGATTGCCGCAAAGGAATGGAAGTCCTATTGGAGACTATAAACTTTCCAAGTTTTACTAAAGACCCCAACACAACTCCTTTCAGATGGATATAGAACCCAGGTCATCTAAAGCTCAAACAGAGCCTCTCTAAGATACATTGTAACAAAACTGTCCAAACTCAAGACAAAAGAAAAAATTCTGCAAGCAGCCAGGAGTAAGCATCAACTGACCTACAGAGGCAGAGCCATTAGGATGACAGCAGGCTTTTCAGCTGAAATCTTCCAAGCCAAAAAGCATAGTTATCCATCTTCAAGATTCTTAAACAAAACAATTTTCAGCCCAGAATTCTGTATCCTGCTAAACTGAGCTTCCAAGTTGATGGAGAAATCAAATCTTTTGTGGATATATAAGTACTGAGGAAATTTGCCACCATGAGACCAGCTCTATAGGAAATACTTAGACCTATTCTCAACACTGACCATCATGAAGAACCTCAAGCAAAGTAAATATGCAGAAGCTAAGGGTCAAAACTTAGCTTCCACAATGACACAAAAGATAAAAGTATACAATGGACTTTCACAAAATAAGAAGAATGGAACTCTAACACACTTATCAATTCTCTCAATAAATGTCAATGGACTGAATTCACCAATGATGAGGTACAGGCTGGCTGATCAGATTTAAAAAAAAAAAAGCATAACCCATCCATATGCTGTCTCCAGGAGACATACCTAACATTGAGGAACAAATCAAGACTCAGGGTTAAGGGATGGAAAACAGCATTTCAAACAAATGGAAATTGGAAGAAAGGAAGGATTGTGATCTTATTTTCAGATACAAGCAGATTTAAAGCAAGGAAAGTTAAGAAAGACATGGATGTCCACTTTATAATGGTCAAAGGAACAATACAACAAGAAACCATTTCATTTTTAAATATTTATGTACCCAACTTAAATGCTCCCAGATTTATGACAGACCATGATGGGTCTGGGCAATATGATATCCCATAACACCATAATAGATGAGGACTTCAATACCCCTCCAACAGAACTGGACAGATCCTCTAAACAGAAACTATACAAAGATAAAAAAGATTTAAATGTGACCCCAGAACAAATGAGGTTAATAGACATATACAGAACACATCACCTCAAAGCTACAAAATATACATTTTTCTTAACAGCCCATGGCACATACTCTAAAATTGACTATATCCTAGGACACAAATCAAACCTCAGCAAAATTAAAAGAATAGAAATTATACCTTGTACCTTCTCAGACCACAGGCAAGAAAGGTGAAACTCAACTCCAACAAAAAATGTTCATTGCCACACATACAAAAGTATAGAAATGAAACAACTTTATACTGAATGATAGTTGGGGCTAGGAAGAGATAAAAGAAGAAATTGCTGAATTACTCAAACA
>NW_003852419.1:10783207-10786840 GCF_000181295.1 Otolemur garnettii
AACTCTTGGGGGCAGGAACAATTATAAGAGGGACATAATCTAACAAATGTAATCAGTGAGGCCTAATTCGTTGTACCCCCCAATGAATCCCAAACAATTAGATAGATAGATAGATAGATAGATAGATAGATAGACAGCTTGTGCTATCTAGCTAAAGGTAAAGGAGATAGAGAGACAACATAGAAAAGAACTATAGTCCCGAACATGATTGAGCTCATCTGACAACCTAATAAGAGAGAGGCTTGCCCACGGCAGACACCCTTCCCAAGACTTCTGGGCCTTTTCTAGCTGAGGCATCAGACATGTGAGTGAGGCATTCTATGATCTTCTCACCCCATTGAAGCCATTCCAGGTGATACCTTGTGGAGCACAGAAGAGCAATTCCTATTAAGCCCCATCCAAACAACTGATGCTTAGAATAATAATAAACAATGTAGCTGTTTCCCACCACTTTATGTGGGGATTCTTTTATTTCTTTCATTTCCAACTCCACTCCCATCTCCTCTTCAATGTCTTCTTTGGATACTCCAAACTACTATGAAATTCTCTGTATTTTTATTGGTCACATAAACTCCTACTTTATATGACTTAATGTTCATGTGTACATTCAAGTAGTCTCTGACTTAAACTTGTTCAATTTATAAGCTTTTGACTCTCTATGCTACCAAAGTGATACACAACTACAAGATTTCAGACGTTATTTGTCAGTGATTCTTTAATTAAAGGCTTTCTGGGATTCAGTTTTGACTGAGAATATTTTCAACTTACAATAGGTTTATCAGGACCTAACACTATCATGAGTTGAAGAGCATCTGTATGTTTGTATGTGTATATGAGGTGGGACAATTACATTCACAAACTCATCCAAAAAGTGCTACGTATCTCATTGCTGAATATCACTATGGTCACCATCAAAGTACTCCCCTTGGGAAGCTATGCACCAACACCAGCATCTAGTCAACCTTTCAGAGAAAATTTGGAACTCTTTTTTGAAATGACCATCAGAGCTGTTAACGTATGAGGTCTGATAATGAAGTTTTTTAACTCATTATAGAAAAAGTGCATTGAAGAGTAGACTAGGCTCTGGTGTGGGTGCATAGCTTTCCAGATGGAGTATTTTGAAGGTGATTACAGAGATATTCAGCAGTGAGATATGTGCCACTGTTTCTAGGGTGAGTTCTCCAACTTGATTGTCAGAACTCATATGCCTATACCAAAACATAACATCTACCTTATAAAGATATGTAAGCATTAAGTACCCATAGTAATTAAAAATAAAAATTAGGGAAACATATAGAGATAGATGATACATACATATATAGAGAAATATGATCCATTTTCTGAACTGGCTCGTCATGGCTATTTCTATAATAAAATACTTTAATAAGAAGCAACAGTAAATACCATTAAATCATTCTTTGCTTTGGGGTTAGAGCAATTGAGAATTCTTTCTACATATTCAATAGTGAGAATTTACATCAAAATCAAAGAGGTTCACTAGAATCTGTTATTAATTTAAAACCTTCATTATTGAAATAATTTCACTGAAATGATAACAAATCCCTACTACACTTTATTGAATTATTTGTCCCTTTGCTTAAAGTTATAATCATTATTTCAGAAATTAAATTCTCAGTCTCTATCTTTGCCTTTATGAAACATCTTTTATTATATTACCATAAACATTTTAATCTGGAAGCAAAGCACCTATCATAGGGGCATTTTATCAAGAATTATAAGATAGGCAAAAAAGCTAAAAGATGCCAAATATTCACGTGCTAGCAGACAACTGGAAATTTTTGCATCAGTTTTTCCAAAGTGAGTGAATTAACAATCTAAACTCTCTTAGAGAGTGTGATAGAGTATGAGATAAATTAACCATACCCAAATATAAAGTGATATGAGATAAAAAGGGACGTTAACAAATAGGAGAGGAGACCAAGCTGATGATACATTTCCCTCCCTGTACAGCTCCAGATTAGTTTTGGCCATGAGCAACATTTGCATGTAGTTCATAAGACAGTGTGAAGCAATAGCCATGAATTTTCATACTCTGAAGCTTGAAATAGAGTATCAGGCACTAGAGCAGCTCTGTAAAGGACCAAGGCAGTAACTGGACCAGCAGCCCTTTCAGCTCTCACCTAATCCCTTCCTTCAGTTTCTCTGATTTTTGAGTTAAGGGTGTGTCTAGCTTGTGGTGAAGAACACAACCTTTCCCCTTCAGGGGACCCACTGTACCAAGGATGAAGGTGAAAAAAGACAGATTAAGTCCCGATTTGTCCTCATGAGCTCTAGTGGACTTTCCACATCCTGTTTTTCCTTTTGACTAGCAGTCTAGTGGGCAAAATGGCTTCAGCATTTATATGAGACAGAGCGGGCTGGTAATCTACTCCAACATATCCCCACAACTGTATAAGTAAATCCCTTATTCAATGTCCGTTGAATGGTCAGTTATAGTTGTTCTTTTTTATCAAACCTTGCCTGATTAATGTGTCTGCAAGACTCTGTAAATGGTAGCAGGTGGATTGTACCAATAGCCCTGACCACTTGTGCCCTTCGTCTTATAACTTTATAGACCTTCTACTCTCTGATTCTGGACATAACTTTGACCAGTGGGATATCAGTAAGTGTGATCTAAGCTTGAAACGCACGTACTTATATTTCCTTGCTTCCTTCCACAACTGAACTTGTTTGCTTTTTGATACATGCTTTCAGGCTAGATTGCTGAGTGGAGGGCAGCTGGACATGGAGCAAAGCCCAGGTCCCATGATTAAGGCCATCCCAGCTTGTTCTCCCGCAGCTGACTTATCATGGATGGCATGATCATGCCCAAATGATACTAGCTAAGCCTGGTCAAGATTAGCAGAACAACACAAATTTATCTTCATAAAAATTGTAAAGAGTCTAGAGTGATTTGTCATAATAACTAACTAATGCAATAAGCATGGATCAAGTTACCACAAAACAAACAAACAAAAGAACATTTCCCACACCTGGGGGCTAAAGAACTGAGAGGAAACTAGCCCTCAACTATTTATTGTTCATGCCCTATTCCACACTTTTAATGCACACTATTATATTTAACATCCCAATCATAGATCACGTCTAAGATAGACACTCTTTCCCTCATTTCAAAAGTGAAAATACAGGCAAAAAGTCTGCTGATAAACTAGAAGCAGTAAAATGTAAGGTCAAATAAAATGAAAAGAACACAAGCTTGGACTTGGAGATATTTCATCTTTAGAAGGTATTATGAGGAATACGCCAATTACTTGTCTGAATTTTATCATTGGTAGAATGTCCAAAAGTGCAAAACTGTAGGGAAAACAATAAGAATACTATGAGGCAATGCCATGGAGTTAATAAAAAAGAATATTTTATTTTGGCTTTATTTGCATCCTGCTCTCAGCCTGGCTTCTAACTTGTTTTAAAACTAGTTTAATAGGCCAGGCATGGTGACTCACACCTATAATCCCAGCACTCTAGGAGACCCAGGCAGGTGGATTGCTTCAGCTCACAAATTCAAGACCAATCTGAGCAAAAGCAAGAACCCCTAAATACTAAAAATAGAAAAACCGAGGCAAGAGGATTGCTTGAGCCCAAGAGTTGGAGGTTGCTGTGAGCTATGATGCC
>NW_003852419.1:10787679-10799585 GCF_000181295.1 Otolemur garnettii
AAAAAAAAAAAAGAAAGAAAGAAAGAAAGAAAACAACCCCCACCCCACCCAAAATAGCTTTTCCATATCTTTTTCCACCTAGAGACCACCCTCAGGACTCACTGGTAGCCCTGCAGAGCATAAAGCCATTTATGACAATGTACAGTCTACTGAGTGGAAATCACTTATAAAACCAGACATTTAAACCCATTTTGCTCAAGAATTAGAAACCAAATAGCTGAAATTAGAACTAATATTTTAAGTTAATTCTTTAAACACTTCTTTATCCAAGGCCATAAAAATGTAGTCTTTTGGGGATTTTATTCAGTGTACTTTATATCTTTTTAACTCAGTCCACATAGAAAATTATACAAACCTAGCAAATTTTAATTTGTTCATTCTTATGTTATTTGGAAGAACACTAATACTAGATTCTCAATACTCAGTTGGAAATAGGTACTATTTTTTCCCTTCCTATTTTAATAAACACATTTTCATAAATTTAACTCACATAGGAAAGAAATATCTCAGTAGGATGTTGTACAACAAGAAGATACAGAAAAATAGAATTGAATTTTATATGTTGTTAAAATATTTCTCTGTCCAAAAATCTCATATTCAGTATGCCTTTTCTCATTTCTAAGTTATACATAAAAACATTTAGATGAATATCTATTAAAAGGTTATCCTGCCTCTTTTTTCTCTAAGAAACTGTACATACTTAAAACCCTCCTGTTCTTTACCTAAACACACTACTATTCAAACCCCAAGTTGATAATTGCCCTGCATCTTGTAGATAATTATTGATTTTGCAGCAATCATGAAAGAAAATCAAGAAGTTTAACCATCTCCTCTTATCACTGCACAACCTAAAGATATCACTTTTAGAAGCAGATTACAGAAAACAGGACATTTCTTTTCTCTTTGGTTGCTGAGTAGCTAAATCAGGCCATATGAAGTCAATCGTTGCTATGACAACATATGAAAGAAGAAAAAGATAATATGTTTGAATGCAGAGAATTCATTTACCTATGATGATCTATTTTTTTTTTTTGCCTGATATGATATATATGCTTGCTCAGGAGGAATAGACACGCATACTTTCATTACCAGATATCCATTTTAATTATATTCATAAAGTGGGACCTATCATTTTTGCTTAAACACTAAAAACATCAAATGATCTACCTGTACTTCATAAGACCTTTTTTTACTACT
Organism: Otolemur garnettii; assembly: GCF_000181295.1. Lineage (NCBI taxonomy): Eukaryota > Metazoa > Chordata > Mammalia > Primates > Galagidae > Otolemur > Otolemur garnettii. Next base: position 10,788,877 of record NW_003852419.1, read on the forward strand.
TCATTTATTTTGCTTTCCAATTAAAGTGACATAGGTAAATAACACACCTTTATGCATTCTCTTTCTTCTGTCACCATGTGAAATAGACCCATATGTTAAGACTGTAAATAAGTTTTTACTATGGCATATTGCAATAAACATTTTACTATTCAATAGTTACAGGAAGCTGAAACATAGTGATATAAGCCAGGGAATGTAAAATCAACACAAACCTGTAATTCCCAAGTGTTATAATTCTACCACAGAAATTTTCTGTGAATTGAAATCATATACACATACTACCTGTGCACACAGAAATTTATTGTCAAGTAAATTTTCAGAAACTATCTAGAAACTAGAAATAAAACTGGAAATATGGCTATGTTTTACATTATGAAGTTATGAAGGTGCGGGCTGTGTCTACTGGTAAAGAAAAAAATTTTTAAAGTGAGTTTTGGAAAAATATATCCATAGTCCTTATCATTTCACAAGGAGGCACACAAATCTGAAAATGGAGGATATAATTCTCCATTTTCTCTAGGAACTCACAAACCGGAAAGACATTCTCAGCAGTGATATTATAATAGCTGCTCAAATCAGTTTGACCAAAAAACAAAAGAATTTTAAATTCTGGATCTGATAATTATTCATCACATACTACAGAGAAATATTTCATTAGAAGAAGAGGTAATAATGAACCAAATTTCACTGTTTCATATGTTAAAAAATTGCCACAGCCACACCAGTCTTTAGTAACCACTACGTGGTTCAGTTAGCAGCTGTCGACACTGAGGCAACACCACTCTTCACTAGCTAAAAGATTATGACTCACTAAAGGGTCATAGCATTTTGATCATAGATGATCATTAGCATTTTAAGCAAAAAAAGTTGTATTAATTGGGGTGGCACCTGTGGCTCAAAGAAGTAGGGCGCCAGCCCCATATACCAGAGGTGGCGAGTTCAAACCCAGCCCTGGCCAAAAACTGGAAAAAAAAAAAAAAAAGAAAAAAAAAAAAGAAAGAAAGAAAGAAAAATTTTATTAATTAAAGTATGCATATTGTTTTTTAGGCATAAAACTGAACATTTACTAGACTATAGCATAGTGTTAATAGAGCTTTTATGTCTGCTGGGAAACAAACAAAAAAAAATGGGGAACTTGCTTTATTGATATTGGCTTTATTGCAGTGGTCTGGAACTGAACTCAAATATCTCTGGGATATACTCATATGTGGAATCTGAAAGAGTCAAACTCATAGAAAACAAAGACTACAATGATGATTATCAGGGGCAGGGTCTAGGGTGGAGAGAATTTGGAGATGTCAGTTAAAGGATACAAACTTTTAATTGTAAGATGAGTAAGTTCTGGAGACTTATTGTATAGCATGATAACTATAGTTAATATGTATACTTGAAATTTGCTAATAGAACAGATCTTAAATGTTCTGGCCAAATACATACAAAGGGTAACTATGGGAGATGATGGATATGTTTATTATAATGACTGTGACAAACATTTCTCAATGTCCATGTATGTTATTTACATCAAATCATCCCCTTGTATACCTTAAATGCATACAATTTTTATTTGCTAAGCATACTTCAATAAAGCTGTGGGAAAAAAATAAAAGGAAAAGGTAAAAGCTACAAAAAAAAAAATGATGAAAAGGAGGATCACTTAAAAACATTGTTTCACTAAGACAGTGGTTCTCAACCTTCCTAATGCTGCGGCCCTTTAAGACAGTTCCTGTGGGTCGCGACCCACAGGTTGAGAACTGCTGCACTAACAGAAACCTGGAATTATACCAATCAGAGGCTATAAGCCAGAGTTAGATGGTGAGATAATTGATTAACAGTTTCTATAACAGCTGCAACAAAACCCTATTCTCAGTGCTGTTGGCTCTGACGTTTTCCTTCAAATAGAATAGTTTCTGAATAAAGTAGTGAATTTGTTGTCGTGTATTACCAAAGTAAACAGTAAAGCCAAACTGAAGGTAAGGGATATCTCAGGTTGAGAATGCATACTTACCTCATACCAAAAAAAAAGAAAGACAAGCTGACCACATTGTTCACCTTGTATTAAATCATTTCACAGAAACTCAAAACTCTATTAGAATCTGAATTTGCTGCCAGGAAAGCAGGGGATATTTAACAAAATCCATTAAAATATTACCACTCTTTTAAGAACCATACACTGGGAACAGATGACTAAGATTTTCCTTGAAACATTTAAATAAAACAGTATGAAAGAAAGGCATCAAAACCAAAATTAACTGTAAATAAAAGAGAGTATAGATAGGAAATAAACACAAATTTTTAAATAGTTATGACTGGTATCCTCAGAAATATCTATAACATGAGAGCAGGCTTCTATGAAAAAAAAAATAGCAGACTTCCTAGAAATTAAAAGTCTAATTCTAATAGAAGAAGAATGAATCAATAGGATAAGTAGCAAAAGTTACTCAGCTGAAGACAAAAGGACACCACTAGAAATTTAGAGATTTTTCAAAATTCCAGACAAAAACATTAAGACATTTATGTTTTCAAAGCATTTAAGAAGTGTGGAGGGTAGATTCCAAAAAGACAATCTAATACTAGTTCAAAACGAAAGAAACAATAAGAAGAAAAAGGAAAAAACACTTGCCTTCTTAAATCTAGCCCAACATAATTTCCTGCTGCAAGGTGATTAACAGTGAAAGTGTACATTTCTTTCAGAGAAAGCTAACTTGCCTCTCTCATACATAAATATACCTTCAAGATCTGACCTGGTCCTTCAACTCAGAAAAAGCAATCAAATTAAGCCGCAGTACATTTCTCTAAATCTGGCTTACTTTAAGAATATAATCCATTCACATTTATTATAATCATTAGTATATTTGGCTTTATTTCAGCCATATTAATGAAGTAAATACTACCTACACAGGAAATAGAAATGAAAGACAAATAATGAATAAAATGTACTAGAAGTTTATTTATCAGATGCTATGAGTTGAATGTGTGTCCTCTTCAAAATTATTGTTGAGACTTAATCCTTATTGTGGTGCTATTAAACGTTTATACCTTTGGGGAAGTAATTAAATCATGAGGATTCTATTTCATAAATGGATTAATCCTTCATAAAAGAGTCTTGAGAGAATTTTCCCCTTTCTGCTCTCTGCCTTTCCTCATGCAAGGCTACTCCATTCCTCCCCTGTGGAGGATGCAGCTACAAGTTTCCATTTTGGAAATGAAGTCTAGACCTCACTAGACACCAATCCCAGTGCCTCCATCTTGGACTGAGTAGCCTCCATAAGTGAAGAAAAATAAATTTATATTATTTATAAAGTATACAAACACACATTTTCTTAATAGCAGTGCAATGAACCATATAATAATTGTGAGTGGGCTTGGAGCCTGTCACTCAGTGGTTAGGGTGCCAGCCATATACACCAGAGCTGGCAGGTTCCAATCCAACTGGGGCCTGTCAAACAATAACAACTACAACAAAAAAAGTAGCCGGGTGTTGTGGCAGGCGCTTGTAGTCCCAGCTACTTGGGAGGCTGAGGCAAGAGAATTAGCTTAAGCCTAAGAGTTTGAGGTTGCTGTGAGCTGTGACACCACAGCATTCTACCAAGGGTGACTCTGTCTCAAATAATAAATAAATAATTGTGAGTGGTCCAGGGTAGCGAGGAGCAGAAGGCCTCCAGATATAATCACTGAAGGAATTGCATTAATAGAGCTTTTGCCATCTTAAATGAACCAAGTCAAAGTTCATTAGAGCCATTTTCATCCAGTCTGAGGAAACAAAAAGAGCATCTGGGAGCCACCAGGAAGGAACTTTAGGGATCAGTACTGGAAGTGACATATACTTTTGTTATATCCTATTGGACAGAAGTCACATGACTATGAACTACAGCTAATAGCACAAAAACATAGGCATAGATCTTAGATTCTAGTACAGGCATCTTATTTTTTAATATCTACGTGTTTTCTTTTTACCTTTCTCCATTTCCTATGTTCATCGTATATTATTTGTCTTTTGGTATATTGGATGTTTTAGTTTTATTTATATACTACTAATGTTTGTATACCAATTTATAGCTAACATGAAAATGTAGTTTCATACTAATGTTAAAAATCAATGAGAATCTAGAGCTCCCTTTTTTATTGGAGAGAATGCCATTAGCATACAAATTATTTCCTCTCCCTCCTAGTTTTTTAATTTCTCAATTTTATTATTGATTTTTAATATACTAATATAAAGTCTCTTTATTTTTAAATATTTACCTAACAATCGAACAATTATGTAGCCGCATTGTTTATTTGCTTATCATTTCTTGTATTTTATGCTTTTCTCAAACTATTACTCAGTCTTCTGGTTGCTAGAGTACTTTTACAACTAATTTAATTTTCAAGTAAACTAGTTAGTGATAAATTCCTAGACAGTCGTAGGTCTAAAACTGTGTTTATTTTTTCCTCATATGTGGGAGCTATTCATACTGTCTTTATGATCCTAAATCTAAATTCCTTTCTCTAAAATGGGACATCAGTGCAGTAACAGAAGCAAAACACCAGCAGAGAATTTACCCAGTAGAACAGAAAACCCAGGGACTTCTCAGTAGTAGTTGAGACAGCCCCATGCCACTGACATAAAGGCAAATGAGGACCTTGTTCTGAGATAAATGCTCATAAATAAGTGGGAAAAATATTTCAGGAACTAATATCTGGCATATAATTCAGAAGTGATATTCATGCCTTATTTTCATTTAAAAGGGAAGTATAATCTCATTTTTAAAATCACAAAAATTTCAAAAACATAAAGTATATATTATACAATTACAATAAAATAATGGCAAATATTAATAATCTTTATTGAACGCTTACTATGTGTCATATCCAATAGGAGACCTTTCAATTACATTTTTTTCTAACATACTCAACAATCCAGCATGGTCTGAATAATTATTTCTATATTAGTACACATGAGCAAACAGGCCCATTGAGAATGGCTCACTCAAAGTCACACAACTAATGAATGGGATTCAAAACTAGTTTTAAACTGACTTCAAATTCGGAGCTTTCTCATACACACCACTGGTCTCATATTCTTCTTATTTTAAATCTAAGATTCTGCTTTAATTTCATCTCTTTCAAACCTGCCTAAGGTGCTAATAAAATTCTGAGTACTTACAATGCAGCTCATCTGAATGTATGGTAAATGTAAAATACACAAAGGATTTAAAAGATGGTACAAAAAGGGAATGTAAAATATCTCACAACTATAATATTAATTGTTAAAATGGTAGTATTTTAGATATATTGGAACAAAAAAGATATATTACTAAAAATAATCTTATCATTGTCTTTTTACTTTTAAAATGGTACTTCCAAAAAGTTTTATATTCCATCTGTGGCTTGCATAGTATTTGTGTATGGAAGTGCTACTCTATAAAGAGCTAAATTTTGAAAAATATGCTACAGGATAATCAATACCGTGGAAATTTTACAATTAACCCATTTATTCATTAATTATCTTAATAAATATTTATCAAATGCCCATGGGTGGCCAAATCTTTTTTAAGGCACTGAAAATAGATTGGAAAAGTAAGAAAAGTTTCTAATCTTATGGAGTTTACATTTAAGCTGAGACTTTTGACAACTGGCTTTTGTCATCTCTTTCTTTAACCATGCATTAAAATATGGTTTGGCATCAACTTTTCTATGACTACTAAAATTAAGAGTTTTAAAACTTAAATTCACGCATTAACCTAGAATAGAATATAAGCAAAAATAGGCAAAAATTGATCCTACAGATAGGATAAAAATAATTATTTAAAGACTCAGGTGATCTGTCTTACATTTGCAAACCTATAGCTGCTAAAGGCCTTGTCCTTTTAATGGTTCAGTAAGCCAGTGGCTGGAAAGGGGCTCTGATGTGTTATAAAGATTATGGGCTTTTTGACAATTACCATACAGCATTTTATGAGAGTCTTCATGTTAAAACGTCTTGGCACGCTTACTAATTATTTATCTAGTAGAGGTAATAAAGCCCGTTCTTTTCCCTGGGTGGAACAAAATGAAAATCTACAGTGCTATAAAAGCGTGTATGATGGATTATCTCAAAATTCTTATATATGAGGAGGTGTCAAGCTTTTCCTTTTTCCTCTTTTTGATTAAACTAATATATATCAGGCACTGTGCATGTTTGCTTGCTTTCATATGTTCTTGCAATTCTTCCACTTAAATACGGAGAAAATTGGTGGTCCCAGAATTCAAATATGTTACTCTAATTTTACTTGATGATAAACACAGAGATAACATTCAAAACCACATTTTCATATTTCTTTCTTGATTTTTTCCCTTTTTCTAACTCTAATCTTAGCCCTAAAACTAAACTTTCTTATGTTAACTATCCCATGTTTGTTTGCTTGTTTTAAGGTAATTCTAGATGTTTCATATGTTTATGTGATATAAGCCAAGTTTGGCTACTTATTATGCAACTCCCCCCCCCTTTAGTTTCCATATATTTTTGTCCTATTATTCTACTCCCCTGAAAATTCAAAAACATCTAATTACTCCTTTAACTTAAATATTCTTGTTTTGCTTTCATTTTCATCAGTTCTGATGGGCACGACAGCGTCCCATTCTCAGTCTTCAAGGATATTTACTTCTCCCTTTCCTTCTCTCCTGTCTCAGCGTTTTATTTTGTAGATTACTTTAACCTCTCTAGTTATATTTCTCTGTATTCTCAGAACGGCAATGTTGCATGTCTTAAGAGAGTCCAGAAATGTGACCCATTGATAAGAATTTCTTCTATCTGAGAAAATACATAATGTGCAATAGAGAAGACAGAGTACGATCTTAACCGCTGGACCTCGGCACCTTATCTTTCATCTGCCACATGACATCATAATGACAGGACCACCAGGACTACTCCATCCTTTGCCTAAACTTGTAATTGTCAACTGATAACCTGTCATTTTTACTGCCTCTGTTCTACCTAGGGAGATACAATGATACTCTATCTTGTGGGTTGGTTATTTTCTGAAACATAAGAGATTTATTAGCCCCTAGAGAACTTACCTCAGAACTCTGCCCTTGTTCCCACTTGAATATGCTCTGCCCTAGCATTAAGGCCTAGCAGCGTCCCTCCCCTAAACCTGCAGTGAGCGCACTGCCAAATCTAGCCTGTATTGTATTCAACAAATATACCTCCGTATCATTTACTTTTTTTTCTAAGACTCTCTGTTATCAGGCTATATCTGCATCTCCCTTTTCCTTTTTTCCTTTTTTTTTTTTTTTTTTTACTAAGCTACATAGCTTGAAATAAGAAAAACGGTAAATGATTTGGTCAGCCTTTTCATATAATTATTTTAAAACTACATCTATTCTAAACGGGACCGTGAATAGAAAAAAAAAAAAATAACCTGAATTACAGATCTATAGATAATTCCCCAATTAAATCAACTGCTTTGAGATAGCCCTCACTTAACTTTCTAAAATAAATTCCAGCTAGCAAACAAATGAAGCCCATGTGAGCTTAAAAATTTTGGCTCTATTCAGGTACTATGTGATAAATGCCCACAGGACTAAGAAAGGAGAAGAGAAAGTAAAGGATTAGCTAATCAAACCTAGGTAGTAATTATTTGTTTACTGTATCTTTCCAGTTTTATATTTTGTGATTCAATCAAATCTATACCAAAACTATGACTTCCTCTTTCTTTCTACAAATTATATATTATATTATATTTATATTAGTTTGCATAAACTATCAAACTAAATGCTGGTTTTTGTCATAGTCCTTGTTCCTACATATTGGAAAAAAAAAAACATTTAAATCCTTTCTTCCTGTTCCCTTCTTCCTCCTAAGCCTCCCTTGGTATTTGCAAACATTTTGTTTCTACTGACACAGCTGAGTTGGTGTTACTATATTTAAGTGGACAGTTGTCAATGTTGTTTTGCAACAAAATAATAAGAAGTGCTGATCATTGGTCTAGGACATACCATCATACACATGCACACACGTAAGTGACAGGCAAAGAGGAAAAAAAAGGAATAAAAAGAAAGAATTGTTTAAAATTATACAAATTTTTTTCAGTGTTCCTTATTTTTGTCAGTCTCAGACAGGAAATACGAAATTCAGAACCTGAGCTTTGCATGCAGAATAAGTAACCAATTGCAATTCCAGGCTTCAGATCACTAGGCATGCTGTCACCAGCCACCTGCCTGGGCTGTGAAGGCTCTGGCAGGTTGTTTCCTCACCATAGATGAGCCAGGACGGATGTGACCTTCACAAAATCAGACAAGGAGCCTACACATCAGATAAAATGTCTAATCAAATTAACACATGGTTTAAGAGATTAAAAGCATGTCCACACACTATCAACCAACTGGAAGCATTACTTTTACTGTCCCTTCTCAATTACATATCTCTCTCTCATTTAAGTTAATGTCCAAAATGCTTTTAAACAAGGTTCTAGCATGTAAGTTTCCACCACAAAACATACACACACACACAGATGCACACAATTTCAGTCATTTTCTCTATTTATACAACTTGTTAGAATACAGAAATACCCTTCTCTAAGACATATATTAAAATAGAAGAGAGAGAATGGCAGATTATCTCTTATTATTACATTTTTTTAATTCAGTCAGGCTGTGAGTGAATATTTATTGAGTTCTGACTTTGTACAAGGTCTATGTTAAATGAACTAAATGTGTACAGAATAAGCTGTCAAATAAAAAGTATGATTCCTGCTTTCTAAGATATTAATAAAAACATAAAATCAAATCAAAACCATCCCATTGATATATTAAAAATGCAGGTAATCCAAAAAGGAAAAAGTCAGCCATGAAGTTGCCACCCAAGTAAATAATCAAAGACTTCAGTAATTATCCTTCTGTTTGCCTGACCCACTGTTGCTTCTGCCAGTGCCTTGCCTGTCTTGTCTATCAACTTTCATTCTCATTGAGAAATACATTGTGAGCATCTTCCCAGTGTCAGTAAACACAGATCCCCGTATTTATTCTAATGGCTTTGCAGCAAGCCCTTTGATAAATGTGCCACAATTCATTAAACCGATCACATTAGTGGACATGTAGATGTCTCCAAACTTCTGAAACAACACCCCATACTAGCATAAAAATTACATGCAGCTTTATATAATTGCTCAACAATATCAAGCACACAAATTTCTATCACAGAAGCACATTCTTTTAAACTGTTAAGAAAATATTTGATATGTAATACATATGCTAAAATGTATACATATCAAAAGTACCCCTTGATGAATTTTCCCAAAGAAAACCACACTCATAAATAGCATCCATTTGAAGAAAGATTATTGCCGATAATATAATGTCTCTTAGAGCACCCTATCAACTTCATCCCCTCAGAAAGCAACCATTATATTTGGCATTATACCAATTAGAAAACACACTTTATCTAAATTAAATGATCCAGTAAGTTCTCTTTTGTACCCAGCTTCTTTATGAAAAGTATCTATATTTTTGTGCTTATTTGTGTAGTGATCATTCTGAATACTATATATTTTTCCATTTTGTGAATATGCCAGAATTTACTTACTGACTACTTTTTTTTAAGTTGGGTATAGTTTATTATAATTAGTATGCACATAAAACCATGTACCCCACAAAGTAAATGGTGTATCTGCCACACTAAGCAATAATCAGTAGAGAGACTGCCATGACCTTCCAGCACCTTCCACTACTTATCTATAACTTTTGGTAGACATTTAATATAGTGAACATTCAGGAAGTTTCCAGTATGGGAAATTACTATAAATAGCCCTGCTGCTAAAATTCCTGTATGTGTGTTTGTGAACACATATGCATGAACTTCTGATGGTTGTGAGTGGCACCTTTGGGTGATAGGGTATATATACTCAGCTGTAGTAGATCCAAACTGTAGTAGTTTTCTACCCCAAAGTTAGTGGCTTAAACCAACAGTATTTATTATCTCGGTTTGTGTTGGTCAGGAATCTGTGCACAGCTTAGCAAAACATCTCCAGCGTCAAGATTGGCCAAGATTGTAGTCATCTCAATGCATCAGTGCCTTCACTGATTAATAATCTCTAAACCTTAGTGGGCAACAATGAATAATCCTCTGTGACCTCTGATTAGACTTTAGATCTGAGTACATAGCACTTGATAATAACGTCTCACTCTTCTTCAGATGTCCTATTTCCTTCATCATATTCTATAAAGTCTGTGCAAGTCAATGATTCCTGTATCTCAGCATTCACCAAGGACATCGATTACTACATTTTTCCTAGATTTAATGTAATGAGTCTTCTTCTTACCTTTACATACAATTGGAACATAATAAAATTTTATATGCCTTAGTTAAATAAATAATAGATGCAATAAATGAAGTAAAAAACACATAGTGGTTCTTAATACCAAACAAAATAGAAGTTTATTCTTCTTTCAAAATCCAAAACAGGAGTTATTAATCATCAGAGGACGCTTCTCCAAGAGATGATTCAGGCACTCAAAATCCTGCTGTCTTGTAACTCCATCATCTTCAGCACGTATTTCCAAGAGCATCATTCCTATCTTCACCCATCTATGGAGGGTCACTAATGACAGGGCTTTATGGCACTTTCCTGGAGAGTGGAACATCTATTTCTGCTCATATCCCATTTTCTAGAACTGAGGATCCATACCTAATTGTATAAAAGGCTGGAAATTGTGATTTGTGTGCATAAAAGAATCAGAGTAAGGTTTAG
>NW_003852419.1:10799979-10813455 GCF_000181295.1 Otolemur garnettii
CTAATGCTAACATGTGAAGCTGGCACACACACAAGCTTTGTATTTGTTAATAGAGTGACTATATCTGTCCCAGGGGCTTTGAAAACTTCACATGGATAGAAAAGGCAGCTATTGTTCTGACTGTCACATTTGAAAAGGAACACAAACAAATGGTTGTGTTTCTGCCTGCCTGTCTTTATTGATGCATAGCTCAGACAAGCCTCAATCCTCTTTTAAATCTCAGTCTTAAAAAAAAAAGCTTCCTGTCGCTTTGGATCAGGAAATAGTAAAGTGTAACATTTGCAAAAGCAGCCCCAAGGACACAGATAGTATTGAAAATCCTTGAAAACGAGATGAATTACCAATTCTCATTATTCATTTGGCTCCCACTGAAGACTAATAGCTAAGTAATTTTCCATATATCACATTACCCAAGGTGCAAGGCATATAATATGTTAGTAATCTATTGACTAAAATGTTATTTCCACAACAACTTTTCTTGTAAGCTTGAGAAATGAACATGCATTAAAAGTAAGAGAACAATATTTTTTCACTATATGTTGCTATAATTTATGACTAATGTTGCCTGCATGCAAGAAAGAGAAAGATGTATGCTTCTTTAAGGAAAGATAAATTGGATTACATGCACGTTTTCTTTACAAAACAATACTTATAATCTTTGAGGTAAAGTGGATGTCATTATTCCGGTCAGGTTATGTCTGAAGTACATTTAAACAGTGAGAAATCAGAGCTTCAAAATGTAACATCTGCAGATAAGATAACGGTATGTGGATGTCTCTGGAAAATAAGGAAAATAAATACTTTTGTTAAAAATAAAACCACAGGATGGGGAACCTCTAGGAGCCACAGCAATGAGGCTGGACACATGGGCCATTTGAACGCCCTCCTGAAAGTCCGCCTGATGCATTCTGGGTTATACACAAAGTAGTGTAAGTCAACCCAGAGGAATTTTGGAACTCAGAGTGACAAAGGAGGGAAACTTTCAAACAGTCACCCTTCCTCTCTTAAATATTCTCCCTTTGGTGCCAAAACTTACAGCAACTGCTAATACAGAAGCAGGGAAAAGTACCAGGCAATGAACTATACCGAGATAGTCAGATTGTACCATTTTTCCCAACTATGTTTCCTCTCCCTAGTGTGGGAGGTTGGAGCACATCCCTGAAGATGAATCAAACTTTCTCAACTCATTGATAAGGGATGGACCATGTGACTTGAATGTAATGATGTCCATCTCTAAGAGGCTTTAAAGTAACTGAATCCTTGACTTGGTCTAAACTTTCAATAAGATCGATTAGGAGAAAATAAAATACAAAAATCAAGGTAATTAGAAATAAAATGTTTGCTAATATAACTGAATAGCATGGGGATAATGAGTGTTAAAACAAAAGATGACTAATAAACATTCTAATCATCCATTCATTTAACACATACACACACACACACTGTGTTTTACTATTAATAGATTACACATTGGAAGTATAAGAATGAAAAATCAAACATGGTTCTATCATCTACTTTCTTAACAGCTTAAAGTTCTCTGTTAACTCCCCTCCGTCCATTTCCACATGACTCAACTATATCAAAAAAGCTATCCAACTATATTAAAAACCACCCCATTTCCCAAATCTGTGTGTTATCTCCTCTGCCTTATGACTTATCTAAATTCCAAAAAAATAAATAAGGTAGACAATTCATCACAGACATTTCACAGAATGCTAAGATGTCCCCCCATGAACTCCGTCCCCTAGTGTTCCTCCACTTATTATGTTCTATTATGTGGCAAAAGGGATTTTTCAGATGTAATTCAGGTTAATTAGTTGGTCTTAAATTAGGGAGATTACCTGGGCTCATTTAATCACAAGCCCTTTAAAAGTAGAGAGTTTTCCCTGGCTCGTAGGAGAAGAAATAGTCAGAGATTGAAGCACAATGGAGATTCAAAACTGGCTTACAGATGGAAAGGAGCACCTGGTGAGGAGTAGGGAGTGGCCTCTCAGGTATGGATCAATTCTGAGCCACAGCCAGCAAGGAAATGGGGACCTTGATCCTACAGCCAAGGAAATTAATTCTGCCCACATCCAGGAAACTTGGGGGAAGATTCTGTCCTACCATCTCCACGTAAGGGCATAGCCTGGCCAACATCTTGATTTCAGACTCATGAGACCTGGAGTGGAGAATCCTGGCAAGCCCATCACAAACTTCTTATCCACTGACTAAACTGTGAGGTAATAAATTGGTGTTGCTTTAAGCTGCTAAATTTATAGTAATTTGCTAAAGAGCAATAGAAAACTAATATGATTGCTCAATCCAGACTTCATATTCCAGGGCTGTCCTAGTTCAAGCTAATATTCAGGGCCAGCCTCCTCAGTGAGTAGAGTAGTAGCCATGTATAAGGTCAGCTGCTGAATCAGTGCGGTTTCCAGGGCACTGGAATGGCTGTTCTGATGCTAAGCTCCCTCATTTGTGCACCCGTGCCTGAAATCCCCTCAATTGTGAGTAAAGCCTTTCATTATAAAGCAAGGCTTAAAACAGAAATCTCCTTCAGAAACGAATTTCAGTGACTTAAATTTATTCACACTGGTACCACAGGGAGTCCACACTGATAGAAGGTGCTCTTCTGAGAGCAAGCTTTGAGCAAAGGACATGCAGAAAATCTGCAGGCACGGAGCACCTGGTAAGGCCTAGGGAGGCATGAAAACATGGAGAGGAAAGGGAGACAGCAGAGAAACCAGTGACTCTTTACAATGGTGTCTAGTACTGGCCTCACATGTTCCCTTGACTCTGGACTAGGCCAAAGTTAAACAAGTTCATGTTTCTTCATGCCTCTATTTCTTTTGTTTTCCCTACAGTAAATTTTCTAATTTATATATGCAATATGCATTTTTTTCCCTTTCCTTCTTGCTAACAAAACTAGATCTGATTCAAATAAGTGGTGTGTTTAACTCTAGATGAGGATTGAGATATCACAACAGACTCATTTCCTCCCTTCCTAGGCTCTTTATATCTAAAGAAGTTCACATGTTCTGAACAATGAACCTACAGGTAGGCAGGACTTTTAAGAAGGAAGACCCAGCTGCTATGGTTCTTTCCTTCATCTTTGAATATGGTTGTGATGATTCAAGCTTCGGTTCCATTATAGGTTAAATTATGTCTTCCTGAAATTCATCTGTTGAAGTCCTAACCCAAGGTACCTCAAAATGTACTATATTTGGAGATAGCATCTTCAAGGGATGATTAAAATAAAATGAAGTCATTAGGTATCCTCATAAAAAAGAGGAGATTAGGACACAGAGTCACACAGAGGGAAGACCCTGTGAAGACCCTGGAAGAAGACAGCCATCTGCAGCCAAAGAGAGACCATAGGAGAAACAAAGCCTGTTGTACACCTTGATCTTAGACTGCTCGCCTACTGAATTGGGGGAAAAGAAGTTTCTGTTGTTTAAATCACCCAGACTGTAGCAATTAGTGGCAGCCCTGGGAAATTAATAGAAGCGGTCATCTTCTGACATGAGGAAAGGTCAAAAGAATCACAAAGATGTTGGTACTAATATTGACTGGATCAATGCCAGTCATTGTCTGCATCTGGAAAATACATCATGGGGAAAAAATGAAAACGTGTATCTGTAGACCACCATGGTTGGGTTTTCTGTACCTCCCAATCAATGCATTTCTAACTGACCCCAAAGCCTCATACCTTTAACCTCTTTCTTCTAGTTATCAAAGGCCATCCAATTATGGATGGTTCTAGGAGAGTGGTATAGAATAGCAATTTAAGATCAAATTTCACAATATGCCCACTGAGATGAGGTGTCAGATAATATTTCATTTTATGCTTAGTTGGGTACAAATGAAGGCATTTTTAGATTTGGTCCTTTATATGAATTCTACCACCAGTTCATTTACTTTATGCGATTCCTATTTAAACCTAATAAAGAAAAATTTATTGGCAAGGGCTGGGGATGGGATGCGTATGGTACACTGACATTTATAGAGATCACAAAGATTGTGGAGTAAATACATTTTATTGCATTGTAGAATGGATTCCTTCCTCTCTCCCTGATGATACGTGTGAAGCTAGTAACAGTTCATGTATAACAGTGAATGTGCTTCATCTAACAAGACCAGGGGTGTACCTGGTTTGCTTTAACATTACCTATTGAAAATGCTCATTGGTGTTTAGTTAGAATGAGCTAGATGTTGGAAATCTCATAAGATGAATCATTCCTGAGAGATTTCTTAGACTTTGAAGCATGGACTTAATGAGTCCCCCCATCCAGGAAGAGTGAGAAAAATAGGCTTCTGTATCACTTTTCCTGGGTTTACTAAAGAGACACTTTATGAACCCCTGACTAAGCTTTCCATTCTATTAACAAAATACTCATGGAGAATTAGTTAGGAAGATAGGCCCCTGTGAGAGAAAATATGCTTCCAGAATTTCAGGCTCATCACAGCCAACTTTCATCAGAAGGTGACACCAATGTACAAGTGTCCAGCAAAACATACGTGAAAGTTTGGCCATGGGCTTTAAATTGACTTTAAAAGAAGACGGTTTGTGTAATAACTCACTATCCTTTTTTGCTTTGCTGCGTCCACAGAAGAAACATTCCCCAACCACAGAATCTCATACAGGAGATGGAGGAAAATGTTTCTATATTAGTGCTACCTACATTAACATACTTCAGCTGAGAGTTCATCTGTGACACAGTTTTGGAACGCAGCTGAAGTTTTCTCCTAGAAATCTTTCTGGCAGGAAGCTGAAAAGCAACCTTTTGCTCTTTCCCCAATTCTCCTGATTTATAAAGCAACATAACTGATAGAACTATAGCTCTCTAACCTTAGAGATTTCTTCCCATTGACTCACTTATCACATGATCAAAGCCTTCCCTGGCTGTTAAACCACCTCTTATTTTAGATACGCTTGTTGCAGGCTTCGCCTCTGTCATTTACCAAAATAGCTGTACAAGAAGCTCAAGGCTACAACAATTCTCCTATTCAGGGCTGTAGGGAATCACTCTAAATCCTATTTAAGGAATAAGAATAAGTGTCTGTATTGTACCTTCAGTGGACCCAAAACTGACGCTATCCACCCCCACATCTCTCTCAGTGACAGGATAATCAAATCAGTGGTATTATTTTTCGTCAATCAATTTACTGTATAAGCTTTTTCAGCTCCTTTGTTACCATAAACAAATTATTGTGCTCTTCAGCACTTACTGAATTATTAACAAACAATAGATTCACTACAACATCCACACCATTTCTCAGGCCCAGATTAATTTTAAAATCTCTTTCAATGGCCCTGCTCAGCTGGTGTCCAGCAGTGCCTGCATGAAGCACCAACATTTATCTTACTCTGCCTTGTCAGGTGACCATTTGCCTTTCCATACTGGCTTATGATCTTCTAATTAGGGAGCTTGTTCTGAATTTGGAACCGCTATTACTGGAGAAAGAGAAATGGCTAATTGCTTTTCATCAAAATACCAGAGGAATGCAATAAGGCTAAGAAAGGTCAGAGCATTTTAACATTCTTCAGTCCTCAGAAGGATCAATAAACAGCTGTGAGTGACCACTCTTCTAAGAGTACTTTCTCCTAAAAACACAAACAAACAAAAGTTGCAGGCCAATAGAAAGTCACAGACATTTTCTTTCATTGAAGGTCATAAGGAAGATACTGTATTGAATCCTTTGTTTTCACAGTCTAGACCAGGCGTCCTCAAACTACGGCCCTCAGGCCACATGCAGCCCACCTAGGACATTTATCCAGCCCGCCAGGTGATTTTGCCACGGCTGCCTGTCCTGCTTAGCAGCCGACTCATCCAGGGGCTGACAGTCCAGCCTTCCAACGGTTGGAGGGACAGTGAACCGGCCCCCTGTTTAAAAAAGTTTGAGAACCCCTGGTCTAGACATTCTGATCACATAATTGACTTTTTTAAATATGTGAATTTTTCTATTTCTAGCTGTACCCTAATGAACCAACACATCTGTCCTGTCAGAAGTTAAGGCAACTCCATATCCACACTGGAGAAATGAAGGCGGCTGAGAACATTTCATTCCAACTGCCCTGCCATGGTCCTAGTTCCAGGCACCACAATCTGCCTTCTGGATTGCAGCTCTGCCCTTTACCCTGAAGTTAAATGCAGAGTGAAAAGATAACACCTTGGAAGCTGCCACTCCTCTCCTTTGAACCATTCATTGGTTCCTCCTTCCCCTCAGCAGAAAGTCCAAATTGTATGATATGAGATCCTTCATGAACTTGCCTACTTGCAGCCTTATCTCTCACCTTACTCCCCCTAGCCAGTGAGTAATTCGGAATTCTTTGAACACAGTGTGCTCTCACACATCCCAGAATCTTTGTACTTGTTACTTCCCTGGCTGGAATGCTCCTCCCACCTCCCCCAACACTGGCCCTCCAGTTCTCTGGCTGATTGTCCTAAATTTTCCCTTCTTAGCCTATCCCGCAGAAACTTCTCCGGCTTGCCCAAGACAGTCAGATGACCTTATTTCTTCTCCCATGGCAATTTCTTTGTACTTGTATGATAAAAACATATTGCATTAAAATGTTCCCTTTGCTATCTAAACCACAAACCCAACAGGATAAGGAACAAGTCTCTTTTCTTCACCCTTTTATTCTTAATACTTAGCCAACTACCTTATACATTTATTAGATTTTTATTTGCTGTGCAGTAAATTAGCACAAATTGAGCTGCTTCCTAGAATACACATTTATTATCTCAGATTTTCTGCAGGGCAGCAGTTCAGACACAGCATAGTTGGGTCTCTGCTCAGTCCTCATAGGAAATCACTGTTGGCTGGGCCACATTATTACTGGAAGCCTAGGGTCCTCTTCCAAGTTCATTCAAATTGTTGGCAGAATTCAGTTTTTTGCAGTTGTAGGGCTTTTGTCCTTTGCTATCTTGCTGACTGTCTGCTGGGATTGTTCTTAGCTCCTGGAGGCTGACCTCAAGTCCAATCTAAATGGTATTCTCACAAGAAGCCTGTTTATTTCATCAAAGCCAACAGGGAGGCTCCCTCCAGTCTGTTATTATAGAGTCTTAGATAACATAACATAATCATGGAAATGACTATCCTTCCCCCTTGCCATATGATGTAGCCTAATCAAGTGAGTAACTATCCCCGGTATCCAAATCCACCCAAGCTCACACTCAAGCAGAGGACATTATAGAGGGTATTCACATCAGACACAGGTCTCTCAAGAGCCATCTTAGAATTCTTCCTGCCACATATATATGTAATAAATAAGTACTAAGTGAATTAATGAAATCAGAGAACTTTTATCTGTAGCACAATCACAGATATTAAGTAAATTTCTTGATCTTTACCTCTATTCCCCTAGGGATGAATAATACTAATGGTATAAATAACAATCCCTATCTTATATATCTGTAATGAATTATTAAAGATAATGCATAAAAATTAATAACTATTATTTATTGCCCACAATGTGTTAGGTACCATGTTAATACTATCTCAATTGATCTTCACAGTGGCCTTAAAGAAATGCTAGTATAATATTGTCATATGATATAGGTGGAAAAAATCAACACTGAGCAATGTTAGGGGACTTTCCTAAAGTCACACAGTCAGAAAGGAGTAATGCCAACCATTATGCCCAGATTTTTTTTTAACCCCTTATGTATTGTATATGGATGTCTAAAAAAAAAAGGTTATAGATAAAGGTGACTAGTATTATGTTTATGAATTTGAAAGAGTGTTTATGTTGCTAATTAAGACATGCTTTAAGGCAGGGGTTGTAAACTCTGTCCCAGGGACCAAATCATCCCCATTGCTTGTTTTAGTACAGCTTGTAAACTAAGAATAGTTTTAATAAATAAATATTTATAATTGATTTGATGATAGGGAATACTATTTTTGAACCCAAATTAAGTGAAACCTGGTTGCTCAAAGAATTCCATTATTTTCATTAGTAGAGGTATAATATAAAAAATTATGCTTAATTATTATTATATTGCTAGCTCATCAGTAAAAAAGTGTAGATTTTTTTCTTTCTTGCTGTGTAAGCAGCTATATAAAAACTTGGTTTACTTTCTTGGCCCAAAACATCTAAAACATTTATTACCTACGTGACTCTTTATAGAAAAATTTTACAGACCGTCTGCTTTTAGACAATTCAACTAGTAGTAAACATTACTAGGCAGACTTGTGTGTCAGACAAAGTCTTTCAACATAGAAAACCAGCACAATCAAAATAGCGTTACCAAAATGAAGACAACTGTAATCCCAGGACTTCATGTTACCATCTAAATTGGTGGCACAGAACATGCCATCCCTTTCTGGACAGAGCTACTAAACCTGAACTCAGTTATTTCTGAGTCATTATCATAAACCAGGCCCAAGAATCAGCTTTTCTCAAGCACCAGAGTCACCTTTCTCTATGCAGACAGCATTGTTGCATAATCACTGACACAGAAACACAACAGGCAGCAGAGGTCAGCCCATTCGTATTCAATAGTGAGAACTACTTCTACTTTGAGAATGTACCAACCTTTCTCTGTGACCTCAGCAGATTCCTGAAACATGACACCTTTATCCTGACATTTACTGCATCATGTTGTCCCTCAGGATGTCAAAACACAACAAGAAGGTCAGCATCTAAGTGCAAGAGCAAACAGCTGCCATCAGTGTAGCCTGAGGAGTGGAGTCCAGCAGTCTCATTCCAGTCAACCTCTGGCCACCCAAATGTTTCAGCCTGCTGCTGGTGCTTACAATTTCCCATGTAAGTCATTTCCTTACACTAACATAGTTTCTCCTCTTGGGAAGCAAATGTATCTGTGAGGCAGCTGTCAACATCTCATGATTTCTTGTCTGAGAGTTTTGTTCACACCATTCTCTCAGCATAGGAAATCTTATGCATTCTTCAAGACTCAGCTCAAAGACAAACTTCTCCATGACATTATCCCTAATCCTTTATCAAAAATAAATAAAAATGTCTAGTCTTCCACTAATTGCAGCTTTCAGGTTATATACTTTGGATGAATAGCGTTCATATTACACATATATTATAATTTGTGTACATCCCATTGTATCTCAATGAAAAGCTCTCTACCGGTTTACCATAGCAACTGGATTAAAAACCAAAATTTTTACCAGAACGTACAGCCCTTCCCCCAAATGGCCTTGCATACCTCTTTGACCTTATCTTTCTTATTTTGCATTATGTTGCTATAACAGAATATCAGAGACTGGGTTATGTATAAAGAAAATAAATTTATTTCCTATAGTTCTAGAAGCTAGGCAACCCAAGGCCAAAGGGCCTGCATCTGAGGAGGGCCATGGCAAAGGCAGAAGGGCAGAGAGTGCAAGAAAGTGACAGGAGACCACTCACTTTTATACAAAGCTACCGCTCATGGTAACCAACTCACTTCTGTCATATCTGAGCCACTCCTGTGATAATGGTATTAATCCACAGGGAATGAAGCATTTCTCAAAGGTCCTGCCTATCAACACTGTTACATGGGGGAGAACTTTGGAGAACATATTCAAACCACAGCACCATCCAGCACCATGGATCTCTTGTCCACACCACTGCAGCGTGCTGGCCCTATTGATGCTCCTTGAACAACTCCTTGAACAGTTATCTTTGTTGTTGTCCCTAGAAGAACACGCTGTCCTCAAATGTTTCCCCTGGCTGACACAAATATCACATCTGTGGAGAAAATTTCTCTGATCTGTTCTATTTTCTTTTTAGTGGTTTATTCATGTATTCAGGAATTTATTATCTGACTACGTAGTCTCCATGAGAGCAGGCATTCTGTCTGTCTTCGACATCACTATATCCCCAAGGCCCAGGCTTGGGCCCAGCACAAACTTCATTTCTGAAAGATTCAATCAATATTTTATTTTCATTGTTTTTAATTGGTTGATTTTAAACTCCTTAAGGATAGGAACTTTACATACATTTTTTTTTTTTTCACTTTCCCATTCTCCATTCTCCACAGGGCCTGGTGTGGAATCTATAATTGTGTACTGAATGTTGACTGTTTAAGTAATTAATTAGCTATTAACACTTTAGACTGCAGTATTCTACTAACATTTTTCTAAATGACTTAGGTAATTAAAGAGTGAGAAAGTCATTTACTACTGGTTTGTCCAAAGACATATGCCTGTGAGATCTTCTTACATTACTTTTCCAGAAGCAAGACTTTCTCCCCAGAAAGATGCATACTTGTTATGCGCATTCTGCCTCATCCTTCCAGAAATAACCAGTTTTTATTAAAGATATGCAGCTGAATGCTATCGGAGTGATAGAATATATCACACAATTTTATATCTGGGTCATGGGGCTTTATCTGCCAACACAAAGCATTCTGAAGCAAAATCAAATTTGTAGGTTTAAAAAAAAATTTAAAAACAGTCCTTCTATAAAATGCAGCAGAACATCCACTGTTGAATTAATTTCCCAACATTCTACTAGCCAGACTAGTCATTTCTTTTTCCTTTAGGAATACTTCCATACCCAAAGGAGATGCGGCACTTGTCATAATCATTTCTTTTTCTTTTTGAAGCCATCCTTGGTACTCACTGAAGCTTGATATACTGTCTAAACATACTCCCAGAAGTGCTAAAGAGATTGACTCTAACCACATCCTTCTTCAGGTTCTAAGAATGATTTTGCTTAAAAATGCTGAAGCTATTTCCTCTTGACAGATAGAATTTTGTAATTGATATGCCCCTTATATTTTTTAGGAGCAGTCTCTTATACTGGTTTATGCAGTCTATAAGAATAGAGAATGACCAGGTCACAAAGGCTGCAGCCTGTGGGCAGTGTCCGTGGCTATGCTGGCTCAGAGTGAGTGAACTTGGGGTGCATGTGACACAGTGGAACACCAACAGCTGCGGTTTCCAGTAAAAACCATATAGTGCCTATGGTAACTCTCTGCAAACTTTAGGCAGCATAGCTCAGAGTCTTCTTCCACTGGGGGAAAGAAAAAGGAAGAGCTCAGAGGACTTTGTTTTGCAACTTGGGTACCAGCTCAACCATAGTAAAAATAAAGTACCAAGCAGACTCCTGAGGCCCTTGAGTCCAGGCATTACTTCCTGGGTGGCATTTCTGGATTCACCCTAAGTAGAAGAAAACATGCTGCCCTGAAGTGAAAGACCCAGTCCTGGCAGGAGTCACAACTTGCTGATTAAAGAGGCCTTAACTTTGAATAAACACTAGAGGTAGCCAGGCAAGAGCCACAACTGGGTTTGGCTGAGACTGGGCTGGCTTCAGATATGACCCGGTGCTGGGAGCCATGAGGGAATGTCCATGTTACTCTTCCTCCAGATCCAGCAACACAGTACATAAAGTGAGAGAAAAAAGTGAGAGCCTTTGCCTAATAATAATTCTTCCAGATCTTATCCAAGCCCACTAAGGCTATACCACCAGGAATCTGCATTACTGCACTTGGGGCATATCCTGTCCTGACACAGCTGCAGTGACAAAAGTTTAGATCACAGCACTCAATTCCCTTTGGATATCTGGAAAGCTTTGTCAAGAAGAATAGGTTCAAACAAGCCCAGACCATGAAAATTGAAATAAATGCCCAACTTTTCAATGACCAGATATCAGTAAACATCCATAGGCATCAAGAATATGTAGGAAGACATGACCACACCTAATAAAGTAAATAAATTACCAGCAACAAATCCTGGAGTGATTGATAGAGATAGAAGACCTTTCAGACAAATAATTCAGAAAAGTTGTCTTAGAGAAGCACAAGGAAGTTCAAGACAACACAGAAAATGAATACAGAAGCCTATCAGAGAAATTTAATAAAGACATTGAAATAATTTTTAAAAATCAAACAGAAATTTTGAAACTAAATAATTCAATTGATAAACTGAGAAATGCATCTGAGTCTTTCAAGAGCAGAATTGAACCAAAGAAGAAGAAATAATTAGAATGCTTGAAGATAGGCTATTTTTAAAAACATCAGACTAGAAAAAAGAATAAATAAAAATGAATCATGCTACAAGATCTAGAAAATAACCTCAACAGGACAAATCAGAAAGTTACTGAACTTAAAGAAAAGGTAAGGAGAGAGATCGGGTAGAAATTTTATTCAAAGAAACAGAACCGAGAACCTCTCAAAACTAGAGAAGAGTTTTGAGATCAATCTTTGAGATCAATCTCAAAGAAAGAGATCAATATCCAGGTACAAAAAGGTCACAGAACACCAAGCAGATTTGACCCAAACAAGGCTACCCAAAGCATTTAATAACCAAGCTCCCAAAAGTCACAAAGAACATTCCCAAGGAAAGCAAGAAAAAAATAACATATAAAAGAGCTTTGATACATATGGCAGCAGACTTCTCAGTGAAAACCTTATAGGCCAGAAGAGAGTAGCATAACATATTTAAAGTACTGAGGGTAAAAAACCCTTAACCCTAAGATCTTACATCCTGCAAAAACATAAAGGTGAAATAAAGACTTTCCCAGACAAATAAAAGCTAAGGGATTTCATTAACACCAGACCCAGCCTACAAGAAATGCTAAAAGGAGCTCTTCAATCTGAAGGAAAAGGGCATTAATGAATAATAAGAAAATATCTGAAGGTATACAATTCACTGGTAACATTAAGGACACAAATACAAAATACACCATTGATATGACTGCAGTGTATAGACCACTTCTATCTTGAGTTGAAAGACTAAAAAAAGCTTATGAAAAATAACAATAACTTCTTGAGGCATAGATAGTATAATAAGATACAAATGGCAACAATAAAAAGTGAAAAGGGGATGGATTAAAGGGTAGAATTTCTATTAGAGCTCTCTTTTTGTATGTATTCATTCATTTGTTTTTAAGTAGAGTTGTCAGGTGTTTAAAATAATTGGTTATAGAATATAGGCTCATGATTATTATCCTGTCACTCTGGGAGGCTGAGGCAGTGGGATCACTTGGGATCACTTAGAATCATGAATTCGAGATCACCCTGAGCAAGAGTGAGATCTTGTCTCTATGAAAAATAAAAACAATGTAGAAGGGTGTGTTGGTACATGCTCACAGCTATTTGGAAGGCTGAGACAGGAGGATTGCTTGAGCCTAGGAGTTTGAGGTTGCAGCTGGCTATGATGCTGCTGATATACTCTAGGCTGGGCAACAAAATGAGATCCTGTCACAAAACAAAATAGTAATAAAGAAATAAAATAATTGGTTATGAAACATTTTTACAACCCTCAAAATTTTGCACATTTAAAAACTTACGAAAGATACATAAAAATATAAAAAGCAAGAGATTAAAACACACTACCAGAGAAAATCACTTTTACACAAAGCAAGACAGGTAGAAAGGAAGACAGGATCATGAAGCAACCACAAATTAAATAACAACATAGCAGTACTAAGTTTTAACCTATCAATAATAGCTTTGAATGCACTATACAATTCAATCAAAAGATATCAAGTGACTGAATGGTTAAAAAACAAAACAATCTATAAAGATACATATAGAC
>NW_003852419.1:10813499-10873417 GCF_000181295.1 Otolemur garnettii
AAAAAAAAAAAAAAAGAAAGAAAAAGAACTAGAGTAGCTATACTTCTATCATACAAAATAGATTTAAAGACTAAAACTGTAAAAAGACACAAAGAAGATCATTATGTAATAAAAGAGTCAATTCAGCCCAAGAAGATATAACAATATAACATATACATGTACCCAACATTGGATCAGTCAGAGATATAAAGTGAATATTATCAGAGCTAAAGAGAGAAGTAGATCCCAATACAATAATCACTGGAAATCTTAACGTTCCACTTTCCACATTGGACAAATCATCTAGACAGAAAATCAACAATGATACATTGAATTTAATCTGTGCTACAGACCAAATGGACCTATTAGATTTTATAGAACATTTCATTGAACAGCTGCAGAATTCCTGTTCTACTCATAAGTTCATGGATCATTCTCAAATATAGGCAATACGGTAGGTCACAGAAGAAGTCTCAAAAAATCCAAAATAATTAAAATCATAACAAATATTTTCTCTGACCACAATGGAATAAAACTTGAAATCAATAACAAGATGAACATTGGAAAACATACATACACACATACACACACACACACACACAGTAATTAAACAATACATTCTTGAATGACCAGTAGTTCAATGAAGAGAATAAGAAGGAAATTATAACAAAAAACTAAAAATAAATAAAAATTAAAACACAAAATACTAAAACCAACAGGATACAGTAAAAACAATAAGAGGAAGTTTAAAACAATCAGTGCCTACATCAAAAGAATGGGAAAGTTTCAAATAAACAACCCAATGACACATCTTAAAGAACTAGAAAAATAAGAACAAACCAAACTTCAAATTAGTAGAAGAGAGGAAATAATAAAGATCAAAATTGAAATAAATGAAATTGAAACTAGAAAAACAAACAAAACAATCAACAAAATAAAAGAGAGAGAGAGAAGACTCAAACAAATAAAATCAGAGATAAAAACAGAAATATTACATCTGATCCTGAAGAAATACAAAGAATTATTAGAGACTACTATGAGCAACTATATGCCAATAAACTGAAAAACTTGGAAGAAATGGATCAATTCCTTGCCATATACAAGCTTCCAACATTGAACCTAAAAGAAATTCAAAGCCTGAATAAACCAATAACAACTAATGAGATAGAGCCAATAATAAAAATTTTTCCATTAAAGAAAAGCCTAAGATCCCATTGCTTCTCTGCTGATTTCTACCAAGCTATTTTTTAAACTATTCAAAAAAATTGAGAAGAGAATACTGCCAATCTTATTACATAAGCCCTATATTATCCTGTTATCAAAACCAGACAAAGAAACAACAAAAAAAGAAAACCATAGGCTGATATCTCTGATGAACATGGATGAAAAAATACTTAACAAAGTAGTAGCAAAACAAACACATTAAACAACACATTAAAAAGAATATTCTTCATGATCAAGCCAGATTCAGCCTAAGGATGCAAGCATGGTTCAACATATGCAAATCAGTCAATGTAATACATCATAGCAACAAAAACTATAAGATCATTTCATGTGATGCTGAAAACACATTAAGTAAGATCCAAAATTCCTTCATGATAAAAAATTGAAAAAACAATGGGTATAGAAAGAACTTATCTCAAATATTAAAAGCTATATATGAGTATCATGCTGAATGGGGAAAAACTTAAGGACTTTCCTCTAAGATCTGGAACAAGACAGGGATGCACACTTTCACCAGTGTTATTCAACATAGTTCTGGAAGTTCTAGCTTCCAACAAGAGAAAGGAATACAGGGCATCCGAACTGGAAAGGAAGAACTCAAGTTACTCTTGTTTTCAGACTACATAATCTTACATCTGAGGGAACCAAAAGGTTCCTCCTCCCTATCAAAAACTATAAAAAATGGATAAATAAATTGGGAAAAGATGCAGGATATAAAATCAACATATAAAATCAGTAAATAATCTGAAAAAGTAACCAAGAAAGTAATCCCAATTACAATAGCTACAAATAAAATATAATACTTAAGAATAAACTAAAGAAGTGAAAGATCTCCATACCAAAAACTAAAAAACACTGATGAAAGGCTCAGCACCCATAGCTCACTGAGGAGGGTGCCAGCCACATATACGGAAGCTGGTGGGTTTGAGCTTGGCCCGGGCCTACTAAAAACAATGACAACTGCAACCAAAAAATAGCTGGGCATTGTGGTGGGTGCCTATAGTCCCAACTACTCAGGAGGCGGAGGCAAGAGAATCACTTAAGCCTAAGAGTTTGAGATTGTTGTGAGCTTTGTTGCCATAGCACTCTACCAAGGGCAACATAGTAAGACTCTCTCTCAAAAATAAACAAACAAACAAACAAACAAAAACACTAATGAAAGAAATTGAAGAGGACACAAAATCATGGAAAGATATTCCATGCTTATAGATTGGAAGAACCAATATTGTTAAAATGTCCATCCATAACACTCAAATTAATTTGAAGATTTGAGGAAATCTCCACCAAAATATCAATGACATTATTCACAGAAATAGAAAATACAATCCTAAAATTTATAATAAACCACAAAAAAAAAAAAAACACACCAGAATAGCCAAAAACATTCTGAACAAAAGAACAAAACTGTAGGAACTGCATTACCTAACTTCAGATTACACTACAGAGCCATGGGAACCAAAACAGCATGGTACTAGCATAAAAAACATGGAGACCAATAGATAGAATAGAAGACCCAAAAATAAATCTGTGGAGAACTTATTAATATTTTTGACTAAGATGCCAAGAACATGCAGTGGGGATAGGACAGTCTCTTCAATAAATGCTATGAAGAAAACTGTATATCCATATGTGAAAAATGAAACTCTGACCAAAATCTAAGACCTGAAACTATGAAACTACTAAAAGAAAGTACTGGAAAAATCCTTCAGCACACTGGACTGGGCAGGGATGTCTTAAGTAAAACCTCCAAAAGCACCAGCAACCAAAGCAAAATTGGACAAATGGGATCACATCAAGCTACAAAGCTTCTGCCCAGCCAAAGAAATGATCAACAAAGAGAAAAGACAACCTACAGAATGGGAGAAAATATTTGCAAACTACTCATCTGATGAGGGATTAATAATTAGAATGTACAAGGAGCCCTAACAACTCTACACACACACAAAAAAAAACTTAGCCAATTAAACAATGGGCAAAGGATCTGAGTAGACATTGCTCAAAAGCAGACACACAAATGGCCAACAGGTATATGAAAATATACTGATCATCATTAGTCATCAGAGAAATGAAAATCAAAACTTCTATGAGGTATCATCTCACCCAAGTTAAAATAGCTTTTATCAAAAAGACAGGGAATGATGAATGCTGGCAAAGATATACAGAAAGGACAACTCCATACACATTTGGTGGGAATGTCACTTAGTACAAGCACTATGGATAACAGTATGGAGGTTTCTCAAAAAAATGAAAATAGATCTACCATAAGAGCCAGGAATTCCACTTCTGGGTATATATCTAAAGGCGGGGAATTCAGTATATCAAAAAGATATCTGTACTCCCATGTTTATTGCACCAGTATTCCTAATGGCAAAAATTAGTGATCAACCTAAGTGTCCATTAGCAGATGGATAAAGAAATTGTGGTACATATACAGACACAACAGAATACTGAATAGTCACAAAAAGAATAAAATCCTGCCATTTGCAACAACATGAATGGGACTACAGAACATTATGTTAAGTGAAATAAGCCAGGCACAAAAAGACAAATCTCACATCTTCTCACTCCTCTGTGGGGGCTAAATATTAAAAACAGTTCTCATGGAGACAAAGAGTAGAATGGTATTACCAGAGGCTGAGGAGGGTAGGAAAGGCAGGATAGAGTGTGGATGGTTAAGGGTATAAAAATAGAGTTAGATATTACATTGAGTGGTATTTGATAGCATAACAAAGTGACTATCACCAACAAGAAGGTATACTTTAAAAGAACTACCAGATTGGAATTGGAATGTTCCTAACACCAGGAAATGTCAAATGCCAGAGTTGATAGATATACTAAGTATCCTGATTTGACTGATTCACACTGTATGGGTTACAAAACACCACATGTGCCCTATAAAAATATAACTATTATATATCCATCATACTTAAAAATTAAAACTGAGAAACCAATAAAAAGAAGGAAAAAAATGATGGGACCCCTTCCTTAATGCAACCCAACTGATTTAATCACTTCTTCCTTCATGATACCTTGCAGGGGTCCTCAAACTTTTTAAACAGGGGGCCAGTTCACTGTCCCTCAGACCATTGGACGGCCAGACTGCAGGCCCCGGGATGAGTCGGCTGCTAAGCAAGACAGGCAGCTGCAGCAAAAACACCCAGTGGGCCAGATAAATGTCCTAGGCAGGCCACATGTGGCCCACGGGCCATAGTTTGAGGATGCCTGCAAATGAATGAGCGTTCTAATGGCCACAGTGCCCCATATTGAGTTTTTACTGAGATGCCAGCACTAAGTGTGTTACATACCTCTGATACTACACTTTGATACTACACTCTGTAGTATCAGAGGTTACATACCTCTGTAGTACTACTACTACATACTACTACTACATACTACTACTCTGTAGAGTACTACTACTACTACTACATACTACTACTCTGTAGTATCAGAGGTTACATACCTCTGATACTACACTCTGATACTACACTATACTATACTTACATTCTATGTATCAATGTGTATTCCTACTCCCTGTTAAACTTGGACTCCTAATGTATAAAAACTTTCACTAATTTCTCCCTGTGTCTAGCAGAGGGAATGCAGTAATCAATAGTTATAATTACTTCCCTCCAGTCTCCTCAATGAATGCAGCAAGATTAATTAAAGCTGTGTCTAGGTCAGTGGCCGTGCCCCAGATTCCTTCCTCACAGTAAGATTCTACTTTCATTTCAGTGAGAAATGAGTTAAGTCACTTTTGTGACCTTTCTGTGTCAATCTACCATAAGTGTTTTTAGACTGTGGACAATACTACCAGAAGGGAGATGAATGATAGCAAAATGACCCTCTTTTCTAATGAGTCCCTGGCTCCGGGGATCTGCTCTGTAAGGGCACAGGGCAACTTAGTGGTTCATGTTAAGTGGAGGCTTGTTCTTGTCTCTGGATCTTAGAGTCAGAAATTACTAGGGGATGACATAAAAATGACTAGAGGAAAGGTGGGAGAAGCATTAGCCATTTTGTGTCAATCAGACAAAATGCCTTTGCAGTAACTGTGGGTGTAAAAATGTTTACTGTATTTTTGAGGTTCCTAAACATGAAAACGTTTAAGATGGGTAGTAGGACATCACAGATCTGCAAAATATTGGTAATCTGAGCTGAGCAGTGTTAGGCGGAAGGATGGGCTGAGTTTCTGTTTCAAGTAGATTATTTCATGTTGAATATTCTTTTAAAGAAGTGGATGAAACTGAGACTGTGTCTAATAGTGAGGAAATGCATTGCAAAAGAAGGCAAGAATAATAGGAGGTCACTATGAATGTTTTGAGACAGACTGTGTTCTGGTCCATTACTTCACTTCCAAGAGACACAGTCAACAGCGTCCTTTCTGATTCACCCACGCAAGTTTCAACTTCTCAGCTTCTTGGTGTTGTTGGGAGAGTTTCATTGTTTACATCCATGCAGATTTTATGTTTCTTGATTTTCATGTATCTCAAAACTTTCATACTGACCCACATACATGAGAACGTATACAGTTCCTCTAAAGAAATGAAAACAAAACCAAAAAGCAAGCAAACAAACAAAACAAACAAGCACCTTTCTAAAAGTTCAGAAGAGTGGGGTAGGAATCATCATTCTACAGCATCAGTAGGGTCCATCTTGCTTCCTTTGAAGGACACAACTATTAAAGTTATTGTAAGAGTAAATAAAACAGTAATATATTTTACTAGCATATTCATATTTTTCTCAATTTGTCAAATGCAGTATCCAACTAAATCAGATGACTGCTGCTTAAAAAGAGTGAGGAATTTATCTTAAGAGTTTTAAAGCAAGAAAGTTGAAAGAGAAGGGTACAAAAGACAGGTGTTTCCCTGGTCCCGTAGTTTATAGTTTATGAGACTATAAACTTGTTGGTTTCTCTCTATTTGACTGACAGCTGATACTCTATTCTTGAATGAGGATGTTTGAGAAAAGCTTTAACCTCATTATTCCTCAAGAAAACACTGAAATGTTAGAAGTCAATGTATTGTTTTCTTCTTGTTCTGAATTCATCTCCTCTATTACTGTGTTCTTATTTTCTCCTCTTTTTCTTCAAAAATAGATGTAAAACTTCAATCTGCTTTCACTCTGCAGACCCTCAAGGTTCAGATATCCATTCAGTATTTATCCCTTTACCTTACTAAAAATTATTAGGCACTAATTCTTTCATTGTTCCTTCAAAAAATAGCTCAAGTCTTTTCTTCCTCATGGAATTTCCCATTTATGACTGCTGAGTTCCGCTTCTACTAACACTCACAGCATTTAACATATGTATCAATCACTTGGCAATAAGGCTAAAATATCTAACCTTAAATATGAGGCCTGAAATTAAGTTCACAAACTTGTCCTAGAAACATTGCTCAATGTGTCATTGCTGAGTATCATTACAATTGCCTTTGAGGGGCTCACCTTACGAAGCTATGATGCCAGGGCCTATTACCCTTTAGAGCAATTTTGGAACTTTTTTTGGGAATGACCATCAGAGCTATTGTGGTATGGTGCACAAAATATGCAACAGCAATAAGGAATGCTACTCAGCCACACACAGCCACACATCCACGTGAACACACAGTGAGACTCTGATACACCAAGGCTATGAAACCCGACCAAGTCGTTTGTACAGTGCTGCCAATGTAAGTGCACCGTGGCAAGTTCACAAACTTAATTGTCAGACCGTGTATGATGGCAGCTCTGATGATCATTCCAGAAAAAGAGGTCTAAAATATCTTCAAGGGAGGATTAGGCACTGGTATTGGTGCATAGCTTCACAAGGGGAATACTCCAGAGGTGACCATAGTGATAGTCCACAATGAGCTATGTAGCACTTTTTCTAGGATGAGTTTGTAAACTTAATTGCATTATTATTTGATAATATACACTGTATGTAATATGCTTTAATATAGGCTATATTATAATGTTAATTATGTCTAAGCAATAAGACTACAGTACATATTTCACAACATCATGTATTTTAATTTTCATATCAACTAGTCTTTTAATGTAGTTACCATTTCATGTTTTATTACTTTCCAATAAACAAAGGATCTGGAATCAATTCTTTGTGCTTTCCACAATAAGCTGACCCACGGCTGCATTAAAAAACAGGTGTAATTTAATGGTTTCTAATTGGTTTATTAGTATCAAACCAATTCATACATTATCTTACATCATATCAAGATTGCAATTAAGGAGCATAAAGACTATTATTTGTGATTCTGACACTCAGATCTCCTACATCTCCAGAGCAGACTGGAAAAAATGCTTATGATTTTGAGTGGTCCTAGAGGAAAAAAATACAGAAAATAACAGTAGGAAAACTGAAGTTAAAAAGGTGAAGCATAATACAGGAGGTCACTGAGAAATTATTTTATTTTGGTTACTGCTGATTATTCTCTTTTGAAAGTGAATCATCAACCTCACTTGGGAAAATCACTTCAGTTGTAGTATCCATTTAGTCAAGATAAACACATGCACACACGCGCCCAAACAGCACACGGCTCATGTTCAGAGGGCCTGGCCAGTAAAATTATGCAGGTCAAGTTTAGCCCTTTAGACAACTCTGGAGTCCTTTCCCTATTGAGAACAGTTCTATTGGCTTCAATAAATCTTTCCAGAAAAAGGAAACGTCAGTTATCGATACTTGCTTAGACCTTAGGCTTACTCAGCCTTTAGCAGCACTTTCTAATACCTTCCAAAACACATGTTCTCACCTAAATGAGCCCAAATCTGTTAATTTTGAAAAATGTGTATCTAAATATGGAACAGATGGACACATTGATGGCAGTCTATGGGCAGGGACTTTACAGCGGTTGCCTTCCTTGTGACCCATGCTTTATCTTCCTCATCTAATTACACGTCAGCATGTTGAAAGAGGAAAGGTTGGTCACTTTCAGAGAAAAAACAAATGTATTTACATTATTCCTCCCTGATTCTAGGCAGGTGTTATAGGCTTGCCATAGTGTAGGTGAGCAAGCACGGTGATTGGGGCCAGGAGGCTGTCATTCAGTCTTTGCTCTGAGGATTGTTGGCACTATGATCTCAAATACTTTAAATCTTATTTCATTCAATAAATGAGTTTCTCTGTGTGTCAAATGTTGTGTTAGACTCTAAGGCTGGATAAATGAACACAGCACTGACCAAATCTCCATTTGTATTTTTCAATTTATTGGGTAACATAACTAACAGAGAGTTAAAATTTCCAACTCTGCTTCATTGCTTTGTTTCAACGCTATTAGAAAGTGAACTGTAAAGGATTATACAACTATTTTGGGTCACTGTAGTTCATTCTATAAACACACATATTTTTCAGTATTCAGTATATATATATCTTAGTTACAAAGGCCTAAAATAGCAAACAAAAATTTCTAGTTAACAGATTTCTGCATAAGAGTTTAACAAGATAAAGATAAATCATTACATTTGCCAATAAGTTCTCCATCTCCTGTGTAATTTTTTATGAAGGGATTCATTTTTACTTAAGATTTTCTGCCTTGTTTACAAACGTCACAGCATAAAGATCTGAGAAATGGGTTGTACAATTCTAAATATTCTCTTCCTCTTCCTCTGGGATTACACTTCCTGCCTCATGGAAATCAAGGTTGGTTGTTAACTTGCTTTGACCAATAAACATGTGAGCAAAAGTGATGTAGGCCACTTCTAAACAGGTATTTAAAGCCACCGTAGATTGTATCACCCCTTTTTCACTCTGTCAAAACACTGTATCATCCAGATTAAGAAATAAAATACTTTACAGATAAATCATAGAATCATTAAGCAAACTGAGGAAAGTTGCTTTATAACCAACCAATATAAAAACTCATTATATTTCTAAATACCAGCAACACAATGTAAGAAAACTAAATTTATTGTAAAAAGATAGTTTCAAACTCAATGAGAAAATTTTCAACATTTAAAAATTAAATATGATTTCAATAAACTTGTTTTGTAGCTGTCCTTTATGTAAATTAAAGACGTTCTCTTCCCTCCTATTCCTAGTTTAAGAGTGTTGTCTTATTATTTTAATTGTGAATTGGTATGGCATTTATTGAATGCTTTTTCTACATATATTATGATGAATTACATGATTTTTCTTCTTCATTCTGTTAATGTGATAAATTACATTGATTTTTTTTTTCTTTTTTGAGACAGAGTCTCACTTTGATGCCCTCAATAGAGTGCTGTAGCATCATAGCTC
Organism: Otolemur garnettii; assembly: GCF_000181295.1. Lineage (NCBI taxonomy): Eukaryota > Metazoa > Chordata > Mammalia > Primates > Galagidae > Otolemur > Otolemur garnettii. Next base: position 10,822,927 of record NW_003852419.1, read on the forward strand.
ACAGTACCTTCAACTCTTGGGCTCAAGTGATTCTCTTGCCTCAGCCTCTCAAGTAGCTGGAACTATAGGCACCTACCACAATGCCTTCCTATTTTTAGAGACGAAGTCTGGCTCGTTCTGGTCTCAAACTTACCACAGCCTCTCAAGTGCTAGGATTACAGACGTGAGCCACTGTACCCGCCCATAAATTACATTGATTGATTTTAAGATGTTAAGTCAATTAGCTGAAATTCATATAAAGAATATACTGTTATCATCCCTGTTTCATAGAGAAGAAACTGTGGCATGGAGAAGCCAGTTTATTGCCAAAGGTCACACAACTGGTGAACAGTGAGGCCAGAATTTGAACCCAAGTAGTTTGCATTTACTCATGGAATTTATTACCATTTATATCCCTGGCACCTCATTGTAAGAAAGAAGAATGAAAAGGCTATGTCTGTGATGGCTATTATGCCAATAAGCCAATCAAGGAAAGAAACTGACAGATAAACACATAGTAAGAATCCTTCCTAAATTAGAAAAATTGTAAGATCTGTCAAGAAAAAAACAAACTAATTATAGTCTTACCTTCCAAGATACATGTTTTAGTTGGCATATTAAGAAGCTACTGAGCTCCTTGGATTTGCAGTACGTTAGAATGGTAAATGCTCTAAATATAAATGAATGTGAAAGGCATACTATGGGTGTTAGCCATCACTGCTTTTAAAATAAAAACTACTCTAAAATTAGTGACTTTATATATCCAGCAATTATTTTCGAACAATTTCTTTCAGGTCAGGAATTTCGGAGGAACCTCATCCAGTTTAGTTAAAGGGCTCTCCTGAGGCTGGACTTAGACTTCAGCGAGGGCTGCCATCCTCTGTAAGGTTTCCCCAGGCAGAAGGATCTGCTCCCAGGCTTGCTCACTCACAGCACTGTTGATAGGGGCCCCCACTTCTGACTACATTAGGGCTGCTAGAGCCTCCTCATGACAAAGCAGCTCGCTCTTCCCACAGAGGTACTGAGCCAAGATACAGAGCGGGCAAGACGGAAGGCACAGCTGATTTGTTTTCTGGATTTCATAATTTCTGCTTTAGGTTTTTCCGCACTGTAATTTTTTTCTGCACATCAATACCTGTATTTCTGCTTTATTCTATTTATTATAAGTTTCACTAACTCTAGCCTATACTCAAGGAAGGCAGAGATGGGAGGAGTGGCAAAGAATTTGTGGACATATTTTTAAAACTAATTAGTAAATGCTTCTTAATTTCAAAATAACAATTATTTTTGCTCTTTCCATTCATTCCCATCAATTTCTTTCAGAAATCTACACCTTGATCATCACAGATATCTAGTAACCTGCCCAAAGCCTAATGTCACTACAGATCTTGTGTTGGGTATAGTTGGAAAACTATAAAGTAAAGGAAAATCGAATATATTTGGAGTTTAGCACAGAATATAGTCCATTATTTAAATAAAGGGCTGGGGACTTTAGTTTTTTATTTGTTTCCTAATCCAATTTTACTTTTTTTCTCAATGGCAACTGAGAAATGGATTTATTTTTAAAAAGAAAGTTCTCTTTATTAGCCACAACTAATGTAATTTTTCCAAATTCAACTCAGCCTGAGGTAAGTGGCTTGTATCAGTTGGAAAATATTATTTTTACTTGAGAAAAATATCCATTTTTCAAGCCAAAAACTATTTTTCAAAGGTATATTAGATTGGAAAAAGGGGAGAATGACAATTTTCCACCTGTGAAAATGACCTGTCATTGACATGAAGAGATATGATGTTCAGACAGAAAACATTTATTGCAACATTTTCCCTCAGTGGAGAAAATTTTCTGCCCCATCCTTTAGGCATTTAATCCACATCACGAACTGCGGGCTGCTAGAAAAAGAATCTCAAGTCTCCATATCCTTGACTTATTTTCCCATACTCAGACTACTTCTAATTGTTAAAATTAACTTTCTACTGAAAGCTAATAATGTTGACAGTGCCTTTCTTCACTATGAATGGGCAGGGGAAATTCTTAAAGAAAAGTTAAAGCACATAGCCACCATGCACAAGGTAAAAGAATGTTTTTGACAAATCCTAAACATGAATACGCCAGATATTCTGAAGTGGGATAAGAAAATTAAATATCAGATTATTAAACAAATCTAGTCATAAGGAAATGTGAATTGTGTATTACGATGAAAAAAGACAGCAAAGATGAATACCCAAGCTCATTCAGTTTTCAGAATTTTAATTCAAATTAAAGCTATTTGGTGGCCAACATGAGGACCAAACACTGGGACCAAAATCTAAATAAGGGAGAAAAATACCTGTCATTCTCTCCTTTAGCACTGTGGCTTAAAGGAAAAAAAAAATGCCTGGAAGAAAATCTATTTTTAACTTTATTATGAGCTAGTATAGAGTCAAAGAGAGATCACTGGTATGAATTTTTTTGCATCACAAAAACATCTTAGAAATAAAAACAGAACTTTTCTCTTCTTGTGCATCTTAATGTGTGGCTGAATTCGTCTTGAAAGTAGCAGAATGAGATCAGCATCACATTTCTTCTGCCCTTTTTCCCTCTGAGCAATTAATCTCAGATGCTACTTTAAATACAGAAAGATTTGGAGAAGATGCCCCTCAACTAAGCATGCAATAACATACCTGGATTTCTAGTGAACCACTCTTATCATATGTCCAAAAGATAAAACCAGGTGATCCACACAGTCAAGATAAGAGAGCCCGAGGCAATTTAAGTAGAACATTGCCATCTTCTCAACAAGGGCCCTGCTGCCCCCTAGAGTGCAGCTGGTGAATTCCTTGGAGACTTTTGGTTATGGCAAGATTTATAGGGGAAGATGGCAGGATACTACTGGCATTTAGTGGACAAAGGTTAAATATTAATCTCTTCCATCTGTAATTCTCCATAGAGACTTATACAAAAACAACAGTGAAGCGCCTCATATGACTTTCTAATGCCTTAGTCTTGTAAAAAAAAGTCAAAAACCCATTTATGATTATCAAAGCCCAGAATCTAACTCCATCTTACATAGGCACAAAGCAACTTTTGCATGATATTAATAAACACTGAATTTTCCAAGATTGCAACTACAGTATACATTAGAAAAAAATTCTAACCAGTTTTATTTGGAAATTTATCAACCATTTATTGAATTTATTAAATTTTCACCACTGGAAAAACTGTTTCCTTGACAGCTGCATACACAAATTGGGTACACAAGGTATCTGTGTCAGCGTGCACATGTAGCTATGGCATTCGGTGACTTTGAGGTTGATTACAGGGACAGGCAACTGCTATACCAAGATATCTACCAGTGTGGCCCAACCTGGGTATTTAAACACCAAATGAATAAACGATATTCTGTCTACTATTTGTAGTTTCAATGACTTTTATTTACCTTCAATTTCATTATAGTTAGGGCTATATTCTTGGTTTTTATTTAATTAGATTAGATCATGGAGCAAATTTATTTCAAAGTAGCACAGAGGCTGTTTTAAAATATTTGTCATGAAAAACTAAATCAGGCCCTCAAATTAACCTGAAAAAAGAAAAATAAATAAATAAAAATAAAAACTAAGTCAGAATGATAATGACTGATAAAGAAGTTGAAAATTTGAGAATCCATTGGTGTTTAGTGTGGTATACTGAGGTGTTTATTAGCTATAATTCTATTAAATTTCATCTCATTATAAAGTTTTTCTCTTTCTCTCTCTCTTGCTCTCCCCAACCCCATATATCCTGCCCTATATAACTCCTAAAGCAAGTCCTTCCTTTATTTTTATTTTATCTTCGCTAAGTTCAATATATATTAAAAACATTCCTTTTTGGAAAGTTTATTTCCTGTTCTTAAGTGAAGTTGCTTCTTATAGTTTAGAATTAAAGCAAAATTATAGTAATAAGATACACAAACACACACACATATGTATAGATGCCTTTCAATACTCTTGGAGTTTCTTAGCCAGCAAGGACTAAAGACCAATAGCTCGTTCCCAAATCCTTCCATCTCAAGGTATTTTAAAGAGCAAATACAAAACCCTTCTTCAGTTTGTGGCCAGATTGTTGCTAAAGCCCATTTCTCCAGGCATCGGTTAAATAATAAACTCTGTCTGGTACCCAGGAAACCAACAATGAGCAGCTAAATTTGTGCCTCCTGACAGATGTTTTCAGCTGGGAAAGCACTGATGCACTTCATGCAATCTTTTTCAGAGCAAACAACGGACTTTTTTCAAGCTCTGATCCATAATCACAGGCTCAGTTACTAAAATGTGAAGGAAAAGAAAGTCAGCAAGAAAGCTCATTCTGCAGGTAATAATGTTCATGGCCGGAGCCACAGTCGATGAGGAAAGAAGAATATCAGCTCTGTTTTCCACTCATCAGTGAGTTGTTGACATTTGTTTTTAATCCTGGCAGATCCATTGTGTCCATACCATGGAAGAAGCAGACACATTCTATAGAAATAGTTTACAACAGCATTATCAATTAAGCCCTTTAATAATTCAGAGCAGAGTTAATAGCACATGTAGTCCCTTAAATCTCAAAACAGAAAAAGATTAGAAAATTTTATGGACATTGCTGGTGTACAGATTTTTTTAAAAGTGAGGAGTTGGCTGTGTTATCAGGTAACAACTAAGAGGTCCATAAAATTGTACAGATCCCCAAAGCATAATTCAAGCAACACATTTCTTTCATGGTCTATATTTCCCCAGGGAGTTCAACTAAAGTGTTCAATCAGTAAAAAAGTATGCAAGGAACACTATTCCACCTCTCAGGCATTCAACTAGAACAAGTATTCATGTAGCAATATGACCAGCTGGTAAAATAAACCACAGAAAAATACCTACAATGAGTTGCTTACAAGAATTTCAGAGTTTTAAAGTATTTTCTAGAAATTATTTCATTGATCTCTAGAAAATCCTTAAAGAAATGCCCATTTCATAGATGGGTAAAACACACAGAGACAGGAACTAGATTGGCATAGGGAGAGAAAAAGTTGATACAGCTTCCTCAGCTGTGAATCATGAATCTTTAAACTCATTGAGAATTAGACAAATGGGACTCAGATCTTTCTTTACAGGTCATATTTTCTGATTAATTGGATATTATTACATTCATATAAATACCATGGGGACTTTAAAGAGGCCACTAATAAAGTCTCCTGAGATGAGATTTAGTGCTACCTGTCAAGTAATATGGTTCTTATATCACTTCTTTCTAGATAAGACCACTCAGGTTTGTGCCTTGTGGACCTGTGTTTGGCACCCATTTTATATTCCCTGGTAGAATGTGAAACAAAAGGAGCAACCACATGTGTTCCCAGAATAATATATGCAAGCTTCCAATGGGTTCACTGTATCCTTTTTTTCTAAATACTTTGTTCCCATTATGTAGATGCAGAAGAAAGGTCAAGAGACATAACATGGCAAAATGGTAAAAAGCTGGACTTTGAAAGCACCGGATTACAAGATCCATTTTCAATGTCATCTCACGGCCCTGGGAAAGTATCACAGGAAGGCCTCTGTGCTAGCTTTCCCATAGCCTTTCAAGGAGGGCTGATTAGAGCCATGCTTACATTAGTCACTTAAAAATAGATAGGGAAAGCCTATCTGTTGAATATTACAAGGAAAGAAAAAAAAAATGACCTTCCCTCCCTGATCCCCATCTATGTTCACACCCATTGTCTTGGCCAGAATGGACACAATTTTCATAACCTACCCAGAAGATAGGTCCATTATGTGAATTTTCTCTTTTCCTATCCCAAGAGAGTTATTATAATAAGGTTGCCTGTGAAAGGTTTAACGTCTTTCTGGGGCAGCTCCTCCAAAGTAGCTACTAATGTATCCAAGAGTAGTATCTGCTTGGCTTCTGTTCTCCAAAGGCTTAGTCAGAAGATTGAGAGTGGGGTGATACACTAATCGTTTTGGCTTGCCTTCTTCATTTCACCTATGAGGCTACATTGAGCAAACTTTGATACCAAACCTTCTTCTTGTTAGGCTTAGCTAGCTAAATCTTTGATTTTTTCCAAGAGAAATAATCATAACAATATTCTGTGGAAAATTCTCCTGCATAGAATGACATTTTTCTTCCTCTTTCCTCATGAAAGGTCTGTTCCGAAAGAGAAGGAAATCACAAACACATCTTTAACAAGTTTTTTATACTCTATTGCAAGTAATCTCTCAGCTTCAGTTTCTTCATGTGGGTGATGGAGAAAATAATACTCGGTAGGGTTCTTGTGAGGATTCGGTCAATGAACGCAAAGTGCTAAGAACAGAGATGGACAGAAAGCTATCGTCTCCATCCCCCCCCTTCCTCAGCGGCATCACTCTGCTGAACACGCTTACTTTGCACTCCATGTGCATTTCCACCCTCCTCTACCCTGCCCTGTGCCTCTGGAGGCTGACCTTGTCTACTAGCTTCAGGTTTGGTTCCATCAAAGAACTTCAAAAGAAGACTGGAGAAGAGATACCTACCCTATACCCTTCTCGCACCACTAAAAATAATCCCTTTCTGAATAATTATAATTTGAATGTATCACCTTCTTCCTAATGGCACCCTCCCTTATACATTCACTTTTACTACATATAGCCATTATCTTCATTGGAAAGTTGAACATTATGAAAGAAAACAAAGTATAAATAATTACCTAAATTTACTACTTTTCATCTACATATATTATTTGAAGACAAGTCAAAATGAGTAAAATTTGCTTTTATTCAGGCTCAATTATCACATAAGTCTAAATTATGGTTTCAGCCAAGCAAGAATTAATGTTCTTCATTTTTAAAAATTTTTATTATTATGATTACAGAAAATTGTAGATCTTATAGACTACCAGTGATGTTTTGATAAGGCATACACTGAATTAAAGGCACTTAACATTTCTTTGTGGGAAGAACATTCTAATTCCTTTTTTTTTTTAGACACAAGTTCCACTTTGTCACCCTTGGTAAAGTACTGTGCCATCACAGCTTACAGCAACCTGAAACTCTTGGATTCAAGCAACTCTCTTGCCACAGGCTCCTGAGCAGCTGGGCCTACCAGTGCCCACCTCAATGCCCAGTAATTTTTTTAGAGATGGGGTCTCACTCTTGTTCAGGTTGGTCTTGAACCCATGAGCTCAGGCAATCTACCCACCTCAGCCTCCTGGAGTGCCAGAATTACAGGCGTGAGCCACCACGTCCAGCACCAACTCCTTTCTTTTAGCTATTTTAAAGTATAGCCTAATTTACCATTAATTATAGTTACTGTGTTGTGCTATCAAACATTGTTCATTCTATCTAACTATATTTTTACACTCATTAACATTACTCACTTTGTCCCTCAGTCCCTGCTACCCTTCACAGCCACATTCTAGTCTCTGTCTCCATGAGCTCAACTGTTGTAATATAACAAAGGGACTTCAGCAGATAGTCAAGAGCAGCACACTTTTCATAAATGTTGAAGGAAAGATAGAAAATTATAAGCCCTTAATCTGGTAAGCATTCTTCCTTCATGGCTTCTTTTTAAGTGCCTAATATGACTACTTCCACTGTTCATTTTTAGATACTTAAAACAAGGGTGTCCAACCTGCAGCCCACGGGCCACATGCTGATTTTGTGAGGATTTTGTTTTTGTTTATCTGTGGTGTCTGATAACGCAAAAAGTATGCACGGACCTTTTTGTTACTGATCAGCTTTCCTTAGTTTTGTGTGTTTCATGTATGGTCTAAGATAACTCTTATACTTCTAATGTGTAGCAGAGGGGGGAAAAAAAGCTGGCACCCTTGGAAAATAATGACAATTCTTTCTCCATCCCATTCAAAATAATGATACTATCCACCTTCTACAAGTTCAGATTTTGTTTTTAAATTTTTAAACATTTTCATTTGTTATAAAATTTTTCTAACGTTTACCTATTGATACTATTATCTGTATCTTATTTCACATGAAAAGAACAGCCCTGAAAAAAAAATCCAAGATACTTCATTTCCATCTCTGACACTTTTAGGTTGCTGTCCATTATTATTGGATAATGTGTTCCTTAGGTAGTTTTCTTACTACATGGTGCCTAAACATTCTCATTTATTAAAGATGCATATTTTATGATGTGCTAACTTCCTAGAACTATTTTTAAAATAGTACAAGATAATGTAGGTTAAGATACTTTGAAATGCTTAAAATGATATACAAACGTGAGAATCTTAGAAATATGTATAATTTGGCTTGGCGCCTGTAGCACAGTGGTTATGGCCCAGCCACATACACTGAGACTGGCAGGTTTGAACCTGGCCTGGGCCAGCTAAACAAAGACAACTGCAACAAAAAATAGCTGGGTGTTGTGGAGGATGCCTGTAGTCCCAGCTACTTGGGAGGCTGTAGTCCTAGCTACTTGGAGGAATCACTTGAACCATTCTCTAAGGAGTGTCAGGTTACTGTGAGCTGTGACGCCACAGCACTCTACTAAGGGTGACATAGTAAGATTCTGTCTCAGGGGAAGAAAGATATATGTATAATTTATCAAATGAAACTATTCTACTTTATTTGTGTGAGAAAAACAACCGTCATTGTTTCAAAACACATTGATACAATTTGATGTATCTGAATTAACAGGAGAAAAAAGTAATTTAAGAACATGTAACTGACAGAATTTTTGTGGTACTTGGCTCAGTCCTTTTAAAAGCAAAGTTTGGTTGGAAGTTATCCATTTTAGCTAAAGCTCTAAGGTGAATTCTCTCAATTCTCATTTTTGGTATCTCTTTGCTTCCAAAAGAAAACAGTACAAAGTATAGATAAGTTTTTCTAAAAGATCAGAAAATATTTTTAAAGCATGATATTTCAATGTAAGAAGACAGAAAATAATTTTCTCTATAATTTCTCTCCCTTAATCTACAACTGATGGCAAGCATATTCTAATAAACAGAATCATAGAAAAATGAGTAAAATACCCAGATAAAAATATGTCCAGTTTTTTCCTTGAATGGGGCACAAAAGTCTACTCATATATAAAATCAATATGTTCATCATATTTACAAGTGCACAAAAGCATGATTGGGTTAAAATCATCACAAATGCAGAGGATGCCAAAAAAAGTATACATATTTTTAAAAAGGAAAAAACTGTATTAAAATTGTCATACTCTAGTCATATTTGACTCCTATAATTATAGAAGATACAATACAAAAGATAACAAATGTTATCAGTGTATATTATTACAATTTTAATACAAGTTTTCCTTTCTTAAAATCGGTATACATTTTCTGGCACCCTCTGAGTGTGCTATTGATCTCATAAGCCTTTGTTTCCTCATTCATATACAGTAAGTGCATTCATCATGAACGCACTGTGTGCCAGGCATTGCTCTAAGAGCTAGAAATTCTATGATACATTTCTATCTTATCATGTCCTTAGACATGTGGAGACTGCATTCCCATAGTGGAAAACAGAAAATAAACTAATTAATGGAAAAGGTAATTTTAGATAATGCTTAGGGCTCTGAAGAAAAATGAGAGTGACGTTAGCAATAGTGCCTGGCTAGAGGGATTAATTAAATTGGGTGGCATCCTTGGAAGTCTTTCTAAGGGCATTTGATTTGAGATATGCATAAAAAAAACAGTCAACCAAGGGAAAGTCTGGGGCAGAAGATTTCAGGATGAATGAATAAGAAAAAACAATAGGGCAAAAACCTAAAGGTAGGGATAAACCCAGCATGTCTGAGGAAAGAAGGGCAGTAGGATGGGGAAGGTGTGCCAGAGGCAGCAAGAAAGGCTGACAGGGGAAAGTCCATGGAGGGTATGGGAAGCCATGGTAAGTACAAAAATAAGCCAATAAATTGTTTTAACAAGGTAAGTGGCATGCATTCAATCAATCAGTGTTTATTTAATCCCATCAATATGCCAGGTATTGACCTCTGCTGAGGATTCTGTGACTGTAGACCCCTGTCTCTGACCTATGGGATATCCTTCTAACTGCTGTGAGGAGGATTTACCTGGGAACAATATTGGAACCTGTTGAGCCCTTACAGTAGCAACTCTGAATGCAGAAGATGGTGATGGTTGTCCAGGGTAGCAATAGGGCAACAATTTTATTTAATCATAATTTCCCGGAAGCAGTACAGCATCTAACATTATACTGCCACATAGAGTAAATGCCCCCCCACCAAAATTGTACATATTAGTACTACAGAACAGCAGCAATAAGTATTCCCAATTTCACTGATTGTGGGGATAAGAAACTGCCACCATTCATTCATTCCAGAAGAGTGGAATGAAAACTGCAAGTAACTGGATGATTATTAACAATAACTGACACGGCTATGACAAGGGTAGGGAGTGACGCCAGAAAGTCTTACACTTGAGTGGTGATCTCTCAGCACCATTTATTTTTCTCTGGATGAGGCAAAACCAAAGGAAGGAGAAATGGAAACGGATATAGAATGAGGAGGTTATGATTAATAATAGCATCCCAAAGGCTTACCTGTGCATTTATCGTAAATAATGAAGAAATTACACAATCAATTTAAATTGTTCAGGAAAACATAAAACTAGTTATGATTTTTTTGTTTTCTATCTTGTCAGTTTACATATATGGATATAGGAGTGTGTGTGTGTATATACATATGCATACATATATTCACATACCAATATGTGTGTTTATTTTGCTGAACCATTTAAATAAGTTTGAATAATGCCATCACCACCTCCAAGTGCTCCAGGATATACATCTTAAGAGCAATGACATGTTTCTACCTACCCACAATACTGTCAAACAAAAGGGATAAAATCACTAATAACACCAAGGTACAGCTCATATTGTTTCTCTCTACAAAAATGATTGTATAACAGTTAAAATTTCACATGGTATTTAGTGGATACGTTCCTTTTAGCTCAAGCTGATAATTTTCTTATTCTCTTGAAATAAATTAGAATGATAAAAGTGGCAAAATGCTGGTTTTTAAATATGTCATTCTTTCTAGACTTATTTGCTTTTTAAAAAAATATTTTCACATTTATTTTTAACCTGTAAAAACATAGCAAATATATTTTCAATGTCAAGAACATCTATACAGACAGGTGTAACTGATTTTTCTATCAAACAGGGAAGATGCCTGACCTGAGAATTTCTAGTTCTACCTCTCAGGATGTGTTTTCCCTTCCATTTCAGATGGCAAAACCTCAAGTTTCTTTCACGGGAGCCATATCACACCTTTAATGTGGTTTAAGGAGGAGGATGATTTCCCTCCTGGTGACTTGAGGATAGAGACATTACCCCTGACTCACCAGTAAAAGAAATCTGCTCTCCTGGCCATGGAATAGGGATAGGCACATGACCCAAGTTGCAAATCAGAACCAATTCTAAGATTTTGTCGGAACTATGGGAAAGGAGATGTTGTCTTTCTCTGGCATGTAAAGTGTAGGATAATTAACTCTGGAATTTCATAATTACTACATGAGAATAGCTGGCCTGAGAAAGCAGCAAAGGAAAGCATTAGCAAAGCTAGAGATGGACAAAGAGAAGGTAAATGTCGAGAATTAATCAAACCCCTGGACCCGAGCACTCCTGGAGCTAGTCTCCATCTGCGTCTTTGGCCAGGTTAACCAGTACATTCTCTTTACACCACATTGAGTTTCTACCTTTTGCAATGAAATCATCTTGATTAATAATTCCCTTCTTAATATTTATAAAGTTTAGACTAAACTAGGCCAAACCTGTTCAATTCATAGATTAAAGCATTAAGCTTCAGAGAGGTTCACAAAACAGGGCAATTGCACAGCCAGTTAGCTGCAGAACTGCAGTTAGAAGTCGTGTTTCCAGGCTCTCTGTTTAGTGCCCTATTTTGGCTCCTGAAATGTGGCTTCAAAATACATTGTGTGTGTGAACCACGAAAACTATACACCAACCAATTAAATTTTGTTAATATTTGTGTAAACAAAGAAATCGGGTAACAAAAATTTTCTTCTAAAAATAATAGCTCTAATATTTTCTTGATCCAATAATTCCTATAATTATTAGAGCCTTTAATATTTTGGCAACAGCCAACTGCAAAAATCTTCCCACCAAGGAAAATATAAATTTCACTACAATGCAATTCACACCACTGGATTTCCTTGGAGATGAAATCATCTTCTAATAAAAGGTAGATTATTCTACTTCTATTTTCTATGATTGCTGTCAGCAAATATATTCTATTCTACAGGGAATGGTAACTTAATGAAACTTCATGTTATTATCTATTAACAACGTAACTGATCCAAGTATTTGCTGTTTTAAGGAGAAGAAAAATTATAGTACATTTAATTATAGTTCTGCATGGTACTATTAAGAAGCATATGTGATTATTACAATTTCAATTCCCTAAATATATTGTATCTCTCTTTTTTTACACCTAAGTCACTTATTTGAAATAGACTTTATGCATCCTGTAGTCATTTTCTTTTGTTAATTTCCCTAAGAGCATTGGAAAAAACATCATATCTTGAAATATTTATATATACTCTAGCAATCTGGAAATCCAGTATTTATGTCAGAATCAAGAAATAACACCATCCTTTCTGGCTACCCTAGGGAGCAAGACAAAAATGGCCATTCATTTCTTTTTGTCATTTTCCTGAGCAGGCTACCCACAAGGTACTTAAGTAGTTTATTTTCTTTTATGCCATCTCTCTAGGTTAACAACAAAAATATATTCAACCACCAAGAAACTAAATAGGTGATTTATGTTTCACTTGTCAGATCTGTATTTCCAAATATCCCCTAAGTCAGATTTGTGAAGGAGGTAAAGGTGAGGTGGGGGTGTTTTATACATATTTAATTTATAAGTCTAAAGAGCCATTCTTTTTTTCTGTTAGTTTTCCTGGGCTTCTATAATGCTAGCAATAATGGGATCGTTGTGTTTTGAATGCTTTCTGTGGAATCCCACAGGGTCAAATGGCCAAACTGAATAACTTTAATTTTCCAGAAGACTGTGGCATCATGGTTCATCCATATAACAAAGTCTCTACCATTCTGCCCACTATTGCATCCCTACATGTGCAACATCTCCACGGATGACAGGTCCCTGGGGACACCCAACTCTACTTTATCTTAGATTTTCTTCATCCTGTCTTTAAAGCTGGACACCAAGAAATGTTTTGTCTAGTAGAAAAGCAATATTAGAGTTCCTGAAGAATAATAATTTCTGCTGAATTGGATGATTCTTTGTTATCTGTGTAAGCACTCTGTCAGCCACAGCTCCACGTCGGTGTTATAATCCTTAGCCCTCACTTTCAATATAAGCCAACTTCTCTACCTTTTATAATACCAGCTTCTGTCATTTCTTTCTAGCCCCAGTTTGAGACCTCAATATCTAGTAACTACGGGGAAAAAGAGAAAGATGTTATGTTCTTTCTATATGTTTCTATGACTAACATTTTGATCATATGTTCATACATTCAAAACAAATGGGAAGTCTGCAAATGCCAATGCCACCAAACCAAAAACTTCTATCCGCTACCCACAGTTAAAACAGCGGGTTCCACTGATGGATACTCTTGGGCTTAAGAGATTCTCTTGCCTCAGCCTCCCAAGTAGCTGGGACGACAGGCACCCACCACAATACCCGGCTATTTGGGGGAGGGTCCGGGCTGGATTCGAACCTGCCAGCTCTAGTGTATGTGGCTGGCACCCTAGTCACTTGAGCTATAGGCGCAGAGCCATAAAGCATCTTTTTAAGTGCATTTATTGGTCAGCAAGAATCAAGAGACTTCTGAGGCCAAACTCAAAGTGAAAACAGAACCCAGAGAAGTAAACAGAGCCCTGAAGCTGACTTAGCATCTTTGCCAATTTCTGTTGAGTTTGAGCTCTTATGTTCAACAGGTGGGGTTGGAGTGGTGGTAGTAAAAAGACAGATCACCCAGTAATCTCCCAAAGTGGGCAGTCTAGCAGAGGAACCCCACATTTAACCGGTACCCTGAAATACTACTACTACAGCAAAGATGACCACAGATAAACTGTCTCCTCCTAGTCAAGGGGGAAGCACGGAAAACTGCCTGTGTAATATCTGTTCACTGGTTTGGGAAATCAAATACCCCCTGACAATGCGTGACTACAGCTGGCCCTCATGACAGGAAGCAGCAGCAAAACCTTCCATCCCATCATTTAGTTCCAACTTCTCTTAGGTGCGTGCTATTCTGAGGTGCTTGTCAAAAGCAGTAGAAAATGCTTTCAGAGGCAGCTTTTGACCAGAGCATCAAAGGATCCTGACTGATACATTTGCCAGGAATATAAACAGTCAATAGTCACAAAATCCATTAAGTCAATAAGATTCTATGAGCAGCCAGGGGAAACCAAACCAACGCAAACCATTAGAAACAAAACTGTAAAGACGATTTTCTTAAGAACATAATAAAGACAAATATGCTTACTATGTTCCAAGAAATAAAATAGGGATCTAAAAACAAGAATGAGCAGTAAGAGTTTGTGTGATTGACAAAATGGTATTGAAAACAACCAAAAAGGACACTTAGAAATAAAACCTATCATGGAAATTAAAAGTCAAAGAACATAATAGACAGGAGATTGAAGAAAAACAAAAGGAAAGTTCAAAAACTAGAAAACTGAGCTAAAGAAATTACCCAGCATTCAGCATCAAAAAGCAAAAAGATGAAAAATTTGAGAAATTCAAAGACATGGAGGATGGAGTAAAAGTTCCAAAAATGTCTGATCAAAGTTTTAGAATGAAAGGAGATTAATGACTGATAAGTTTCTGGAATTTACTGTATTAAAAACCAAAATTTATACTTAAGTATTATACAGGGGAATAAATTTTAAAACCACCCACCTCTAGGCATAATGAAATGAAGTTTCAAAACAATAACAATGATTTAAAATAATTTTATCACAACAACCATAGTTTCTAACCATAATAAAATTAAATTAGGAATCAATGAAAATATAACAAAAATAACCATGTGTGTGGAAATGAAAGCAAATACTTTTAATCAACCAACAGATTTAAGAAGAAATAATGATAAAAATTTGAAAATATTTGAATGGAATGAAATAGAAAAATGTTACATATTAAATATAATATAGTTGAAATTGTTTTTAGAGGAATGTTCTTAATGATTACAGATGAAAACGATTATAACACTAAAAAGTTGAAAATTAAACACTAAGCAAGAACTAAGAAAACAGTAAATGTTAAAACTGAAGATATGTGTTTAATTTCTTTTCTGTTTCTTTCTTTTTCTTTTTCTTTCATATATATATATATATACATATATATATATTTTGAGACAGAGTCTCACTCTGTCACCCTGGGTAGAGTGCCCTGGCATCATAGCTCACAGCAACCTCAAACTCCTGACGTCAAGCCATTCTCTTGCCTCACCCTCCTGAGGATCTGGGACTACAGGCACCCAGTGCAATGTCTGGCTACTTTTTCTATATTTAGTAAAGATGTGGTCTTGCTCTTGCTCAGGGTGGTCTCAAACTCCTGAGCTCAAGTAATCCACCTGCCTCAGCCTCCCAGAGTGCCAGGATTACAGGCGGAAGCCACCATGCCTGTCCTCAGTTCTTACATTATATTTCACATATAAGAGAGATCATCTGGCATTTGTTATTTTATGCTTGGCTCATTTGCCTTAACATAATGCCCTCTAGATTCATTCACCTTGTCCCAAATGATAAAATTTCTTCCTTTTTAAAGGCTGAACAGTATTACATTGTAAAGCAAAAGAATAAAAAGTGAAAATTGATGAAATAGAAAAGGCTACAATAGAGAGGATCAACAAAACCAAACTGATAAAACCGACAGCAATCTGACAAGATTAATGAAGAAAAAAATAAAAGATGGTGCAAATATCAACATTATAATGAGAAAGAGGATATGGCTTTAGTGAATATACAGGCTGTTCTCAATGACATCATATCAATAAATGGAAACACTAAATTGAAATAGAAACACTGCAATAAAAAATTAACAAAATAACTAAAGAAACAGAAAATGTGAAAGACCAATGTTTTCCAAACAGATCATGACCAAAAGCCCAAGGCAAAAGTAAGTAAATAAATAATGGTTCTAAAAGTTAAAGGTATCCCTTTTTTCCTACTCAATTCTGCTTTTCTTCCACGATTACTTCTTATATTAGACTTGTGTGCACTGCATTCTTTCTAGTCTGACCCAGGCTCACGTTTTGTATGCAGGACTAGACTTGGTGCTCCAGTCACGGTGAATTATTTAATGTCTGCAAATTCTAAGGCATCCTTTGCTCCAGGTCTTTTCCTGGGTCGTTATTTCTGTGTGAAATTTCTTCTTTCTCTTTTTCCCTTCCATCCTCCTTCAGGGCACTTCTGCTCACCATTCATGACAGATCTCAAGTGTTGCCTACTGCAGGAGGCCTCATGATTTCCCCCTCTTAACCTTCATCTTGAATAATGTCCCCCCAGGTGCACCATAATCGAATGATCCCTTACCTCTCTGAGAGCTTTTACCATTTGTCTGTTCCCTATCTATGTCTCTGCCTTTAATAGCTATTTCCTGTACTTTTCCCAATTGATTGAGCGCTGCTGAGACAGTAAATTTGACTTTTGACTTTTGATTCCACATTGTTCTTGAAGAACTAGCAGAGTGTTTAAGATCCGACAGTTCATACAAGGTGTTCATTAATTGCTTAATGAAGGAATGCTATTTTATCTTAATCTGATTAAGATGTTAGTTTTAATATTAGTCAATTCATCCAACTAATAGGTTTTATCAACAAGCAACTTTCTTCATGATTTCACTATAATTTTTTGATGCAAAAAGTATATGTCCCCATCAACAGAGAAGTCCTACTCTGACGAGTGGTCTCAATGTAAACTTAAACTTTTGCCTTTGACCATTTACATTGATGTCTTATCAATTTAGTTAAGAGTGAATCAGTTTTCTTGATCCAATTCCTAAAAGCCAGATACAGGATCATAATAAACTGTTACAGAGAATGTCACCTGTTGAGGGGTGGGCAGCCAGCCAGATAAACTTTCTTTACATAAGTCTCTGCCACTAGCATTCTCTTCCTTTCAGAAAGATTGTCAAGGCATTTTTCAAATTAAACATAGAGCAGCATAAGAAACATTATTAGTTCTTTATATTGTAGTTTTGCAGGGCTCTAAGCAGGTTTTTACCTCTGGGATTACATTGATGTTCTTTATAGAATGAAAGAATATTACTCTCACTATGGCAAATTGCCCCACTTCCATATGTAATGGATAGTTGAGTGAAGTACATTAAATAACTATAATCCATCAAGAAAAGAAATCTTTAGACCTCCTTTACACAGTTTCTAATTGCTTTTCCTATGATGAATATTCCCAGGAAGCTTTTTGGTCCCACACACCATGCACACCCAGATACATCTTACTCTTGAGGCAAGCGTAGCTTAAGCCACCAAGAAGGTACCTGTAACTACACAGAGATGGTAAGAGGTTTAGAGCTACTCCTGCCTCCAAGTTGCAGCAATTGGGGGATTTATGTTTCAGTCCACCTTTAAACTTAAAGAACAAACTCTTAATACACTGTGGTTGTCATATTTCAATTCTTCGTGCAACAGCTGCTCTGATTTGTGCTTATCAATTTTCTTTGCTTTCTCCAATGGCTGTGAGCAGAAACAAGCATTTCTTTCCATTAAAACAAAGCCAAAAAACAACAAAACCCACCAGGAATGCCCACTGTGGCCTGGTATGAAGAACTGTAGACATTCAAAAGAACAAAAGACATACTCCCTTGCCCTGAGAGACTTTGCAGCATATAAGCTTCTTGTGGGCAAGCATGTTATCATATTGATTTTACATAGTTTCATATATTGCATGTATAAAAGCTCAATGAATTTTGGTGAATTTAGCTAATTCTCATACCTATAACTTCTTTTCCAGGAAAACATATCTAGGTAACTGCTTTTTGACAATCTGGAGTTGGTTTCTAGCTCAAAGGAAAAGCTAAGAAGTACCTAATGGTTCAGAGCTACATTTCAGAATCAAGCTCCCCTCAGCTTGGCTGAGCATTGCTTCCAGAACTGCTGGTCACACATCAGGATTCTTGGTCTCCCACTTCTGGACGTGCTTGTGGCCTGCAGAACCCCAGGTCTCTCCTGCCTGCCTGGATATCTGCTGGTCTCCACATCATCTTCTCAACCTTCCCTCAACTCATGTCTACTGCACGCCTTCCCTGTAAATGAGGTTTCCAAGGTTATCTAAATAAGACCTTCTCCTTTATGACCTGCCTTTGGGCATATTGTTTCCTGAAGCTGGACTCTTGTTTCTTTGCCTGCCTGGATATCTGCTGGTCTCCGCATCATCTTCTCAACCTTCCCTCAACTCATCTCTACTTTAGGAGATTGTCTGGACAATTCCTGTTCCCTCTTCAAGCCCCAGACAGGCTGTTCTCTTTTTCATGAACCACTTTCTGATTCTCCCTGAGAAGTTCTCTCATTTCCCTCTGGGCCCCAGAGTACCTATATTTCTTCAATAGCTTGGATCCTATTTGAGTGCAACTACCAGTTTTTACATCTACATCTTTATATCATGGCAGGTAACAGCCATGACTCATTCTTCTCAGTAGCCTCTGGATCTAGCACAACACTTGATCCACAGAACCTGTTCAACAAATATTAGGGAGAAAAATGGTGACTCAGCCAGGTAGGAAGGCTACCGCTGATGGACCTGAGCATCTGCGTGTCCCAGGTTCTGTCCAGATCCAACATTCTCCCTCCTGCCTTTGCTCCCGTTGTCTGCAGAGCCCGTGTCTCCTCTTTTGCCCCGATCTCCCTGTGTGCCCCAGGCCACACTCCATTAGTAAGCGTCTCTCACCCTATTCCTGTATTCTGCAGCCATTTTGAGTTTCAGCATCCCTCTAAGTATATTTTATTTTGCTATTCCAAAAAGTTTCATTACCTTTAGCTTTACAGAAGAAGAAGAATGAGGAGGAGAAGGAAGAGGAATAGGATGCAGAGAAAAGGAAGAAGAGGAAGAGAAAGACTATCTCATAACCTCTAAAGGTCATTTCTCTGAGCATCTACATTTCTCTGGGTTCCAAAAGACTCACATGCTGCCTACGTATACCAGGTCACACTGTTTCTTCCAATCCAAGTGTATCTCTAAGCCCCTGCTTATCCATCCTAAACATTGGGGGCCTTATTTGGGAGACCTCTTCATGTTTTTGTCCTGGTCTGGGTGTTTAGTAGTACTAAGGCTTTTAGGGCAGCTTCACACATATAGGGGGCTTTCCATACCAAGACAAGGAGAACAGAAAAACAGAAAAGCAACTTGGCCTGCTGGTAATACGCTAATTGTCAGATTTGTGTGTGTGGTGGAGCCATCTCTAGCAGCCTTGCTTTCTCCTGGTTCTTCATCCCAAAGCCAAGGCACAGTGTGGCATTTCAGATGTGGCACACACCTCTGATTACCTGGTCGGAGGTAACCCAAAGGTCCCAACTTCCACTACAAGATTCTCTTTCTCATGAAGTTAAGAAGATGTGACAGTGAAAATCCACATTCAAATCCAGTACTTCATGCTGTGATAGTGAATAGGAAAAAGCAAAAGAGTAAGAAAGCTGAGGGTGAGTGGTGCTTCTAGTGGGAAGGCTGTTTATTCACCTTTATTTTGTTTGGTTTTCTTCTCTTTTCCATCCCAGTTTTCCATATTGAAGACTAAGAAAGGGCCACTTTCTTTCTACCAAGGAGAAATGCCTAGGATGTAAAATTTTTCTCAGGAAAAGTTTGTTTTAAAGAAGGTGTCATGGTCATGGTAGGAGGAAAAGTTTAAATTTCAGAGGCACCCCAAAAACCTTCCTGTTACCAGAATGACTTTCTCTTCTTCATTTAATAATGGAAAATATTTGACTCTACAATGGGACATTTTCTAGTATGAAAATTTCTGAAAGAAACAAAAGCTGTATTATAAATTTATACTCTAAATAGTTGCTGACAGGACCTTCCTTTGGAATAGATCCCAAAGATAATGGAAATTATTAATTACAAGAATAAGAAGTTCCAGAAAAGGGAATACATTTCCCAGAGAGAAAGCCCTACAAAAAACAAACCAAATCTCCATGCTCAGAGTTAGTGGACCATGGCAGGTCTCCAGGACCTGATTTTGGATACCATCTTTTTGTTCCACAAATCACAGTATTTTAAAAATGCTGATTTTTAAATATAATTCATTATATTTATATGTTCATTTAAATGATTAAAGTTTAAAAAAAGAGAGACTATCACAAGTTCTCCTCATCTCCAATGGCCCTGTGGCTAGAACAAGAAGACATAGATATCAGTTGAAGTAAGAACTCAGAAAGATTTACAAAGAGGCTTTGCCAAATATAATCATTGTGCATTCTTACGAATAAAAAAAATTCTGGAATTTTCTTCACCAGAAAAAATGTTAAGAGGGCAATACTTTCTTAGGTGACGAGTTTGTTTGAGTTTCTTTTAGGAAAAAGCCAAATACAGGTAGAAAGAGAGATTAAATGATATAAGATTTCTTGTCTAATACCAATATATTTTGAAAATCTCCATCATGGTGCTTTTCCATTAAATAAAAGAAATTAAAATTCTCTTTTTCATTGTTCCAATTTTATCTTTTTATGACTTTATTCATATTCTACTGGGTGGGGTTTTTTTTGTTTGTTTGTTTGTTTGCTTGTTTGTTTTTTTGCAGTTTTTGTCCAAGGCTGGGTTTGAACCCACTACCTCCGGCATATGGGGCCAGTGCCCAACCCCATAAGCCACAGGCGCCACCCATACTCTACTTTTCTATTATGAAGATTTAATTGCTTACTGCAGACCAGTGGTACTAAGATTGTAGCATGTAAAAGAAAGAACTAAGAGGGTTCATTTAAGAGAGAGAATCTGAAGCCCCATGCCAAGATACTTTATTGTAAAATTCTTTGAAATGGTTCAGAAATCTGTATTTTCTTAGTTATCTAAATGGTTCTGATGTAAGCAGTGAATAAGATCCACTTTGAAAGACTGACCAGGCCTCACTAATACCTCTGACCCACTCAGAAGAGCAGAGAGAAATATGTTAGAGCCATAACCCAACAAGACTGGAGTTGTAAGAAAGCAAATGCCAAAGGCCCATTCGCCAGATCACCCAAATAAAAGTGTCCGAAAGGTAAGGGGAGACTGGTCACTGTGATCAGTCAGGCTGTGTTTGCTCATTGATACTTAGCAGAAGTTAGGCTCCTCCCCTCACCCTGACTGGGAGAAAGGGGCTCTATCTTTAGGGTGTCATGTTATTAGGATGACTGCCAAAGGGTTCTAAACATTCCTGGACTGTAGAAAATTCACAGAAGGCAGAACTGACTATTACAAGTTTTCTATAGTAAATATTCTAAAATAGGAAGGTCAGAAAGTCAGTCAGGAACAAGCCTGTTTATAAATTTTCATCAACCCAAGGAGACCAGAGAGCATCTCAGGCTTCTGCCTCCTTTCCTGCCTCTATCCTTCCACAAGGACCCAGCTCAGCTCGGCTCAGGTGACCATGGTGCCTAGGGTCCTCTCTATTTTTTATAGTTTTTAAATTTATAATTGAAACATATTAATTGTACTTACAGGACACAACGTGATGTTTCAATGTGTATACACATGGTGTAATGGTACAAGTAAAGAACAGAGTAGTGGTTACTGAAGGCTCGGGAGGAGAGAGGAAATGGGGAACTGGGAGGGGCCTGTCAGTGGGTTAAATGAGAAGGATAAGTTTTGGTGTTCTAGGATATAGTAAGGTGACTACAGCAAATTAATAATCCAATGTGTTGTTCCTTTCTATTTTTAAGTCTAAAGTCTTAGAAATGTGGCCTGGAGCTTCCTACCCTCATTCCACAGCTCCCATTAATTCTCCTTAGCAGAGAAAATCTCCAAAAGTGGAATTTGCCTACTCAAGAGTGACAATGAATAATCACTGTTAATGATGAGTGCTTTACCAGCAAATCTTTAACCTCCATACAGTTGAGTAAATGAAACTTGGAGAGTTTCTAACGAAGAAAATGTGAAAGCTAATGTATTATACGCTGCCTAAAATTGCTGATTCTGTGACAACAGCAGACGATCATTCTCTGCCGGCACTATTCAGTGTTTGCATAAGATATAGACCATGCTCTTCTTGTGATCACCATGTCTAGGATAAATGGAGGATATTTTAATGATGACAGATGTAACTTTCCTGGAAGCTTCTTAAAAGAAGATAAAATTTTTCAGATTATTAAAAAATAATATTTAAACAGTCATGGAACGGTCTTGGTAGGATGGCAGGTTGGAGGCAGCAGGTTCTAATGCCAGCTGGCTGGCTGGCTGAAAAGGAATGAGGAAAAAAAATCAACTTATTCTGAACTGCGAGGAAGCCATGACTGTCAAAGGAGACCACACTGAGCTGAGAAAAGTGCAATTTCTAGAAATATCTCTGTGCTTTTCCTCCTTTCACTGGAAGTTCCTTTCTTGCAGAAAGGTAATAAAATGATTATAATTTGAGACGGAGATGAATTATCAATTCATCAGAGTGTAGGTTTTATGCGATATACTTGCACTAATGGTATGTGCTTTCTAATTAGAGAGCTATTCTCAAGGCAGGAAAAAATTCATTTCCTTAATAAAAATATTTTACACCCAGGATATGGTGCCTTAAAAACCTTAATGAGCTCTGAGGCTGACATTACAGCAATTAAAATATGAGGGAAAAAAATAAGTGTGTCTTATTGAACAATCTGGATGATCAGAGATATTTTCGTTATCACATGAAACATAAGTCACATTTTACATTATTTGCAAGAATCTGCAATTTACCTCAAGGGAAAAGAAAGCTAATTTTCATGAAGTGACATCAGCCTCTCCAGCTCTGGCTGATATACAAATACTGTTTTCACTTAGGAACTGAGTATTTCCTACAGTAGGCTAATAGGGATTTTGCAGAAGGCTGGTGAATTATGAAGAGGCAATTTTTATAATTGAGAGTATAGGTAATTATGCCTATTTAGTGATTAATGGGGCAGAATTGACCTTTTCCAAAAACTGGGCAAGAGAATTCTAGACTCAGTAAGCTTTGCTTAGTGGATGATTTCACCTGAGTTTTAGAGAAACTAGGTAAGTGCAATGACTTTTCCACATGTGTGTCCAATAAACATTTATGAAATGCTGCTGTGGAAATGGGACCTAAGTAGACACAGGTACTTAGATGTAGGTGGTTCCTCTAGTAAAGAATTGGATTTAATTTACTGGAAGCTCTTGATTACCACCAACTCTACAACCTGGTTCTCACTCAGCTGTACACATCAGCTGTAAATGTCACGTTCATTCACCTGGTCTCTCAGCATAACTGTCCTCAAGCCTCCTTCTCCTTCATACTTGCATACACAATCTATGAGCAGTCCTACTGGCAGTGTCCTCAAAATATATCTTGATGGCCCTAAAAGCAGTACTACAGGACCAGGCCCTGCTCCCCTGGTGTGGTTCCCATCTCATACTCCATAAAGCCTGAAAACACACACACAATGTATTCTGAGTCTCTGGTTCCACTGTCATCAGCCCAGTCCAAGCCACCATCATTTCTAATTTAGACTATAGTAATAACTTTATAATAGATCTCTTTGTCCCCATTCTTGTACTTTTCCTTATAATTATTTACAGTCACAATGATTGTTTTAAAGGCATAAATGAGATCATTGCACCATTCTGCTTAATATCTTTTAAAATTTCCCCTTTGCCTTTAGAATAAAACAATCTTTTTATTGGGCTTGCATTATCACACTTGATCTGACCCCTCCCCACATCTTCAATTTTATTCTTTACCATTATTTCCTCATTGCTCACTTTACTTTACTTATACTGACCTCCTTTCAATTTCTGGATTTTTTTTTTTTTTTTTTTTTTTTTTTTTTTTGGTGGAGTTTGGCCAGGGCTGGGTTTGAATCTGCCACCTCTGGCATATGGGGCCAATGCCTTATTCCTTTGAGCCACAGGCGCTGCCCTCAATTTCTGGAATTTTTACCTAGGTGATCTACTAGCCTAACCCACGATGGGTTTCCCCTCTTCCATCATTCAAGTCTTACAGCAAATGCTTCCTTTAGAAGTCGTTACTCCCTAATCATCTTAATCTTCTTAAATACATACTTCATGAAACATTCCATCACTGTCATTTTTTCATCAGAACATGAATAGCTATTTACAATAATTTTGTTGATTTGTTTTCTTCTTTGACTTTTATCTTGCATTAAATTATAGAATCCTTAAGAGCAGGTCCTAATGTGTCTGTTTCAAAAATATTCCAAGTGCCTAAAACACCACCTGGAACATAGAAGGCATTCAGTAAATAGTTACTGACTAAATTAATGAATGTAGCCTAGCAAAGATAAAAGGAAGACAAAATAATTATCCAGAAAGTAAGTGTTATGTTATGGTCAATCAAACAGCCCAACTCCCCAAATACCTGATGTTGAGAGACAATAGGCTCAGGCTCTCAGCATGCTAGGATTACAGATGTGAGCCACTGCATCGGTCCCCTCAAAATTCTTAAATCGAATCCCCTAACCTCCAATGATATGGAATTTGGAGATGGGAGGCACTAAGGTTTGGATGAGGTCATGAGAGTGGAACCATCATGGGGGGATTTGTGCCCTAAAGGAAGAGGAAGGGAGAAGGATTGCCCTCTCTACTATTGAAGGACATAGCAAAAAATACCAGCATTTGTCAGCATTGGGCCCTCCCAGAACGTCACCATGCTGTGGCTTTGGAACCAGAAAATCTTGGGTCTAAGTCTCAGTTCTGACACATGCTAGCTAGTTCTTTGACCTTGGGACAAGTTGTTAAACCTTCCTGAGACTCAATGTCCTCATTTGTAATACAGAGATGATGGTCTCTGTTCTATTGTATTACTGAAAATTACAAGAACTAGTAACATAAAAAGTGTTTAGCACAAAGTTTCAGAATAAGAACTCAGATATTTTGTTATTATTATTCTACTTTTCTAATGTTTCCAACATTCTTTCCTACCCCAACTATCCTTAAGTGATACTAACTAAGGTACAAAAGTTCCCCGTGTGCACGTTGTGGGGAGTGAAGAGGGAAGAACAGAAGAGGAGACGGAGGAGGAAGGCTTTGGAAAAGCCTGAACTGAGATTTCACTTCAGACACCACTGCCAGCTTTAAGGATCCCATCAGGGCAGTGAATCTAATCTTTACTTAATGGAACTTTGGGAAAACCTTCTGAAAGAGATCATATGTCCTCCCAGTCTCATCCCTACATTGAGAAATCATGGTGCCATCAATTTCTCTCAGAGGCCGACAGTGCATTGTGTGGGGCCATCAAGAGAGGAGCCAAGGCAGGGATTGAGAGGAATCAATGACAGGACACTCTTTATGGTGCATCCAGAACTAGTTGCTCCCCAACACCAACAGAGGCCCACGTGGAAAGGTGAAGAACTGAGAAAACCATTAGAAAGATATATATTTTTAAAAGTAGAAAAAGTATACAACCAAAAGCTTTGGGTCTTCTATTTGTAACCTATTAGGTTGTTACGTTAAGAATCATAAATATTTGTTCATTTTCCAAATACAGATTCGGTGATGACTTCTTACTACCAACTCACTGATACCATTCCTCCAGACAAGACATCTATAACTCCCCATGATGGAGAGCAAGGGCGCTCACAGGTTGGCTCCCTTGGCACTGGTTGCTATGACTACAGCCTCACAAAACCTTCACTTCACAACCTGGCAAAATCTATAGCTTCTGAATCAAAATTAGCTTATTTCATTTTCATTTGAGTCAGATGTAACCAAATTCTTACATGCTTTGTCAGAAACAATCGTTTTGTTCTTAATATAGTATATAGTATCACGCTTTATTAAATGAAAACAACTCCTCTCCTTTGTCCTGGAGAGTTTATTACAGTGCTAAGTCTCAGAAACCAAGGAACTATATCATTGATATTGCCCACAAGGTCTGATTTAGTTAAAATCAGCTACAATTTTGAGACCATCTTAGGCAAAGGTTATTGTATGAAAAGTACAAATTTTGTACAGATTACTCAAAAAGCACAGATTTTGCTTTTATATTTGAAAACTACAACTAAATATTACTCTTAGAAGGCCTAAAGATTCTATTAAAATCTAACCAAAGACAGACTTTCAATATCAGTCATTTTCGCCTCTATCTTCACCCAAAACACTAATCAGAACAAGAAAATGCTTTTTAGTACTTTTTAGCACAAGTATAAATAAGCAGAAGAAACCCAGCACAGCCAGCCCTTGGCCCTCACAAGTACCTTGGCTGCCATGCCAGCCATAAAGTATCATAACCTTGTTAACCTCTTGAGCAAATAAAACTAATAAATCACTAAGATATTCCCATACTATTTCTCCTACTATAGCAGCAAAAGGGGATATACTGAATTAGTTTAAAGCCAAAATCATATGCATCTATTTGTTCATTCATATTTGTAATATTTGTCATGTTATCTGTCATATTTTTAATACCTACTACATGTCATCCACTGAGCTGAGACCAGGGCATATAAAGTCATGGTTCTTTTCTAAAGAGGCATACAGTCTATGTAAAAATTGACAAGGGAACAAGGCAAAAACTGTCTATGATGATAGCTAAAATGTGGCTTGAGGAAGGAAAATACAGTGATAGCCCAGACATACAAACACATTTTACTCAGAAATTTTCACAGGGAATATTTTGGCTGATTCCTAAATGGGACACTGAGGTCTGACCAGTAGATGAACAGTGGAGGGTTATTTTCGAGTGAATGTGCACAGGGAGGTGTGTGACTGTGCAACAAGAGGTGTGAAACATGTGAAACAGCCCCCTGCACCTGTTCCAGGGGCACCAAGTGATATCAGAGCAGATGTGGTAGACAAGGCCGAGATCCAGGTCACAGAGGGCCTCTGCACACAAATATAGATGCTGTGGACCAGATGATGGAATAACTTTAGGTTTTTAAAATACAATGATGGAATCTGATTTATGTTTTAAAATCACAATTCTTGGTACAGACAGTAAGATTATCATGGAGAACAAATTGGCGGCAGAGAAAGCTGGAGCCCAGAAAAACTTTTAGAGAGTTATTATAATAGCCTACGGGAAAGGTTTTAAGTGCCTGTGCACATGGGATGGAAAGCAGGAGACAATATGCAAGAAATGTGATTGATAAGAATCAAAGACTAATAAGCTATAGGAAGCAAGGGAAAGTGAAGCAGTACAAGGGGAGCTTGACTGTTGATTTTTAGCATTTCACTGAATGACTGTATCATCAGTTCTACATTAGTGATACAATTATGAATTTATTTAGAACAAGTTATACTTGTTGTGTCAGGGGGTTAAAAATACAATTCTGAATCTCATTAGATTTTGATCCAAAGACATTGATGGAGGTGTTACCAAATGGAATTGACCCTGAATTTCATACAGAAGCACCCAAAAGATTATGAAAAGAAAGAAATAAGAGCTCAAATCTGAACGTGGTTCTCCAATATTAAAGAATATTTCAGAAGAGAAAGAGGATCCACAAAGGTTAGACCAAGCAGTTAAAAGATAAAAAATGAGATTGAATAGCACGAAAGAAAAGTATGGAAAAAGCATGTGGTACTCACATTCAGGATATCTCAAACTTGCTCTGCCACCATTGTTAACTGTGACCCGTGTGTGTCCGGTGTCACCACAGGAAACACGCTGTAAAGAATCACGTGCATTTACCATCCAAAGAAGCAAACACAGTTTATGTCTCAGTTTCACACCATGGGTCTGAAGTCTTTGAACAAAAATAGCAACTCTGGCTGTACAACTGCTGAGCCAGTGTACTTTATCAGGTCCAGCAGTAGCTGTCTCTGTGGTCACTTGAGCTCTAGTCTTACTTATGATACAAAAAGCTTTATGCTCACAAATAATTTTTCTGTTATCTGCATTCTCTGTGGACATCTTTCCATACTTTAGATATCCCAGAAAATGGACAGTTGGTGTGTCAAAAAGTTATTAGAGTTCTACTGGTAAAACTCTAGTTGAAAGGTCTCATGAGTTTCATGACTAATTAGAATAGAATTAGTATGGGACCACTGATAATTGGGGATGCTGTTGCTCCATCCTAACTATTCCTTTTCCCATAGAAATACTTTAGATAATAATTAATAAAAAATATAGCAGTAGAGTAGAAAAATAACCTGTCAGTTGTTAAGACAGGGATAAGTAAAATACCAACTTACTGTGAATTAATTACATTACATGCTTGAAGAGTATATCTTAAGAATAATACAAACTAATACGTTCCTTTTAGAAAGATGTTTGGAGATCACTTAGGGATCTAAAAATAAACCTGCCATTCAATCCTGCAATTCCTCTATTAGGTATATATCCAGAAGACCAAAAATCACTTTATAACAAAAATATTTGCACAAGAATGTTTATTGCAGTCTAATTCATAATTGCTAAGTCATGGAAGAAGCCCAAGTGCCCATCCATCCACGAATGGATCAATAAATTGTGTTATATATATACTATGGAATATTATGCAGCCTTAAAAAAGATGTAGACTTTACCTCTTATATGTTTACATGGATGGAGCTGGAACATGCTCTTCTTAGCTAAGTATCTCAAGAATGGAAAACAAAGTATCCAATGTACCCAGCCCTACTATGAAACCAAATTATAAGAACCCACACTTCCATATAAATGCTATAACCCAACTACAGTTCAAGATGAAGGGGAAAGGGCAGGGAGGACGGGTGGAGGGAGGGACCACACCTATGGTGCATTTTACAAAGGTAGATGTTAAATCTACTAAGTGTAGAATATAAATGTCTTAACACAATAAATAAGAAAATGCCTTGAAGGCTATGTTAACCAGTTTGATGAAAGTATTTCAAATTGTATATAAAACCAGCACAGTGTACCCCATAAATCCATTAATGTACAGCTATGATTTAATAAAAAATTAAAAAAAAATTAAAAAGATACAATAGAGTAAAATGATATATATCAATGTATGAAAGACATTTGTCAAAATACATATGAATGCGGGTAAGAAGTAAGTTTATTTTAGGAAAAAATAACTATTCTTGAGTCCAGGAATTATTTATATTACAGAAATTTGATAATTAGAATATATTAGGATAAAGACAGTGTGTAGTAGTTACTAACTCCTGGAATTTCGGAATGTTTTAGCAAGCATACTATGCTTAATGTCTTGAGACAAGAGGTCAATACAGGTCCACCCCTCAAATAGAAGACATACCTGACCAATACCTGACCAATTTTATTGCCCTTATATTGAAGAAGTACATGAATGATACCCTTCCTGTTGCATTTTGTCTCTCACTATAATTTAGCCAGAATAGATTTTCTGCCCAATAATTGGTACAATTGTTTATTCTAGACTCAATATTAGTTATCATACAGCTTTCCATCAATGTCTCTTCAGTGGGTTACACGTACACCAAATTAATGAATTAATGATTGAGAAATAAATAAATGAATAGTTCAGACCAATCTTTCAGATCAGAAACAATGAATGAAGCCACATAAGAACTCCAAACCAAATGATCAGCAGCATGTTTGTTTTGTTGTTACTGACTTGGAATCAATGTAAACCTTGAGAAAAAAAAAAGAAAGGTGGCGGAAGAACTAATAACTTCTAAAGGTTATTAGTAACCTAATATATAATCTAAAGATTATATGACTAGTGTAAAACTAGATAGCAGTAGTCCTCAAATTGAAGCACTGTCATTCAGTCAAGTCCTCAACGGAATACTGACTACAGGGTGACTCAAAAGTTGTTCCTCAAATCACCATGTGTAGGGAAAATGGGAAATTGTACAAAATATTCATTACAAAATTTTACAAAAAGGTGGCCAACCTGTAGAGAATATTTTGTAAATATGTCATAATGAATACTTTATAAATGGCTGTAGGGGTGACTTTTGGGACACCCCTTCATTCACGGATTTGGCATTCTACCTCAATTACCTTTTTCCTTTTCAGCACCTTTATTTCTCATCACTTTCTACCTAAATCTTTTCATTCACAACACTTCTCTCCCACCAAACCATCTCTTTCTTTTGTACACTCTTTGGACAAGTTATATCTCTGTTTGGAATCTCTTCCCTATCTGATTAGTCAATTTCCCAACAAGAAGTAAAAACATAAAGTAGGCCAGATGTACTAGTCAGATTACACTAACTTAAACCAAAGTAACAAGTCACCTCATCATTTCAGGGGCTTACAGCACCAAAGGTATATGTTTCATCCAGATCCCATTCCCAATACAGCTGGAAGAATTACACTGGATCCAGGTGAGCTAGGCAGTCACTTTTTGACATTCTTCACCATGGTAGCCAAGAAAAAAGAAAATCAGACAAAGAACAGAATAAATAGTTCTTTAAAACTTTTGCCTGGAAGTGACAGTTTTTTGGTCAAAGACTATTAGATGGCCAACTTGACTTCATTGTCACAGGAAAATGTAGTTCACCCAGCAAAATATAAACAGTGAAGTTTGTAATAAAAAAGTAACGCACACATTTTATCTTTGACATTTTCCTCGGCCCCCTTTTATGTTTTTGTTTTCCCTTGTCCAACCTATCCTACTTTATCTTTCAAGGAGTCTAATCTTTTTTTTTTCTTTCAAGGAGTCTAATCTTTTTCTCTAATATTCCTTCCCCTTACTACTGATGCTAAAAATCTTGCCATTTGCCTCCTTGTCAATCATATTTGTTATTTTACAATGACAAGATCATATGCTTTGTCTAATTTTATATTACCATTTATACACTTTCCCATGTTGATTTGTAAATTGGGTTCATAGATTTAGTACTAACTATATTTAGAACTTGTCCATTACAAGTTGTGGATTTCGTTTTAAATTTATAAGTGGAATTTTAAGGTAATTGGTTTTAAATATTTTAGTCACATTTTAAATGAGCCAAAATAAGTCATTTTCTTAATGTTTCTACCTTTGTGGTTATGTTAGAAAATCCTCAAACTCAGATGACACAGATATGGCTTATATGTTTTCTAGTAATTTTGTGATTTTATTTTTACATTTGAATCTCTAATCTGTCTGTAATTTATTTTAACATGTGTTATGAAGTATAAACCTAATTTTATTTAGATAAAACAGCAGCTTTTGCCCAATTCTATCATCTGTTATTTCTCCACCAATTTGGTCTACATCATAAAATAAACCCTGATATACACTTAAATGTGGCCACAATTTTTATTCTATTGCACTATTCTATTCATTCTGAAGTTAGTATTATTATGATTTTATAATATGTGTTAGCATTTGCTGGGAAAAACTTATAAAAAAATGTATTGGGTGGTGCCTGCGGCTCAAAAGAGTTCAGCTGGCCCCATATGCCAGAGGCGGAGGGTTCAAACCCAACCTTGGCTAAAAAAATGTATTGTTCACTTTGTACTCTCCCTTATTCAAAATAAACCTTAGAATTATTTCATAAAGTCACCAAATGAACCATTTGCATTTTTACTATGAATTAATAACATCTATGAACTCATTTGGTGAACATGGGTATCAAGGTTTATATTTCAAAGTATATCCTTCTAATTATTAATTTTTCCTTCAAATCCTTTAGAGTTATCTTCTCATTGATTCCTTACATTCATTATTGTGTTGCTTCTCACTCCAGATGTTTTAAGTGCTTTTTCTGTTTTGATCAAGTGTTTTTGTCATTGCTGTTGTTGCTACTGCTGCTGCCGTTGCAACTATACTAACAGGTAGTATCTTACACACATCACATAGGACAGGTACTAAATTTATACACACACATCAACTCATTTAAGTGTAATGATTTTTCAGTGGAGTCTGGGCTTTCCAAATGGAAAGTCTTACGATCTGTAAATAATAATACTTGTGGTTGGGCCTCCCAGTATGTACTCTTTTATTTTTATGATATTGGCTATGATATATGACAGGCATTTTAGCATGTTACACTCCACTCCCCCATCCACTCAATGAGTTGTAAAATCTTGCCAAGTCTGGCTCTAAAATATCTCTACTACTTTCTATGTCTGCTGTAATCCAGTCACTCATCAAAACTAACTGATCTTTATGACTCATATGCATTTCTCTCGTGGGGAGAATTCATTGACAGCAGGCCACACTCCAAGAAATACAAAAGGAAATTCTTTGAACAGGATAAAAATGATACTGAAGGAAATCTGCATCTTTATGAAGAAGTGAAGATTACCTAAAATAGTAACTATGTGGGTTAATACAAAATAATGTTTAAAGATAAAACATTCAACATATGTAAAAATAAAATGTGTAATAACAATAGCACATAAAATGAAGGGAAAAAACGAAAGCATACTGTAGCAAAGCTCTTACGCTATACACAATGGTGGTACCTATAACATGACTTGCAGCTATGATATATTATTTGCAGGTAAGTCTAAAGATGCTTATGACAAAAGCTAGAGCAGTGTTTCTCCATTAGAAAGCCTTTAGTCTCAAAATTACTGAGAACTCCCAAGTGTTTATTTATGTGGGTTCAATTGATTAGCATTCTCCATGTTATAAATTAACTTTTAATATTTGTTTAAAAATAGTGATGACATATTCTCAGTTTACTTAGCCTTCTGAGACAAAGTGCTATAAATTATACAGCTTATAAACAATAGAAATTTATTTTTCACAGCTTTAGGATCTGGGAAGTCCAAGATCAAGGCATTAGCAGATTCAGTTTCTGAAGGGGACTCACTTCCTGGTTCATAGACAGTGCCTTTTAGGTGAATCCTCACATGATTGGGGGCGAGGGATTGCTGTTAGTCCCCTGTTATAAAGGCATTAAGTCCACTCAGGAAAGTTCTGCCCTCGTGACCTACTCACCTCCAAAAGGCCCCACCTCCTAATATCATTAGCTTCAGAGTCGGGATTTCAGCATACTAGATATAAATATTGGAGGAACACAGACTTTGAGATCATTAACAAAACCCATATATGTTAACATATCTATATACATGCATAAAATATTTTTTGAGAAATTATAATATATAACAAAACAAGGAAAAATAGTTTGAAGCATCATTATTTCATAATTTGCAAAGTTTCTCAATAGTGTCTTAAGAAAAGACAAG
Source organism: Otolemur garnettii (assembly GCF_000181295.1). Classification (NCBI taxonomy): domain Eukaryota; kingdom Metazoa; phylum Chordata; class Mammalia; order Primates; family Galagidae; genus Otolemur; species Otolemur garnettii. Next base: position 10,855,988 of record NW_003852419.1, read on the forward strand.
AAGGTTCAGCACAAATAGGTCAGTGGTTAGGGCGCCAGCTACATACACCGGGGCTGGCATGTTCGAACCCATCCCAGGCCTGCTAAACAACAATAACTACAACAAAAAAATAGCCAAGTGTTGTGGCAGGCGCCTGTAGTCCCAGATACTTGGGAGGCTGAGGCAAGAGAATTGCTTAAGCCCAAGAGTTTGAGGTTACTGTGAGCTGTGATGTCTTGGCACTCTACCAAAGGCAACATAGTGAGACTCCGAGAAAAGAAAAGAAAACAAAACACAAAAGAAAAGAAAAGACAGGTAGATTCCCATATCTACATTGCCTTTTAATGTTTTAACACAACATGACATATAGCTTCTTGAAGTCCTCATGGTAAATTTATAAAATAAAGAGAGGAAAAAACACAAATGTGCTGTGAAAATAGTCTTGACCTCATGGATTCTTTCAGAGGGCCCAAAAAACCACAAGATCATCTGCCCAAGAGCAAAATCAAAGAAATAAAAGAGTTGCAGCAAAAAGGAACAAGTGACAATAAAATGAAACACTAAAAATCATTTAATGGACAAAAGTAAAATAGGATGAAACAAATAGGAAACAAGTAGCAACCTGGTAGACTTTTACCACAATGATAATCACATTCAATATAAATGAATAAAACATTAATTGGATAGTGCTGTCAGACTTTATCAAAATTAAGACCCAATGATATGCTGCATGAAGGAAACTCATTCTGAATATACAGACAAGTTACATGTCTCAGGATGGAAAAAGATACATCATGCAAACGTACTAATCATAAGAAAAGTAAAGTGCTATTTTAATATCAGGTAAAATAGACTTCGGGACAAGGAATATATTATAACTTACCAGGGGCAAAGAAGGTATATATCGTCATTATTTATGGATCCCATATTTTCAAATTTCACCTAATCACTGAAGTTTATTATAAATCCAAAATCGACCCTCCCCATACTTTCATAGTTATTCATGGATGTGTGCAGAGCACCAAACATTTTAGTTCTCCAACATTCACCTTCCTAACTGAGGCTGAACCAGGCAACATTCTGCCTTATTTGGGCTCTCACAGGGATGACCAGGAGATGGGGACCATGTGAGGCAGGATGGTCCAGAGAAAGAAGCACCAGCTCTGAGGATAGTTAGACAGGACTTAACCCCCCCACTCTGGCAACCTGTTAGTGGCACAGCCTTAGGCAGGTTACTTAGTTAACACTTCTAAATCTCATTTTCTCTTTTGTAAAGTAAATAGAATCTGCCAGGGTGCATTGTTTTTAGGATTTAAAATTGTAATCTCTAGTAAAAAATGTGTACATATATATACAGATTTCTCCTAGGAGCAATGGTTCAGTGTTTGCTAATTCAGTATTCTCAGCAACATTTTGGAATGAAACTGTCATGAATAATGAGAATCAGCTTTACATTTCAAAGGGTTAACCCTCCACAATGAAACAAAAATGCCTAAAATATCTATGCACCTAAAATTAGAGCTTCAAAGTATAAGAAACAAAAACTGACAGACAAATAAACAGGTATAATAAATCTACTATAAGAGTTAGAAATTTAAAAGACTCCTCCCTCAGTAAATCATAGAACACATAGGAACAAAATAAGTATGAATCTAATTGACATTTTAGTACACACAATTCAACAACTAGAGAATATACATTTTTTCCCCTAAGCATATAGAAATACTCTTCAAGATAGTCCTATCTATACTATAAAACAGTTCCAGATAAATTAAAAAGAACTGTAATTAGAAAGGAATAAAGCTCTAAGATTGATTAAACTTCCACCTCAAAAACAGGGACAAACAAATTAAACTCAAAGTAAATTGAAGGAATGAATAAAATAAGGGCACAAATCAGTGACATAGAAAAAGAGAAATACTAGAGAAAAACAGCAAAACCAAAGTCTTGTTCATAGAAAAGGTTCACCTCAGGCTAGGCTGAGAAAAATAAAAAAGCAAACATTCCACCCATGTTAAGAATGGAGGAGGAGAAACTACAACCAATCCTACAAGCATTAAAATGAAAGATAATGTGATAAAAATAGCATGCCAATTAAGTAAAAAAAAAACTTAAATAGTTAACTTTTAAAAGGCACAAATGATCAACTAATCTTCGAAGAAGTGGTATTATTTCACAGCTAAAGAAATCACCTTCATAAACAAAACCTTTCCTTCTTCCAGTCTCAGATGTTTTGCTGGTGAATTCCATTGTCATTACACACTTAAAAGGAAATAATATCAATTCTGTGGAATATGTTTGCAGAATACAAAGGAAAAACAAACACCTTTTCGGTTTTATGGTAATTCAAATAGTAAACAAATGTATAATAAACCAATATGGGAAAACATAAAATATTTAGAATTAATCTACAAAATAAGAAAGAGACCATGGAAAAGAAGATCTAGAATACACTGGAGAAATAACGATCAAATTGTAAGGAAGCAGATTTAAGTCCAAACACATATGTAACTTTATTAAATGTAAATAAAAACTCCCATTAAATGACAAAAATTCTCACACTGGATAAAGATGCCATAAACACAATAGAGACGTCTTAAATATAAAAATGCAAATAGATTGAAAATAAAAGTTTACAATATGAATATTAAACAAAAGGAAATTCTTGTAGGCATACAAATACCAGAAAGAATACTTTCTGAGGCAAGAAGCAACACTGAAGATTAAGAAACATATCAATCCCTCAGAAAGATATTATAACTCTAAGTTTCTCTGCAGTGAATGACAAATTCAAATTATATAAAGCAAAAGTAGACAGAACTCTACTTTTATATATAACAAAATCTCCCACTACGGTGATAGACGTTTTTCAGTAATTGAAAGGTAAGGTGATAAAGCTTTCAGAAAATAACATAGCGTAATATCTTCAGTGATCTTAGGTAAAGATTTCATACACAGAATGCATAAAATACTAGCTATTAAAAATAGGAATTTGGCTCGGTGCCTGTGGCTCAAGCGGCTAAGGCGCCAGCCACATACACCTAAGGTGGCAGGTTCGAATCCCCAGCCCGGGCCTGCCAAACAACAATGATGGCTGAAACCAAAAAATGGCCAGGCGTTGTGGCGGGCACCTGTAGTCCCAGCTACTTGGGAGGCTGAGGCAGGAGACTCGCTTGAGCCCAGGAGTTGGAGGTTGCTGTGAGCGTGATGCCATGGCACTCTACCCAGGGGGATAGCTTGAGGCTCCGTCTCAAAAAAAAAAAAAAAAAAAATAGGAATTGACTTTCTACAAAATTAAGAACTTAGCACCATTAAAAGACACCTTTAAGAGAATGAAAACCCAAAATAAAGAATGAGAGAAAATATTTGCATTATGTGTCCTCCTTGAACTCACATTCATAATATTAAAAGTACTCTATTTTTTACATGCATAAGATAATCACACAGAAGAAAATGTCCGAAGGGCCAAAATTAGTTTGAAAATTTTCTGAAGGTAAGACATCATTGCACAAACACCAGAATGACTACAATTTAAGCTGCACACTACCTTGTTTGTCACCAATGTAGAGCTGCCACTCCCATATGCTGCTGTTGGGACTTTACCCTTTATCGCCGGTTGGGAAAACTCTCTGACAATATCCACCAAAGCTGAGCACATGACACCCCGAGAGCCCACAATTCCACTCGCAGGTGTACTCTCAACACATGCAGAGCAAAAGGCGTGTCACAAGGTTAGTCACAAGACCCCAGATGGAAACCACTCAAATATCTCTTAACAGTAGAATAGTGGAATACACTGTGGTAAATTCAAACAATGAAACGCACATATTGGTGCTGTCTGCTACATGCATGAGCACGGATTAATCTCTCAAACTCAATGCTAAGTGAAAGAGGCCAGAGTGTATTTGCCCCCCCCCCCAATACACACTGCAACAGAGTAAGATGTATATAAAGATAATAAGATTCCCGTAATTGCACAGATCTCATCCAAGGCCTTGTACCTAAATCTGTATTTATAATTTTGTTTCTGTTCATTTAAAGAGTACTGCTAGCTTCAGACCGCAGTGAATGTCTTCTTTCCTCATGCTGTATGATTCCAAAAGAGTAAAATTAAACTTCAGTGTTAGGAGTCATGTTACCTCGGAGGGTGGTTAGTAACTGGAAGCAGGCACAGGGACAGGGTCAGCAATGCCAGTCACACTCTATTTATTACACTGCAGTGACTAGTCTATGATGAGAAATGTTTAGCAACTTGCTGTCTGGAAGCGAAGGATCTGATATTTAAACAGTCCCACTATGCTGGATTTCAAGTTGCCCACATTTGAACAATCAGCTTCATAATTCTGGAATACTTAACAGTTGGCTCTCACACATTGGTGCAAGCCATCTTCGGCACACCACTCTGGGGTGTGGTTACATGGTCCTGTTAACTTTGAAATATGTCATTGAAATATAAAGTTACAATATGGTTCATCTTCTGTATTTAATTTTAAAAATATTTGATGGAATTCTAGAGGATTTATCTTTCCAGTTAGGGAACTATTAAAAAAAATAAAGCAAAATCAATCAACACTTAAGACCATCCAAATAGAAATAAGTTGTTATGAGAACGGATGCACTGAAGAAATTACAAAGGGAATGTATTCTCAAATTCTACAAGTTAGTTAGGAAGATAGGGTATATACAAATACAGCTGAGATTTTAAACACAAATCTCTGTTAATGCTATTTTCATGTTATATTGTAATAATATATTTATGTGCATGTGATTTCTTTTTCTTTTTCTTTTTTTTTTGAAACAGAGTTTCACTATGTCACCCTGGGTAGAATGCCGTGGTGTCACAGCTCACAGCAACCTCCAACTCTTGGTCTTAAACAATTCTATTGCCTCAGCCTCCTGAGTAATTGGGTGCCCACCACAAATCCCAGCTATTTTGGGGTTGCAGTTGTCATTGTTGTTTAGCTGGCCCAGGCCGGGCTCAACGCCACCAGCCCCAGTGTACGTGGTCAGTGCCCTACTCACTGAGCTACAGGCGCTGCTATGCATGTAATTTCTTAGGAGACTGTGTTCCTTAATGGCAGGAACTGGTTTAACTTTCCAGTGTTAGTCACATAATAAATATCTGACATGTGTATGTGTTAAGTAAACTGAATATATTAAACATCGTACAACATGGCAGCATTTAAGAGCGAGAGTCCTATAATGTAGCAGATACGCAATATCAGAAGTAAGAACAGGAAGAACCACTCTTAGCTGCAGTGATCAGGGAAATTTATATTACACATAAATATGACATATATACATACATATATTAATATATCCATCATATACATGTGAGCGTGTATATATGGCTCTACAATTCTTACTGCAGTAAAATGCTCCCTCTAGACTACTCAAGTGGTCAGAATCTTCTCCCTTGGTCTGAGACGGGGATGTTAACATCCTGGCATATAATAGCTGAACGAAAAGAGCTCATTTTTTCTTTGATAGTATTGCTGAGTGCAGAAATTATGCAAAGCAAGCAGAAAAAAAAAAAAAACTCCCATGTGTATTTCAAAGTATTACACAGATGCTTAAAATAAATTTTTATTCTACAGTTAGCTATCCTGAGTATAGCCTGGAGTGTCAAGAGCTTTCTGTAGGTTATAGTCCCTGAAAATATTCCTTAAATGAAAGCTCAGCAAAAAGAATCAGCTATTACCTGTCATCGCTGCTTCACTTCAACTTCCAGATTCCACAGCTGCAAGTGATCCCTCCTTCAGACTCTCAGGAATCAGAGCTCAAACAGCATTTGGTATGTCTAAAGGCAGAAGTGGCAAATCATTAAACAGATGTTTCTCACTATCCTGTGTTTTTCTAAATGGGCCAAATATAACTCAATGCCAGAGTGCCAGTTTTGTGAGTGTGTGTGTGTCTCTCTGAGTGTGTGTTTTCCTCTCCTGGCTAAGCCAGAAAAAGTGTTATCCTGAGATGGCCAGTTACTTTCCTTTGTAGCGCCTTCAGCCACTCCTCTGAGAAAGGTGTGGGCATGGGGCTGGGGGGAGAAAAGGAATAGACAGGAAAATAAACATCCACAAATGTATGTTTGTTAGAATAACTTAATATTTACCTGAGTGTTGCTCAAATGCATTCTGAGGTCAAGAGTAACATTGGACTCTAAGTTCATGCTGGTGAGTACTGAACAAATTGTAGGAGAAAAGGGAATTGAGTGGCAGGCAAAGACCAATGGCAAAGCCACTATTGACCTTTAGAGCCTGATGTCATGCCAGATTTTGTAACCATGGTCATCAGGCTAAGAGCAAGATGTAGACTTGCAGTGTGTTGCTGACTACTAACAGAATGAGTACGGCCATTCCCAAAACGTCCTGGGACCACCCAAAACAGACTGAGCAATGGAGAAAAATACCTCATCACAACATAAAGCAGAAAGACTAGAAATAAGATATAAGACAGTCACATTTTATGTGGTTTTTAATTATGCAAATTTTAAATGATATGATACTGAATTAATAATAAAGTCTCAAACTTATATAAATAATTAAAATAATGAAAATCCCCACATTTGTGAATGCATAAAGAATCATGTGCTTTAAAGTTTCTAGGATCAAGTGAATTCTACAGTGTGGCATCCCTCCAGTTGGTAAACAAAGATAATAATTATTTTTAGTCAGAACCACCCCTTGCTGGGGAGGGCTTTCTGTGCACAGAGCTTCTGATTCAGCAGGTCTGAGAAGGGCTCAAGAATATCTGTTTTTTTTGGTTTTTTTTTTATGATGTGATGCATCATATCCATGACCTACGGTTTTAGAATTGTTTCCAGAGACTGTAACATGTCCAAGGGTAGATACGTGTACAACCAAATATGGGGAAAGTATGACGCACTGATTGGAAGTATGAATTCTAGCCTCTAGTTTAGAATTCCAGATTTTTTACCCCTTGTTAGCTCTATGTTTTGATTAAATAATTAACCTTTCCAAGCCTCAGTTCTCTCATTTGTAAAATGAAGTTAATTGTAGAACTCATTTAGCTCTACAATTGAGGTGGGAGGCTAAATACATTTGGAGTAAAAACAGTTTGAAAAATGTTCACTATTATTATTATTAAACTTGTGTTCTAAGCTTTCAGCAAAGTATACAATCTATGTTCAAACAATAATTTCAGAATTTCCTTGAAGATAATTTAACTAAATTAAATTCTGCAAAGGATTCTCAGTGTTCAATAGAAAGATTTTATAATGAAGGTCCAATTTAATATGTATTCTTAGAAAATACAAATACAAAATACATAGGGCACAAAACTACCATTGGCTTGATAGTAGTGGTGTACCTAAGAGGGGCTAGGTTGTGCAGGATTAACAAATTAACCCTGAAACACAAGAAAAGTATCTATATGTGTGTATGTATAAAATATATTTAAAATCTGTATTTAATAATATATGTACACATATATTTTAATCATGGTACATCACTGATGCTAGTCAGGTTGGGATGGAAGGGGAAACTCAACTCTATGCAGACTGAAAATGTCTCCATCACCTGGAAGGTTCTACTTGCAGGGCAGGGGAAAAGATATCTGTAGAGTCACACGCTCAGTCTTTAGGAGTTTTTTCCAAAAGCAGTTTGCATCACTTTCACTCACAGCCCACCCCAGCTCCCTGGAAAGGATATAAAGAATGTGGGGGAGCTGATGGAATGGTCGGTGAGCCCCACTGTCTCCAGCCTATTAGTATTCATGATGACAGATACAGCTACCAAAACTCTATTCCTGCTGTAAGCTAGGCACCTGTATACAGCTTCTCACAATATTCTTACAACTGCCTTCTATCTTAAATAGTATTGTCTATTGTCAGAGGAGGAAACCTGGGAACAGAGAAACTAGCTATCTGATTTGTCTCAAAATGTCACCTTTCTCCCTTCCCACTGGCATCACTGTTCACCAGTGAGGAGAGCGGCTACTCTTTTCTGAGCTGACCTCTCTACCTGTGCTGTATTGTTCAGAACTCTGCATCTGACCACCTTCTCCTCCCTCATCCCCCGGCTCTCCTTCTCTACTGTACTTCCCATTAGGACACAATCATCACAAGCCAGAAAACCAGAAAAAGCCCCCACATCCCTTCCCTTTACTTTATGATCACGAGTACGTAATAGCCGTAAACCTTTACAGGGTACGTGTGAGGTTTGATACAGGCATAATTTCAAACTTCTCAACACACAGATATGTTTTATTTCTACTTTCCTACTCAGCGACAACCTTGAAATCAGAAAAACAGTCATCCGCTATTTAACTACAGACATACAAAGACCACATGTTGGAAAACACGATGAAACTGAATGAGCACCAGAAAAAAAGTTCTGAAACGTGAACTTGAATCCTTGTGCCTTAATAGCTGTGTAATCCCCAGCAATCTATTTAATGAGGCTTTAATTCCTCTTTCTGAATAGCAGGTCAGTAATATTTGCACTGCTGACCTCAAACAGTGCTTAGAAGGATTTAATATTATTATGTAAATAAAAGTGACTGAGCAACCAACAAGCAATTAGGAATATCCCTTCATGGCTTTTATTTCCAAATCGAATAACCGACTGTTTCTGTATAAATATCACTCTCCAAAACACATCCTGACAAAGTTCCAAACTCTCACAAATCCCTTTATGAATTCTTCCGTTAGTTTTTTTCTCCTCAATTCATAAACATGGTCAATTTTCTTGCCTATTTTCAAACTTTTCCCCAGTTTTCTCTGCCCTCTGCAGCCCCTGAGATTTCCCTCCACTCATCCCCCCTCACAGATAATCCTCGATGGCGCAGTCTCTAACTCCCTTGTCTGTGCTTTCCCGTCACACAATGACCCAAGCATTTATCCTCTCCATAGATACCTTTTTATCCACATATTTCTCTGTAAGGTGTTCAGCCACCTCCAAATTGTCAAATTCAATAAATCCTTTTTAAACGTCATTTGAATTTTCTGGGCCTGAACTGTTTACTCTGCCTAAAACCTCCGCATTCTATGAAACCATTTTCTTCCTTCTCTGTAGCTATAGCTTTTCAATCTTTTCCTAAGGATTCTCCTCCTCCTTTTTCCATAAATAATGTGTTGATGGTCCTCTGAGTTTTGTTATTAATCGTCTTCACTACTTATTGTAAAAATATATCCCTGGTTAAGATGAGCCTCATGTGAGTTGAGAGAATTTAGTTCTCTAATGCTGACACTTATAAAGCAGACACTGGAAATCCACCCTGATATGCCCCCCACATAAAACATGAACCCAGGAAGACCCATCTGCCCGTTGCTCCTGAAGCAAAGCCGACTCACGTCCAACCTGTGCACCACGCCTCTTGCTGTATCCGTAATTATCACTTGCCTGCATCCTCTTTCATCTAGGACACAACCATTATTTCATGTTGTCCATCTTCTACCAGTTCCCCAAGAATTTCCATCACCTTAGTTTGAAAATTTTATTTCCTGAATTTCTTAAGTTTACTAGTTTCTCTGCAAAGTTTAAAATACCCTGATAGGAGGTGAGGTTTCTTTTCTTCTTCTTAGAGCTTTTCCCTTGGTTCATGGCTCTCCCATTCAGCCACAGACGTTGAATTCAGGGGTGATGATGAACTAGTTGGATCGCTGTCCTAATAACTAGAATTGGGACTCAAAAGTAGCTGACCTCTCTGGATGATTACTTAAACTTAAAAGATGCAAAGCTGGAAATCACAGAAGAGCTATTTTTGGCCGTATGCACAATAAAGTAACAAAACCCTGATCTACAGAAAAAGAAGGAAAGAAGAAGAAACGAGGTGTACAGAGGAGAACAGATGAAATTTACTGGCAGTTGCTGCCTGGTTTTCTAGTAGCTTTTCAGCTGCTTGTGACATTTAGCTGCATATCCTGCCTTGGGCAAGGATGCTCGGGTATCCCTCTAATTCCCTTTCTGCGTCATAGTCTGAAGGATTATTTTTATACTTTCAGCAAAAACAAATGTAACCCAAAGTCATACATTTTTATACCTGTCACGTATTACCTTGTGCTGGCACATAGCTATTTCAAATATGCACAGGTAGACGGCAAAGCTCCTTGAATGTGAGAGTTCTGTCTGATGGCTTTATTTTTTTTTTCTTGGATCTTCCTAGCAGTGAGTTTGCACTATGGGAACTCAATTAAATGCATAAGGACAATCATTCTGTTGAATTTAACTCTGTCCCCTTCTTCATCATCTACCACAATGCTGTAAACTTATTTGATACCCTCATATGTAAGATAAATAAATAAGGTTTGGAGAGTCTGATGTCCAATCTCCTTCCTTCACTTCTTAAACAAATAAATAGTAAAAGCATCAGGGAATTTGTGTATAGGCACAGAAAGAGAAAAAAGGCAAAACCTTCAAGATAGAATTCTGATAAGAAATTTGTTCAGTCAAATCATTTCCTAGTCTAATATTTTCTTCATCTTTCCTAGTATTTGCTTAATCTTCAAAAACAGTGATGAGGTGATACTCAAAGAATAAAACCAGAGATATAATCAATCACATAACTCTTTAATTCTTAGTAGAACTTACATGATTATATCAACAAATATGTTCTGATTACCATTGAATGGAGAGAGGTTAGGATGAGGGAATTGGACTGGAGTCTTATCCTTGCCCTGTCGTTAATTAATTACAGAACCTTTGAAAGCTACTTAACATGTTTGCACCTCAGCTTCCCCACCTGCCAAAGGACAATCATATATGTGTACTAGGAATCTTACATAAAGATTTACATGTATGTAAAAAATGTGAAAATGAGGTGACAAATTAGAAAAGTTATTAAATATGGTCATAGGATGACTAATGCTCAAATCACTAGTCTGCAGTTTTAACAGAATTTGGCTGAGTGTGCAAAGAAACCTCTGGATATTTATAATACCCCTAAATATATAATGAGATTCTCTAGCCTCCAAGCCCCTTTTTTAGCCTAAGTTCATCCTGCCTGCAGTTTATCCTCTCTAATCTTTTTCTGTTTTCTCTTGAGTCCAGAGTGCCAGCTGTGTTAAATTGTGTTATAATTCTGGGCTGTGAACAGTCCTCCTGAGGAAAGACAGCCAAACGCTGACGCTGTGACTGGTCTTGGGAAGAGAAAAGTTTCAACCTGTGAACTGACTGTCAGTCTCTGTCATTGCTCTTATCACCCTACCATTCACAAGGAATGTGGAGCAGGAAATAATGGTCCTGTGACGGAAACCAGATCACTGTCATCAGCCAGGGCCCCTAAGCTGTGGTTTAGAGTTCAATATCAGAGAAGCTGAAATGTGTTGGGTCTTCATCAAATAAGGATAATTTTAAAATGAGAGGTCCTGGTCAAACTTTGGCAAATAACAAGGCTTCATGAAGATCCATTTTTGTTTTAGATAATACTGAAGGAAAGACAACGTAGGATGTTCTTCATGGTGTGGGATTTTTTGTTTGTTTTTGTTTTAGGGGTTTGTTGTTGCTGTTGTTGTGGGTTTTTTTCCTCTTTTCTTTTCCTTTTTTTTTTTTTTTCAGAACAAATCCAGACGGAATGATAATGTTGTTTTAGTGACAGAAGGCATGTATGCCAGGAAATTTATAGGAAGAATAAATTGTTAGAAAAATAATTCTCACATCTTAAAGTAAGTTCCAAGCTTGCACAGACATGGTTGCTTTTTCTTACATTTTTATTTGTTTTAAATACGGCTTTTGTAAGTCAGAAAACAAGAGCTTAAATCTCTCTTTTAAATTATTTGAGTAAATGAAGAGATGTCTGTGAAAATGCTTTCCAGCCAATTTCAATACCTTCATGAATAATAGATAATTTTCATTTCCTCCTGATCCTTTCTCTATGGGGTAGCCGAAGTGATCTTTTGAAAAACAAAAATCTAATCATGTCACTTCTTGATTGAAATCCTTCAACAAGTCCCTACTGCCCTCAAGATGGTGTCCAAATTATTTTAATTTTTAAGAGCTTCAGGAGTAGTTCCTGATTATTTTCCCAACTTTGTTTCTCTACGCTGTGCCTTACAATTTACCCCTTGGCTGCCCTGCTCCCTGGGCATATATAACTAAGTACTCTGTTTTCTAGTCACACTGACTCTGTTATAAACCACTTGAAAACACCCTGAAGCCACCACATTATCTCCCCCATCTAAGGAGGTGTTACTGGCCCCTAATCCAAAGGCACATCCCTTCTGCATCCCTCACAAGCACCTTGCACTCGCTCTCTCATGATTTTTAACACAGAGACTAGTTTGCTCCTCAAGGTCAGTATTGACCTCATGACGTAGTGCAAAGTCTGGCATGTATCAGGCATTGCTCAATGAATACAGTAAGTGGGGTCTAGGAAAGATGGCTGGAAGAGAGGGGGAAAGGAAGGAAAGGAGGGGGAAAGATTCCAGGGAGATAAAGATGGTAGTAAACTGGTAATCTTTTTCTACTGATACCCAATTCTGGAGGGAGTAGTGAAGATTGAGGATCTCTGTACATGTACATCCAGTAATAAAGAGAACAGCCTAGTAAAGCCCAGAAAAAGCTGTGTAGCCAGAGATGAAACTAGAATTTAATTTAACCACAATTAAAGAGCACTGATCACCTTAACTCAGTCTATCTCTTATTTCTTCATATCCACTTATTCAATGTGAATAAATTACAGCATTAAATATAGCAGAGTACCCTATAAAGGTTAAAATTGTTTTGTTCATGAGTTCTATTTTGTGCTATGGATTAGATTTTGTGTCCCCACAATCCATATTTTGAAATCCTAATCTGCAAGGTGATAGAAGTTTGAGATAAGATCTGTGGAAGATAATGAAGTTCAGATGAAGTCATGAGGGCAGAGTGTCCGTAATGGGACTAGTGTCTTTACAAGAAGTTGAGGGACTCGTGCCTTTATAAGAAGTTGAAGAGACCAGAGCTCTTTCTCTCTACCATCTGAGAATGCATCAAGAAGGCAGCTATCCATAAACCTAGAAGAGGGTCCTCCCCAGACAGTGAATCTGCTTATGCCTTGATCTTGGGCTTCTCAGCCTCCAGAATTGTGAGAAATAAATGTTTGTTGTCTAAGCTACCCACTGTAGGGTAATTCGTAGATATCTTAGTTAACAGAAACACTTTATTAGTGAAAGAAATTACTATTTACACCATATTATAGGCCTACACAGGGATTTACCATGGAATCATTAAAGATAATATTTCTTTCAAAAGTAGATGATGGAAGATGAGACTCTAAAAAGATAAAAGAATAACCTTATAAAAAATAATAAAAGAGGGAGGGACTTTCTGGCAGCGTAATGTAGGCATAGACACAGGAACCATTCTCACTTCATATGTACAGCTATTTTGTACCTGTCTACAGCAGCCTGAAAACAATAGACTAAACTTGCCTAGCTGGATTTTTAGGCTCTAACATTGAATATAACCTCAAAAAACTGTCCTGGACAATGTCTGATTATACCACTATCTCCTGAACCCAACGCCCTTGGACATAAATTTTACTCTCTTAACTTCGCATACCTTAACAAATTTTTTTAAATCAGTTGAATTATCAATAAAAAAGCATGCAAAATTGACTTTAATTATATCTTTACACTTTTTACCCCTTCACTTTTTTCATAACTTTACCTGGAAGTCTATTATCAGGGAAGACTCACCTGGGGAAGATGTGCATTGGTGTGTTGGTGAGTCAGTTATCTCATGCTTATGACCTTTTTTTCTGGGTATACTGTTGGTGTATACAGTTATGACAAAGAGGCAAAATGTATACTCCTTACTGACTGAAAGTAGAATAACGGTAAAATGTAGGTAGTTTATTGTTATAGTTGTTATTAAATGATAGAGCTACAGAATGCTGAGATAGAAGATATGTACCTATCTTCACTACAATAAATAAAGAAATTAGCACAGAATTACTATAGTATGGCATTATGGAATGTCAACAATCTAAATATTTGATGCAAGTCTCCATTTTCTGGAGCAACTGACAAGGCATTGAGGATAAGGATACCGATAACTCAAGTCACAGAGGTGAGAGGAAAACCATAGATAGGAAGAGCGAAGGTGGTGGCTGCTCAATATAATTGAAGCCCTGTCAAGTTGAGCCAACTAGTCTCTTGACATTGATCCAAACTCTACTATCACAATCTGGGGCACTATAACTGTCCTTTCTATTCATGCATCCTTATCTCACCACTTATTAAACATATTAGATGAGTAAAACATTTGCATGTAAAGAAATACTTGACATAACTAACTACACACTAACACACGATGGAATATCAGAGAGCTCCCCAAATAGTTTGAGTTCATCTGTGATCATATCCAAACTCAAAACAAATATTAATGGCATATAATATTTTATGATGCATTTTCTTCATTAATATATTGATTTTTTAGGGGTTAATTCTAAAAAAAACAAAAGCTATATAAACAGTTATAGAAGATAAAAATACCAAGGTGATTAAACATTATATGCATGCAATTAGTTTCATTTGCTTTAAAGTTATGTCAATTAAATAAGAGATAAGAATAATTCAATAACAGCTTGGTAAGTTTATTTCATGTAGACACGTGACCTGAATCACGCTGGTCAAATTTCTGTGTAAGATGCATATTCTTTTAACTACAGTTACCAAGATAATCTTTCAATATGCCACTTTCGCCACTTTTTTAATGGTCCTTGTGGCCATTGTCTAGCAAACATTCCAGCATCTCTACAAGCATTTCAATAATATGGAGTTTTATTTTAGAAGGTATTGTTATTCATCCAAACAAAATAAAATGAAGCCAGCTGCCAAGTGCTATGGGAGTTTAGATGTTATAGTACTGTTATAAAAAGCTGTAAATTGACTGCAGATTATGACTTTGTTTTCTTGGAAAGAAGTAGATTCCAGAAATAAAGTTTTCAATAGAATTTTTACTTGATATCTTTTCCTACAAAAATAAGAGGCTATAGAGCTTAATAGGACTAAACTCCCACAGGGGTCATCAATATGTAACATTTTCTGTCCCTTTCAGAATACAACTGATCAATAAATAGCATATGGCACACAGGACAATAGCACTTGGTGGAACAGAAGAGGCATAAACTAGGCTACCCACAGAATAACTTCATTCACCAGAGGACTGATATAATTGTCTGGGTATAAGAAGTGTCCTGCTTTTCAAAAAGTCTTCAGATCAAGAAATAGAAACCACTAGAGAGAAAAGAAAATAGGCCTTATAGAAAATTATTAAAGAAAGCAGGGCAGTTAACCAGAATCTCTACTGTGCTTTAATTTCTATAGCCATGGTTAGTATCATCACTGATGTGCCTCCTCCTCTTCAGAGCATCAGTATTTCTCAAGTTCACAATTGAACACAAGCCAGTAAATTGCCTATGTCAGTACTGGATAAAATTTTCTTTTATTAAGCACTTTTTTGTCTATAGATTTTATTTTTTGTTTCAGAATATTACAGGAATACAAATGTTTTGGTTACATGGACTGTATTTGTACTGCTTCAGTAAAATTTATAAGTGTGCCCATCACCCAGATAATGTATATTGTACCTGTTAGGTAATATTTCACCAACCTCCTCCTCCCTCGTCCTATTTGCTTGATTTATGTTGAGTTTTACTTTTGTCTGTGCACATGAGTGCTGATCAGTTAGTTTCAATTTAATAGTGAGTACGTGTAGTGGTTGTTTCTTTTCATTCTTGAGATACTTCACTTAGGAGAAGGGTCTCCAGTTTTATTCAGATTGTTACAAAAACTATTAGTTCATTTTTTTATGGATGAATAAGTACTCCATGGTATACATACATATACCACATTTTGTTAATCTACTCATGAATGATGGGCACTTGGGTTGATTCTTTGCAATTGCAAATTGTGCTGCAATAAACATTCTAGTATAAATGTCTGCTTTTTTTCTACTTTATTTACTTATTTATTTATTAGAGACAGAGTCTCACTTTATCACCCTTGGTAGAGTGCTGTGGCATCACAGCTCCCAGCAACCTCTGGTTCTTGGGCTTAAGTGATTCTCTTGCCTCAGCCTCCTGAGTAGCTGGGACTACCAGGCACCCACCACAATGCCCAGCTATTTTTTTCTTGCAGTTTGGCTGGGGCTGGGTTTGAACCGACCATCCTCAGTATATGGAGCTGGCGTCCTACCATTGAGCCACCCTAGTGTAAATGTCTTTTTGATAAAATGACTTATTTTCCTTTGCATAAATGCCCAATATAGTTGGGTGTGCTGGATTAAGTGGTAGGTCTACTTTTAGTTCTTTGAGGAATCTCCATACTGTTTTCCATAGAGCTTGTGGTGGTTTATAGTTCCATCCTCACTAGAATGTAAGTGCCACTAGGAAGGGAGTCCTCTTTTTGCTAATGTATAATGGGCACCGTAACACTGCCTGGACATGCTTATGGAATATTTATTTGGACATCTCCTGGATCTTCCTGTGGATCTGATTTATCATAAAGTCATAGAAGCTGCATTATGTTATGTGTGTCTGGAATAATATATATTTTTTTTACTTCTAATGATTCCTTTCACTATTTATGTACCTTGAATTTATGTCTTGAAGGACTTGATCTACACTAAGACATATAGTAAGTAACAGTGTTCCATCTGTGTAAGCATACAAGTAAGTGTTTGTGTTAAACTGCTTAGCAAAAATAAGTATGACATAAGGATAATTCTAATCAAAACAAGGAATATGGATCAATACTCCTATTTCATTTTCATGAGCAATTATATCATTCCTATTCATTAAACATTCTGAATTATTATGAATATTTCATGGGTCAGTTTGTGATCCATTGGTCTATGCCAGTGGATCAGACACATTATGATATGACATATATGAAAATATGTGTGTATCTGTGGCACAGTTTAGTACGTTGACAGCAAAATGCCACGTTTGAAGCTCTTAACAGACACAACTCTTTTTATAGCGATATGGCAGAGAAGAGAGAAGTTATGCACAGCATTTTCATTGCCTTCATGAAGAACATGAGTTCATAAAACAGCAATAAAAAATTAGTCATAAATTTAGTATTATTATCAATTAGCATTCCAATGACATAATAACTATGGTAAAACATTTAAACTTTATTGACATCAATAGCTATTATCAAAACTGGTTTCTTGACATCTTGCTAAAGAGTGTTGGATTTCACGAAGCTCCCAGTAACTGCCAGCACTGTGCCAGGAACCCTATGGAATGTGTGGACAGAACACAAGTATGAAAACTATTAGCAGCTCAAAACCCTGGCTCTTGTGGTTTGAGAGGGTGTGGCCCCCCCCATCAAAACTCATTGAAATTTGATCCCTAGTGTGGCAGTGTTGAGGGTGGGGCCTACGGTAAGGTGACCAGACATCTCACTTTTGGCAGGACAGTCCTGATTTTTTACAATTTGTCCCACGTCCCATGGTGGTTTAAAAAAGTCCTGATTTTTGGAAAGAATGCATTACAAGCTAGGGA
>NW_003852419.1:10873580-10914896 GCF_000181295.1 Otolemur garnettii
CTTCTAGGCAAGGACAATTAGCTCAGAAGGAGCCAAACTGTCTGGAACAAACAAGTAGCCCCCCCCCACCCCCGCCCCCAGAGTAAAGTGACCAGGCGTCCCACTTTTGGCCAGACAGTCCCAATTTTTAACAATTTGTCCTGTGGTCCTGTGTCCTGCGGTGTTTTAAAAAAGCCCTGATTTTTGGAAAGAATGCACAACAAGCTAGGGAACACAGGAGAACAGGAAGGGAATGTAAGGTTTTCGGCTGCCATGGGGCTATTTCGTCAGGATATGCATTTTATATTATTTTTGTTAATTTTATAATGTTAAACTTTAATCAAAACAAATAATTGTTGAGAACTGATTATGGAGAACTGCTTATCAAAGTTTGCATTGTTGTCAGGCCCCGCCCCCCAATGGTGTCCCACTTTGCTAATGTTAAAATCTGGTCACCGTAGCCTACAGGGAGGTGTTTGAAGCCACCCTCAGGGGTGGCTTGGTGTAGTTTTTATGGGAATGAGTTCTGCTTCTGACTGGATTAGTTCACCCGCGGATGGATAAGTTCCCCAGAGAGTGGATTTTTATAGACCAGGACACCCCTCAGGAGTCCTTTGCGCAGGTTCAGTTGTCCTTTGACCTTCTCCCCCAGGTTGTGAAGCAGACAGGGTCCTGTCCTCAAATTTCTTGGACCCAGGAATCAAATAAACTGTTTTCTTTATATTACCCCATCTCAGTTATTCTTTTATAACAATATAAAAGAGACTAAGACAGTGGCCACAGAAATCTTATTGTAGAGCAGGTGATCAAAACAAATGAAAAGTGTTCACTGAACCCTAAAAGTTATAGAGGATAAAATGAAATAGACGTCATGGCCCCAATCTCAAGTTGGATACGATCTGGTTGAGGACATGAAAACTTGTGCTTGTCTTTGCCCCCATGAAGTCCCCTGGCATCCTCTTTGCCTGGTGCTCATGGCCAGATCTACCCGTGAGCCCCTCTCCCCATCTATTCCCACAGTTGAAACTTCTCTCTTCCCTTTCCTCTTCCTCCAGTTTTCCCCAGATCATTTATTCCTCTGTTAAGTTTCAGTCAGAGTTGCATTAAATTATATTGAAATTTTATAAAATTTTTACATCACTAAACTGATATTAGCAGAAAAGATTAATTTAGTACTCAAGGGTCAAATTATCAAGTTCTACTTCATTCTGCAGCAGATGCTATTTCCAGAACCTTAAATGTGACCAGTCTGTAAAGTTAAAACCTTTGGATAGAAAACATTGAGAGTCCTAACAAGAGAAAAACTTACTGACCAATTATAGGTTCTAGTCTTACTCCTGCCTCCAGCAGAGGGCCCTACACAGCCTCCCTTACAGTGTTTCCCACATGGAAATGACTTACAAGGATCCTCAAACAAGGAACCATCAGATAATATTTCAGGGATGTGAGCATGAGCAAATTATGTTAAAAAAAAAAAAAGTTGAATAGCCCCTGTCATGCCCTGGTATTCAGAGACAGTCGCAGAGGGAAAAAGGTATAGGATCAGAATGGCTAAAGCTTTTTTAGTTTGTTGTTGTATTGTTTTCATCTTAACTGAATGGCAGGGCATTCGGCAGCTCTGAGAGTCACTGTGCATAACAACATCCAAGTACAGGGCTTGCCTGTAGATATGCCCTGCCCAGGAGCTGGCAAGGGGCTCTGAGAAAGGGGGGCTCGAATAGACCACATCTCTGCAATTGCAGTACAAATACAGTCCATGTAACCAAAACATTTTCTATAATTTCAATTATAGAAAAGATATTTCCAGCAATCCTAATCTTATGTATCTAATAGAATTGAAAGCAGGCTCTCAAAGCAATGGGAAGCACTATTTACAATAGCCAAGAAGTGGACACATCAGTGTCCTTTGACAGATGAAAACACAAAGAAAATGTGCTATATACATATGATGGAATATTGTCCAGCCTGAAAAAAGAAGGAAATCCGGTGATATATGATGACATAGATGAACCTTGAGGACATTACACTAAGTGAAATGAGAAAGTCACAGAAAGGCAAATGAGGTCTCTAAAATGGTCAAAGTCATAGAATTAAAGAGTGGAGAGATGCTTGTCAGGTACAGAGGTAGAAGGGATTGGGAACTTGCTAATCAAATGGCACAGTTTCAATGAACCAAGAGATCTGCCGTAGGAGATTGCTCTTACAGCCAACAATACTGTATTTTGTATTTTGTACACTTAAAAATTACTTCAGAAGGTAGATCTCATTTTAAGTGTTCTTACCACAACAAAATACATTTTTTTAAAAAAAAAGAAACTTCTCTTTCTTGGGTCTGTAAACCTAAACTCCTACTCACTATACGTCAGCATCGGCATGGTTTTGGAACTGCTCTGATTAAACTGTTTCATCATAAAAGCATTCCAGATTGTCAGCGACAACTGGACCCACTCCTGCTACTCAGCACTCCACGCTTTGTCCATCCACCCTGCTGCCCTCCAGATAGACCATGATATTTTGTCCAGATAAAAACTCAGTATCAGAAGTGAGGGAACAGTTTAAATGTCTTTCTAAGCAAAATCTTGGACTCATGGCAATGAGGTGGGGAAAAAAAATTCTGGTATTAATTTGTTCCATAAGCTCGAAGAAGCTGATTTAGTTTTCTATTTTCTTGTGACTACATTGGTTTTCTGTGACCCAGGAGATAGATCCACAAGATGGCCACATTTGCTGTGACTGCCTCTAGAACTCCATTTCCAGTTACTTAGCCAGTGTAGTTCAGGACTCTAGCATGGAACATTGGTACTACACTATCCACATTCATTCACCCTGTACAGTAGAACACTTGGTCTTACCTCAACTATTCCCTATTCCTGGGCTTTGGCTTCTGTGACTTTAAATGTATATGAAAAATAGTTGACTTGCTATCTTTCTCTCCTTAAAGGCACTTCAAAGTCATTACTTCCATGGAAGTTACCATATAAATCTACTCTCCTGTTATTCATCTGAATATTTTCTTCTTTAACTTTCTGTGTGTCCTTTCCTAATCTTCTGTGCCATGTTGAAAAGTATCCTTACCTGATAATGTAATATTGATGGATCTGCACTAGTCTATTCCTAGCACTTTATAAATCTTTTTTGAGTCATAAAAGTATTCATAAGATCCTTCCCTGAATATATTACATTTAATCTGAAATTTGACTAGTTTCCTTATTTTTCATCAATCTTTTTCCTCAATTTTAAAAACATTTCTGCTTGCCTCAACAAAATAGCAACAAGCACTATTTCATTATTCCCACATGCAGTGAGTTCCACACTGATACTTTTGGGTTTTTTTTTTATTAATAAGCCCTTACAAGTTATTATTTTAAGGCTACATAAAATTTACTTTAAATTCCCTATTAATTTTGGATTTTTCCTATTACATGTCTTTCCTTTTATTGTGTTTTAATGCTGGGGTTATCATTTAATTTTCTTGCAGAAGTATCTTAAAATGTACTCTTTGTTTTATTTTCTTATTTAAGCACTGATAGTATTATTTTCCTGCAAGTGCAGTAATAACTGTACAGAGCTTTCTCTTTAGCTTCCTTTTATTCTGCTTTTACAACTATCTTGGAAATTCTAATTTTATATTTCATAAATTAACCAAAAATATTAAAACTCAATGGCATAAGAGATACTCAGAAATATTCCCTTTCAAATGGATATCAGCCTTGAAACAATTCCTAGATCTGTAAGAAAATAGACTAAGGCAACCAAACAATTATAGTCTCTGACATTCTATTTATTTTCTTAAATTCCTTAAGCAAAGCTACTGATGATATATCTTCTAAGGGTTACTTGTAAAACATTTATTTTTAGAGGAACAAAATTCCATAGACTGTACTATTTTTAATTCACTATGCAACGGATTAATTGTTGCCCAGAACTGTGCAGTGCTGAAGAACATGAGCTTTGATGCTAATATGCCTGAATCCAAATGCTAGCTTTTTTCTTGCCAGCTGTGAAACTGTGAGTACAAATTAATCCTTCTAAACTTCAATTTCTTATACACGAAAGAGTGATGGTAGCACCTACCTATACATTTGCTGACAGGATTAAATAAAATAATTTATGTAATAAAATTGGCAAATTATATACGTAATAAATATTAATTTGAAATAGTTCAGATTCTTAAAATGATTTTAAACAATAACTTCCAAATGTCTTAAATCTATATTATAAATTAGTAATGGAAGGCCACTTTTAGTATTTAAGTTTAGCAACATTAGAGTTTCCCTCTTTAAAATTCACAGCATCAAATATAGTAGGCCCTTCATTTAAGCATTCTATTGCTTTTCCCTAATTCTAATGTCAAACATACTATTCAGGTTTATGTTTTTCAGTACATTTTACTGTACACTACCGTAGCCAAAACTACGCTCACTCTTACCAATTACATATTTAGTGGTTCACCATAAACTAGAAATAATCCTAAAAAATAATTTTAGTTGAATCACTCTGACATACTTTAAAATCTGAGGCTGAACCCAGGGTCAATTATTTTGTAATTTCCACTACATTTATCCCACATGTTTAAACTTCAGGGAGGGATGTAGAATCATGATCATTTTAATGAACAGTACTGCTAGATAGGTTTTAAACCAATACACTATCAGTGTTTTCCCTTAATGTTACCATTAAGAAGGAATTGCTGCTTTAGAGTTATACATCCTCTCAATTCCAGATTTTGAAAAGTGTGAATTCTATATAAATAGTTGTCCTGTTTTATTGGTCAGGGAATGATGGGGAGTGAGGAAATGAGAATTTTTTATCAAAAGGTGGTGCAAACTTTTAATTATAATACAAATAAGTTCTGAAAACCTAACATGTACCCTGGGGACTTCCATTAAAATAATGTGAGTGGGGCACAGTGGCTCACTCCTGTAATCCCAGCACTCCGGGAGGCCAAGGTGGATGGATTGCTTGAGCTCAGGAGTTCTAGACCTGCGCAACAGCATGACCCCACCTCTAAAAATAGCCAGGTGTTGTGGCAGGTGCCTGTAGTCCCAGCTACTCGGGAAGCAGAGGCAAGAGGATCTTTTAAGCCTGAGTTTGAGGTTGTTGTGAGCTGTGATGCCAAGGAACTCTACCAAGGGAGATCAAGTGAGACTCTGTCTCAGAAATATATATATTTTAGCTAATAAAGGAAACTACTTTAATAGTACCCCAGAGAATTATTCTACCAGATCAGACAGGCATACAGCTTAAATCCACCAGATCCACCAAAAAGAACAGTATTTATCCTCAAAATTATTTTATAACATCCAAAAGGAGAGACCAATTCTATGAAGATAGTATCACCCAGGTACCAAAACTAGGAAAGAATATAACAAAAAAAGAAAACTGCAGACCAATATATTTATGAATATAGAAGCAAAAATCCTCAAGAATTACTAAGAAACTGAGTTAAACAGCATATCAAAAAGATAATTAAACGTGATCAAATGGGTTTCATCCCAGGGACGAAAGGACAGTTCAACATATGCAAATTAATAAACATGATCACCACATAAACACAAGCAAAAACAAAGATCATATAATCATCTCAATAGACACAGAAAAGCATTCAATGAAATCTAGCACCCTTTCTTGATAAAAAAAAAAACTCCTAACAAACTAGAAATAAAAGTAACATACCTCAAAATTATAAAAGCCATATATGAAAATTCCATAGCCAAAATCATATTGAATGTGGAAAAATTGAAAGCATTCCCTCTAAGAACTGGAACAATGCAAAGGTGCCCAGTATCACCACTTCTATTCAACGTAGTATTAGAAATTAATCAGGCCAAAGAAAGAAATAGAAGGACATTCAAATTATGAAAAAGGAAGTCAAATTATCCCTCTTTTCTGATAATATGATCTTTTTTTATAATAAACTCCAAAGACTCCAGCAAGAGACTGGTAGAATTGATAAGTAAGTTTTGCAAAGTCTCGGGTAATAAAAAGAATGTATACAAGTCAGAAGCTGTCTATGCACTAATAACAGTCAAGTGGAGAATCAAATCAAGGACTCAATAAAATTCATTATAGCTACAAAGAAAATAAAATACTTCAGAATGTATTTAAGCAAGGAAGTGAAGGAACTCTATACAGAGAATTACAAAATGCCAGTGAAATAAATCATAGATGGCACAGACAAATGGAAAAAATCCCCTGATCATGGATTGGGAGACTCTACATTGTTAACATGTCCATACAGCTCAGAGTGATTTACAGATTTAATGCAATCGCCATCTAAATACCAACATTATATTTTTCAGATCTAGCAAATAAACCTAAGGTTCGTTTGTAGCCATAAAAGTGCCAAACAGCCAAAGTAATCTCAAGCAAAAAGAATGGAAGCATCACCTTACCTAACTTCAAATTATACCATAAGCTACAGTAAGCAAAACAGCATGTTACTGGCATAAAAGCAGAGACATAGACCAATGGAACAGGTAGAGAACCCAGTCATAAAACCATAGACTTACAACAAACTGATCTTTGACAAAACAGACAACAACAGATACTGGAAAAAGGAATCCCTGTTCAATAAACAACACTGGGAAAATTGGACAGCCACACAGAGAAGAATAAAATAGGCCCCCTCACTCTTACCATATATGAAAAATAATTCAAAATGGATAAAAGAATTAAATGTAGGCATTAAAGCCCCAAAATTCTAGAATAAAATATCTCTTCTACACATCAGCTGAGGCAAAAAATTTACGACTAAGTCCTTAAAGGCAATGATATTGATAACAAAAATAAATGGGACTTGATTAAATTGAAAAATTTCTGCACAGGGCAGTACCTGTGGCTTAAAGGAGTAGGGTGCTGACCCCATATGCCGAAGGTGGTGGGTTCAAGCCCAGCCCTGGCCAAAAACTGCAAAAAGAAAAAAAACAGTAAAATTTCTGCAGAACAGAGGGAATAACCAACAGATTGAACAGACAACCAACAGAATGAGAGAAAATGTTCACAAATTATACATCCAATAAAAGGTTCAGACACAGTGCCATGATGACTATGGCATCCTCAGACACAGGTCCCCCCATCCCATCCTCCCCCATCAGAGAATGGCCCCAAGGCCTGCAGCCTGCAGCTGTCCCTTGGCAGCTGTGGGGGAAGGGGGATATCCAACAAGCCATGCTTCAGAATATTAAAGTGACAAGGTCTCATGCTTTGTGCTCAAAGCCAGGAAATCTCTTCCGAGCCAATATTTGCTATTACTGTCTTCCCTTTGTCCGTACTCTGCACTCCTATTTCTAATTTCTAATCTACTAACAATAATTGAACATTGGTTTTAAACTTATAAAATCATTTTTACCACACCACTAGTAAGACAATGATATCAATAACAAAAATAAATAAATGGGACTTGGTTAAAGTGAAAAATTTCTGCACAACAGAGGGAATGTGCATTACTAGTAAGTCACATCAAGATACGACTCTTCCCTTAAGTATTCCCATATGTAGTCTTCAATCCAGAATTTACAAAGTACTCAAGCAAAGAAAAAAACAAGCACCCTCCCCCCCCCCAAAATGGGCAAGAAACATAAACAGAAGGTTTTTGAAAGACAATAGATAAGTGGCCAACAAGCATGTTTAAAAATGTTCACCATCACTAATTATTAGGGAACTACAAATTAAAACTACAATTAGGTATCACCTTACTCCTGTCAGGATTACAAAGGGGAAAATAAAGGTGCTGGCATGAATGCAGAGGAAGAAATGCTTATACACTGTTGGTGGTGCTGAAAATTAGTACATCCTCTACAGAAACAGCATGGAGAGTCTTCAAAGACATAATTGTAGACCTACTGTTTGATGGAGAATCCCACTGCTGAGGATCTACCCAAAAGAAATGTCTTTTATCATGAAGACACATTACTCGAATCTTTATTTCAGCATTATTCACAATTATAAAGATGTGGAATTAACCTAATTGCTCATCAGTTCATGAGTGGGTAAAAAAATTATCCAACACACCATTATATTAATTAATTAAGTATGAAATGTCCAATTCCTAAGTACTAAGTTTGACAGTTGATATCTCTGACATTTCACTTTGACACTTTCTTTTTTATTTTTATTGTGAAGATATATCCTCATTCTTTCAAATGCACACTTTGGCTTGTGATTATCTTTCACATATTTTTAAAGAAGTTTTTGTGAAACCATAGGCAAGTCAAAAAATTCTGTTTATTTTTGAATATGAGTTCCGTCACAGAACCAGTACAGTGCAGAAAGCTGAAAATATCAATGAAGTGTTTGAGAAGGATGTGGCTAATGAACACAAGTATATTGATGGTCTGAGAAGTTTCATTCTGGTGGTTTTAATTTTGAAAATGGGTCACTTGGGCAACCTGAGACCCAGGTGGATAATGATGAGCTCAAGGCTGAAGCAAAAGCAAATCCATCTCAGACGGCACACAAATTGGCAGAAAGGTTTGACATTACTATTTTTTTTTATTAAATGTTAACATGTACGTTAATGCAATCATGGGGTACAGTGTGGTGTTTTCATATACAATTTGAAATATTTTCATCAAACTGGTTAACATAGCCTTTATGTCATTTTCTTAGTTAGTGTGCTAAGACGTTTATTTTCTACTTTTAGAAAGATTCACTTGTACCCTTGAAAGATAAACCATACAGGTGATCCCTCCAATCACCCTCCCTCTACGTATCCCCCCTTCCCTATGTAAAAATAAGCACGTGTATCAATTAGTATTTCAAAATAAAAAATAAATAGAAATAAATACAAAGGCAAGGTTATATACAAAGGCAAAGACCATGTTATCTTTGTATGTCCCCTGGTTTCTAATGCTCAGAGATCATTGCATAAGTTTTCTGTGAATAATTAGATTGAATTACAGGGAAATTGAAAGTGTCTATTCTAAGGATACTTTGGAAAACCAGAGTATTTCTCTCTAGTTACTCCAACAAGTTACAACTTTGTGGATTTTCAAGTAGCAGTTTTCCTCAAGGATGTCATCAAAATGGTTTATTTATCATGCACTTATAAATCCTCTGTTATTGCACATTTTTCAAAATTAATAGTGTTATCTGACTGCTATTTTATCCAATTAAGATTTATAACCTAAGGATGTCCATTTCCGTCAGAGTCAGAGCCTAGCATCTGGTTAGTGATCTGATTCATGTCTTTGTTCCTTTAGCTCTAAGAGGTTTGCTGAGTTCTACATGGGAAAGCAACAGTGTCATCAGATTCCCACCATTTTAAGAAAAAGATAATAAGGATGATTCAGACATAAATAGGATAAAGAATGAGATATTAGGCCATTTGCCAGGCTACTATGAATATCTTCAGATCTAAGCCCCTAGATATTTAATCTTTATTTATTTTTAATTGACAGGCAATAATTGTACTTATTTATGGGTGTGCAATATGATACCTTGATGATCTATGTATGCATTATAAAAAGATTTAATCATGCTAATTGTAACATATCCATCACCTCACCAATTTATCACTTTTTTTGCTAAAAATCTAATTTAATAATCCTTTAATTCCTGAAGGTAGCACATCTCAATTCACTGGCTCCAGACAAAGGGGTTAGTCAATGTCAATAAAAATTTAGTGGTCAATAACTGTATACAAAGTTAATACATAATAGTCAATTTATTTGAAGATATTTTCCCTTGCCATTATAATATTTTCAACTTATAAAAAAAGGCCTTGAATGATCTCATATCCTTTGAAAGCATAGCATTATCTGTAATAGAATACTCCATTACTAGCTACACAAAATTTATTTGGAGTTTTTATAGTACCTTTAATATTTTAATAAGCATCTCTTTTTCAAATGGAGAAAGTACAATATGAAGTCCCTTCTTTAGTTAGGGAAGATCCTATCTCCTGAATGAAGGAAAAGAGGAGACCCAGACTGGGCAACAAAGCAAAAGGGAGTCAGGGAAATGTGAATCACTTACACGCAGCCCTTGGGCATTCCCGTCATTAACATGAAGATGTCTTTTGTTTCGGGAATCTGGATGAGACTCTGGACTATAAATTTATATTTTCCTTAACCTTCCGAATGGTTCTGTTCATTAAACATAATGTGATTCAAGGACACTGTCAATAAAACATCTGCTAACTAAGATTACGTTATGCTCAGTTCCTTTGGGTTTTTCAGATAGTCTTTTATCTGCCTGGTCCTTAATAGTAATCTGATGTATCCTACTCTACTCAATTTGAGATTATCCACATCAAATATATTTTCAAATGCTGCCCCAAATGTGTACCTCTTAGCTGTATAATTTTCTTAAGATACTGAACTAAAAATTGACTAGAATTTGGCTATTGAAGCTACCATTCATCTACATGTCTGTGCATCAAAATGTATAATTATTTCAAATATTTGCCCTAAATTCTAGCTTCTCCACACACCTTCCAACTATGTCCGTTGTTATTTATATTTTTTTTAAAATCTATTGAAATACCTCACTAAAGATGTCTTTAGTAATGTATTCCCATTTCTTCTTCCTTTTTTTTTCTAACCAACCATCTCTGCTACTTGATCACTATTCAAGTTCCAATCAGATTGAGAAAGCTTCCTAAGCCCTCCTTCCCAAGACAAAGTCAAAGGCAATTACGTGGGTATCTCATAGCTGACTAAAGCCAATCAAGTGAAAATAAAAAGAAGTACTAACATTGCCACTAAAAGAAACCATTTTTGGCTTATTTGTTCCTCTCACATGTTACTTCATAAAAAAATAAAAAAGGATACACTTTTTGCAGTATATATTATAAAGAAGAATAGAAATTGTACTTTTACTAAGCACGTCAGTCTTTAATAACATCAGATAACCATGACAACAATAAATTGAGACCTTTATTTCCTTTCTATTACTATTCCTCTGAAAAAGCTTCATTAAAACTGTACTCAGAGAAAATGGATTTGTTCCAACTTCCACTCTAAGCAATTGCAATAATAAAATGAATTTGAAAAGGGAGAAGAACTTATTAAAATAATAAAAGGTATTTGAAAACAAAAAGACAAGACACAGAGAATAACTAATACAATCTCAATAAATACAGCAACACTTAATTTAACATCTCTCTTTGTGAAAATATAGACTCAAGTATAGTAGTATAAAGGAAAACCATAGGTTTCCCAAATGAAGATTGTCTTAGTTCCCCTTGGGAGATAAAGAAAAGATAACTTAGGGTGGTGCCTGTGGCTCAGTGAGTAGGGTATCAGCCCCATATACTAAGGGTGGTGAGTTCAAACCCAGCCCCAGCCAAAATGCAACAATAAGAAAAGATAACTTCTCTAATTTCACATTCTGGTCTATAAAATACAGATAATAATACTCATCACAAAAGTTATTTTGAGAATTTATTAATCTAATAATATGAAAATGCCATCAGTGTCAATAAATATGACCTAAGCTATGGACAAATACCTTGGAGTCAGCTGTATGTTACAAACAATAAATTTTAGTTTCCTTGATAGTATACAAACCCAGAATAGGAAGATTAAAAATTTAAAACATGAAAAATTTAAAAAACGGTTTGGCCATTTTTCTATTCTTTTGCTTATACTAGCACTGAAAAAGTTGGGATAAAAATAGAAAATCAGCAACATATGTTCTTGAAAATTTTCTTGAAACGAATTTGTCCCTATTTACAATGTAGAGATGGGAATGGGAAATGTGCACATTGTTTAAATAGTTTTATATTTGCAAGAAAATTATAGGGAAGGGCACCAAAAACTTCCTAAATAATTAAATAACTAAGCTAAAGGTAAGAAGGGGACACTCTTTCTCATAGTAGAATTCTAATTAATAAATGCAAAAGAAATGATATCAATAGAAAATCACCCTTTGGCAAACAACATAATAATTATTGCAAACTATGATTAATGGGCAAATATATGATTAGAAATATTACATTGCCATAGTCTTAAAATACATACAAGTTGAAAAGTGAAAATTAATTTTATACTAGCAAAACCCAAAGACATCACCTCACCTAAGTGATTGAAGTGAGCATTACCAACAAGGAGAAATATGAATATCATGTGATCTTTGACATTTTGGATGACAGGGCAAACATCTTTCTTGGGATGTTCTCACTAAGAATAAGATATTTAAAACACAGCAAAAATATTCTCCTGACACTCTGTGAAAGAAAGTTTCACAAGAATCTATTTCTAGGGCTCTTTGGAAAGATCTGTAAATGATAATATGTAATTGTTTGAGTTATGTAAAAACTAGGTCAATTGAGATCAGTTAGAATGTATCATTTTGGGTTTTTTCAGCAAAAGTAACTTTAACAATGGAATTTTTTACTAGTCCCATCAATACAATTAATTATTCTGAAAACAAAATATAAATAATTATCTATTTCCCTTACACAGCACCATACTTTATTTTCATAACAAATAAGATTTAGCTAGAAGGAACATAAATTTGTCTGAAGGCTCTTCTAAAGTATTTTTGACCCATAAGTTAAAACCTAGATATTTATTATGCAAGATACAGTAACTAAGTTGGTCAGAAATGTGGAGCCAAAGGACTCCTACTTCAGGTGTAGATTAAGTGACCCTGGAAGCAAATGACTATACCAGTTACCTATTGTTGTGTAACAAATTACTGCAAAAATCTTGAAATGGCTTAGCTCAGTGGTTCTCAACCTTCCTAATGCCACGACCCTTTAATATAGTTCCTCATGTTGTGGTGACCCCCAACCATAAAATTATTTTTGTTGCTACTTCATAACTTTAATTTTGCTACTGTTATGAATAGTAATGTAAATATCTGATATGCAGGATGTATTCAGCAACCCCCATGAAAGGGTCGTTTGACCCCCAAAGGGGTCACAACCCACAGGTTGAGAATCGCTGGAGCTGGTTGGTTCTAGCTCAAGGTCTTCTATGAGGTTGCAGTCTGAAAAAAGAAGAAAGACACAGTCCCAAATTGTTGAGAGGCCTCAGTTCTCTGTGACTACTAGTTGGAGACTTCAGTTCTCTGCCCTGTGAGCCTGTGCATAAGCTACCCGAGTTTCCACACAGCCTGCATGATCTGAGGGACAGCAAGAGTCATTGCTCTCTCACAGGGTGGGCCTTCAAGCTGCTCAGAGGCACCTACCTCATAAGCTTTGTTGTTTCACCTAACTTCCAGCATATGAATGTTCCTCACTTCTATTCTTCCTCTAGAATAAATGTCAGCAACATTTATTTCTAAATTTCGATTTTCTCTCCTCAAAGCCAAAGAAAGTGACAACTTTGTGCTGATAGCTTTTGCATAGAAGGGATTTCTGAAAGATTCCTTGTTTACTTTAGTTCAACATAATTTTCTTCATTTTGTAAAATAAAATTTCTGACATTATTCCAGAGCTGGTTCAATTATCACAGAAATAAAACTGACACAAAGTCAGAAACACGCAGGTCTGTAGATGGTTAATACAACTACACTTACAATAACTTAAAAGTGGATGTTTCTGCTAACAGCCATCACTTGCACAGGATGAAATATCAGAGGCTAAGTTTTTCTAAATCATAGAAAAAAATATACGTCCTTAATTTTGGATTTATAAAGAGCTCGAATGTTAGTAGTCTAGATTCTGTAAATCAGTATTTGCTCAAACTTTGGAGTATCATTTAAGATACTGATAGTAAGGTAACTATCATACTAAATAGCAAAATATATGTTTATTTTTGTAGACACTCAGGAAAATCAAATTTTTATTTGATTCAAAGTATGAAAGTATGTCCACTTTCAAAAACCTAAATACTGATGATTAATTTATTTCTAAGCTTTTAAAAAATTATTTCACATCTCTAGATAAATAAATAAAATAAAAAGTAAAAAGTATTTTATTTATTTATGATAAAGTCTAAAGCTGTTGCCCTGGGTACAGTGTCATGGCATCATCATAGCTGACAGCAATCTCCAACTCTTGGGCTCAAGCAATCCTCTCGCCACAGTCTTTCTAGTTGTATTAGAGACAGGGGTCTCGCTCTTGTTCAGGCTGGTCTCAAACCAAAATACCTTTTCCAAACTGGTATATTCTATATTATAAATCAGATTCATACATTTCTTAAAATATTGGTGCTATAATGATCACAATGAAAGTTGATTACTAAATATATTAAGAAATTTAAAATGTAACTTCACATCATAGAAACAATGCTATCAGCAAATTCAAGAACTGTCTTACTACATCCCTGGCAAGTGAAGAGCAAAGGTTTTCTCAAACTTTCTTGCTCATAAAAATTTCATGATGTGTTGGATAAAAATTACATATATCTATGACCTTTTCTTAACCTGTTGAATCAGAACTCCAGTGGAGAGTCTTGAAGTCTTCATTTTTATCAGGAAGCCTAGTTATTCTTTGGATGGAGCAGGTTGGGAAGATACCAATTTAATACCTACCTAAGGACTTCTACTACTTTTTACTAAAGTAAAAAGCAAGCTACTTTTTACTCCACCTTAATTCCCTTTAAAAGAGCCTTATGTTAAGTGAAATAAGCCAGACACAGAAAGACAGACACTTCGTGATTTCACTCACAAGTAGAATCCAAAAAAGTTGATCTCATACAACCAGAGAGTAGAGTGGAGGTTACCAGGGGCTGGTAGTTGTGGGGAGGAAGTGTGGGGAGATATTGGTTAAAGGATACAAGATTTCAGTGAGGTAGGAGGAGTAAGCTCAAGATTCCTATTGAATATCATGGTGCCCAAGGTTAACAACAATGTATTATATCCTTGAAAAATGCTAAGAGAGTGAATAAGTGTTGTCATCACAAAAATCATAACTATGTGAGGTAATGCATATGTCAATTAGGTAATACAATAGTTAATCCACAAAGTACATATCTTCAAAATGTCTTATTGTACACAATACAGACAATTCTATCTCCCACTTTAAAAAATAATGTTTAAAAGAAGTCCAAAGAAAGCAAAAACAAGGAGCCCTAATATTGTTTAAAATAAACTTTTTCTCCCTAAAATCTCTAGCACTGGCCCTCACTCTGCCTCCAAGTATCCCTCTGAGCATGTCTAAACCCTATGTCCCTGAGAAATGTCCAAACATTAAAACTACTCCCTCTTCTATGGCCCACTACTGCTCGAAATTGTCCTTTTCTAGATCAATAAGCTCTAGTTTCTTCAGACATTCTCTACATAATATGATTCCCCAAACCTTCACTATTACAATGTCCTCCTCCTCCTCCTCCCCCTATCCAACTAATACTTACCAACAATGTACTTGCATAAGTCCTTACCCCAAACTAGAAGTAACCCTCCACGTGGGCCTTGATCAGAAGGAAGACACTCTGGTCTAAGTAAGACTCTAATCTCATAAACTCTTTTTCAGACTCATATTGAACTTACACTCTAAAGACCTCTGCTCTCTAAACACAAACTGTTCTTAGCATACTGTCAATTCCCCTTCTCTGCCATCCTTGCCTGATTAATTTCCTAGAACAAAGGACCCTCCATGAAATTTTATGGAATCTTCTTCTCTTGTTGCAGTAGTGCAGGATGCTAGAACTCTTAGGCAGGTAATATCGTGGGTATCAAAGGGACCACGGAGGCTATCCAGCCCAATCTCACTCTCCTGCTCTATCCCAATTTTCAGAAAGGGAATGTATGTTCAAGAAGATTAAGTGAACAAATCAAGGACTATAATTAGAATGGAGGCATTTCTGAGCCTTGATCCTACTGGTTTCATACTATTAAAATTTCCATTATGTCCACAATAAGATAAACTTATAATCTTTGAGAGGAAAGGATAATGAGATTAGTAGGGATAGTATCATTTATCGGGTACATGACAGAAAATGTGTTAAACATACTTGATATAGATTGTTTTATTTGATGCCTCAAATAACCCTACAAGGTGGGTACAACAGTTACTTACATTTTAAAACTAAAGCATATGTGGCTTTAAAGAGATAAGAAATTTGCCTTAGCCAGGGGAAAAGGTTTTATACACTTAAAAAATATGATTTCAGAAACCATATTCAACCAGTAGCTATACAGTCATCTCACAGCAATGAATTGAAAACAATGTAATAAGTGATAACTGGCTGCCCCAACACTAAAGAACATGAATGCAGCTTTTGTTCATTTCTCCATTTACACTTAACTCGGATTGAATATCAGCTTTCTCAGATTTTAGACAAATATGAGATGCAGGTTAGATATTTCTTACTCTCGAGTGCCTGTCTCCATCTTAGCAGCTATCCCAGTTTAGAATGATTGCCTATTTGGCATTTTCTCATGAACTGTGAGTTTCTTGAGGTCTGAGACTATATTTCATCCCTCTATCCACAACCCATAGGAG
Source organism: Otolemur garnettii (assembly GCF_000181295.1). Taxonomy (NCBI): domain Eukaryota; kingdom Metazoa; phylum Chordata; class Mammalia; order Primates; family Galagidae; genus Otolemur; species Otolemur garnettii. Next base: position 10,889,899 of record NW_003852419.1, read on the forward strand.
ACACTCAAGATATTTCCTGAATGAATATGTAAACTTATGCCCTATTCTATTTTTCAGAATATACATAAACCAAAAAAAAAAAAAAATCTAGTTGTAAAAGGAAATGATATATCTTAGAGAACAGATATAATAAGCAATTTCACTAAACAGGTGAGATAATTCAAATCACCTGCCCATTTTATACTTTCATTCTTATGTACTGCTAATTTTGAATATTTATAGTTGATATGAATATTTATATGAGTGAACAAAGTTTGGACCCATTGACTTCCAAATCCCCTGGAATTATTCCTATTTTTCAGTCAGTGATAAATAAAAATATCCTGACAAAGTATCATATCAGAAGAGGGTTGGGGTAGGAAAAGCCTTCCTCTGGGAGGTGGTGTTCCAATGAAAAAGTTCACTTATACACTTTTATCCCTCACATGATACTTTTGTCTTACAGAGATAGCATACTTTTCTTAACTACAGCCTCAGAAATGTGGGCTTTGGCAAAATTTAACTATCGAATTTTATTTCCCTGGAGAAACAAGTTAGAACTACTTGTTTGTCTTTTTCACAAAGGTAACAGAAAACTGAAGTAACTACTCCATCTTCTACTTACAAACTTCTCACATTATTTGATAGAATATTATGCTCTATATTTTTAGTAAGTGGAAAAAAGTAAATTGATCAAAAAAATTCAGAATCATAAAATGGATCAAACACTTTGATAAGAGAATATATTCCCTTTCTGGTTAGGAAAATTAAAATTAGACATTTTTTTCTGCTTGAAAACAGAGCCCCCAAACCAACAACTGTGAACTCTGTAATCACCTTCAGAGCATTGCATCAAACTGCATGGAGTCTGGGTTTAACATTAATGCTTTGAAATTCCTGATTTCATACCTATTACCTTATAAACCTTGAGCAAATCATTAAGTCATTTAAACCCTCCGGTCTGAGTTTCCTTATTTATAAATAGTGATAACAATAATTTCTACCTCATCACTACAAATACAGTATTTGTAATATTTACTGTAAACTACTTCACAAACAGTAGGAATATTAGATGTGATGATATTGCTGATAATGTTGATGACATCATGCCAAACCAAGAGGCATTACAAAATTATCCAGCAAAGTTAACACAAGTACAGTCATGTTTCACGTAGTAATCTTCATGAGTCATACTTTTTACACTCTCCCTGAAAATATGTGTATGCATGATATTGTTCTCTATTTTACAGAGGAGGAAACTGAGGTTCAATTAACTTTCTATTACTATCAATTTTGAGTGCCTTATTAGGTACCAAGAAATTATACTTCACATTTTGCCAGTGTTTCATAATTTAATTCTTATAATGATCTAAGCAATAGTCATTAACATACCTATTTATAGCTGATCAAACATGCAAAGAGCAACAAGGTAAACTTCACCAAACCACTAGGAAGTGGAAGACCTAAGACATAAAGGTTATCTGATTCAGAGCCTCATGTCCTAAAGCACAATATTGATTAGGGATTTTTAGTTATAAGGAAAAGAAAAACGTCTCGAGCTTATTTAGGCAAGCTAAAGCATCAGGTGGTGACTACTGAGCACTTTCATAATTAATGGCAGAAACCCAGGAAATTTCAGAGGGCTAGAATGAAGGAATCAGATGAACTCACAGCGGAAGCAGGCTAATCAGGGTATCGTCACTGAAATAAACTGCAGCCATTTCTTCCATTACTGATTAGTCACACAAAATTCAAAGCCTCAGAGAAGTCTGAGTAGTAGAAGAAAGACCATGTGACTATCTGTGAATGGCAGACTGTCAGAAGAAAGACCTGGCATAGAAAGTACTCAAGAATGACTTAGGCTTCAGCAGTGGAAAGAAAGGTGGGAACGTGAATTTATCATTTGACCAGGTATAGGAGACCCTCTTCTCAAAAAGGGGTGGATTGCTATTAGTTGGCCCCAAAGAGAAAATTTCCCTATAATAACCATAATATAGTTTTAAGAAAGAATTTTCAGAAAGAAAAATACCATGTTAGCAGCAAAGAAGTAGCATAAAAAGAAACTAATAAGAAATTAACATTTAAAAAGTGTGCCTAAAATATTAATGCTTCCAAATAATCAGTTGTCAGCTCTTAGATTAATTGGACACAAGATCCAGAAAATCTTGTCCTTTTTTACATGTAAATTTATTCTATACAGGATTGCTACTAAATACTGTATTAAGCCTATTATGTACAGATATGGTGGTAGTTGCTGAGGATATAATAATAAATAAAGCACAGTCCTGAAATCAGGAAATTATAGTCTATTGGATATACTGACAAATAAGTAGAACCTTGGAATCAGCATTGTAACTTAAGTTTCAAAAAGGGTTAAGAGCAGGGTGTTCAGGGAAAATAATCAATGGAGGACTCTTACTCACTACTGCCACCTCCAAAGATAGCTTTGATCTCAACACATGGAGATCCAACTGCCACACTTAATGCTAATAACACTATCTTTTTTAAAAAAGTGATAACTCCAAATAGGCATGATAGGCTAATCCTAAAACATAGTTTGCGTGACCTTTCTTAACTCACTCAACTTTGTTCCTCATACTCTAATTAGTATTTTCATTCTACTATTACCCTTCTGGAAAGAGAAGAAATTGACAAGATATTTTAATAAACATCTCTTGTTTAAGAGAGATGAAATTTTTTTTTCTTTGCTTCTCCAGTATTTCTTAAATTTTAAGGTGCATAAAAATCACATGAACTGGCTAAAAAGCAGATTCCGGTTCAGTAATTCTGAGGTAGGGTCTGATTTTTGCATTTCTGAAAAGCTCTCAGGTGATGCTAAAGCGGTTAGTTCACCTTGTATCATAAACTTATTAATACTAATAGCACATTGCAATTGCATTTTAACAAGCTATAACTTGTTCAGGCATTTTTAATTAGTCCTATAGATAATGTCATAAGTTTGGTAGAAAAAAATGGCTAATGTCAAAACTTCATTGATAGGAAAATGGACTATCAAAGAAGTTAAGCATTTGACAGAACATTGCAGAGCCCTTTGTCAGTGGAATCTGCAAAAACTCAGGGGACTTGTGCCCCTTCTGCCATTTACACGTCCTCCTCTATTCTGAAGAGCAGTTTACTTAATGGTCAATTCATTGCTTTGATTTTGTTCAGATGTGTCACTTTACGTCAGTTCACACTACTGAGGAGATGATAACTAACACCTCACTTCTCAATTATTCTGCTTTTTTAGACATTTAATGATCACATCATTAGAATTCATTGATGCTAAAGAGAAGTCATACTTATTTGCAGTAGAAGTAAGTAAATTTTTTCTTCTACAGTGAATATTATGTTGCTTAAAAAGATAGAAGAAAGGCCTTGAGGAATCTCTTTCTGTAAACAGGAGTTGGATGGTATAATGCAGGCACATATACGAAAGAAGTATAAGTTTGCACATTTCTGGAACAGAATCTAGAAATCTGTATTTCCAATATATGTCTTATATATAAATATTCCATTTGTAGAAATGTATATAAAAATAATGTAGCTATTTATATATAGAAATTTTAACTAAATGATGTCACAATAGCATTTATAATGAACATTTAGAAATAGCCAGGTTAATTGATAAATCAACCTCAATAAAGCCATGCACTGGAATATAGACAAGAAATTGTGTTACGGAAAAATATTTTTTAAAAAGGATAATTGTATTTTAAGCAAACAAAAAAAGGTTACAAAACAATAATATAGAAATTCTTTTTTAAATGTATACATACATACTTATCTCTGGATGCATACTTACATAATGAACGGAAAGAAATACATCAAAATATGAGTGATCTTTACTTGAGAAGTTTTTACTTTTCTGTGTTGTTTCAAGATATTCTCTGTTAAAATTTTTATTTATTTGAAGGAAAGAACAGAGGGAGGGAGAAAGGAAGTGAAGTAGGAAGGAACAAAAAGGAGAAACCAAATTTAAGTATAGTCCACTGTACTTTACAGATGATTAGTAAAAGGGGTAAAAGATTTACAAAGTTGAGTGAATGCGAGATAAAAGAAGATTGGTAAGACTGAGATCTGATTGTGCCCCAGTGGGTGATATTTTTTCTCTTAGGAGGATAAAGTAAAAATGGCAAGAATATACATGGCTCATTTCTAAGGCAGATTAAGATAAAGCCAACTGAGCAGCTGCCAACCTATAAAGAGTACTAAAATATCACTTCAGCAAATCCAAAATGTATTGCCAGTTAACTAAGATCTCTGCACATGAATTTTTGTATTACTAGTGAAATACAAAATGATTGACTCCCCTCCCTAGAATAGAAAGTAACAAACAACAAAATAAGCATTACCTAAATTTCCTCCAATTCTATGATAAATGTTGAATGCATTCTCAAAACAAATGTTTTGAACGGAAACCAAATCATTAGCTTGCCTACCACCCGTGCATTTTGGAAAATCCTCTGTCTATTCCACTAGTCTTTTTGAGTCTGGTAACTTGGTCTCACTAGAAAATGCCTTAGCACAATTATTTTAGATGGTGGATTGATTCTCACTTTACAGTAAAAAAAAAAAAAAAAAAAAAGGGTTTAGATAGATATGGAAGTTTTAAAATAGAAATTACATGCTAGCTACCTTAGAGTAAAACTAAATAGCCTGAAATAGAATGAAAGGCCTAGAACCTCTCAAAATGATACAGAATTACCTGCAAATCGGTACATAGGTTTCTACAGTGGTTTTGGAGACCATATTTAGTTTTATATAGATGGCCTTTTCTTGAGATTTATTTTTATTTAATAAAAAGAGAACACCTATATCTGAATTGCTATTTATCTCCTCTTCAGGACTTTCAGCTCCTTTAAATTATGACTCAAGTGGCTAAGGCGCCAGCCACATACACCTGAGCTGGTGGGTTCAAATCCAGCCCAGGCCTGCCAAACAACAATGACAGCTGCAACCAAAAAGTAGCCGGGCTTTGTGGCAGGCACCTATGGTCCCAGGTACTTGGGAGGCTGAGGCAGGACACTCGCTTGAGCCCAGGAGTTGGAGGTTGCTGTGAACTATGATGCCACAGCACTCTACCCAGGGGTACAGCTTGAGGCTCTGTCTCAAAAAAAAAAAAAAATTAGAAACTTTGTCTTTTTCATCTTTGCAATCCTATAGTTTAACATAGTACTTATGTGGAATCAGCACAGTATGTAAGACCTATATCTTGTGTTGATTAATCATATGGATGAATAAATGGATTGATAGATGAATGGAAAAATAAGAACCTATTCCTAAAGGCTTGGATTTCAGGGCTTATCCACTCAGTGAGAACATACATGTAACATCTTGTCATGGTACCTATTTCAAACATGTAAAGTTGTAAATGTTGGGGTCAGGTTTCAACGGATATGTCTTCAGGTTTAATCTTCAAGATAACCAACTATCTGTAATTCTCTCTGGTTTCTTTCTCTCCTCCTCCTCCTCACAGTCTTAATTCACAAAGCTTCCCAGGAAAGATCTACAAAGCTTCTCCCCTTGGCTCATTGTTCACACTGTCTCAGGAATAACAATAACAACATGTTCTTTTCCTGCATTTTGTACACTTTGGATTCACAAAACACTTCCATATATTAGCTCATTATATGTTGTATTATTCATGTGAAAAAAGATAAACTGAGGCTGAAAGTTGAAGATGATGTCAACCATTGCAGTTAGTTAAATGGCAGAACCTGTTCTCTGACTTAGACCTTCCAAATGCAAACCCAGCATTCCTCCATATTTCCTACACAACTGACAGAATTAGAAGAATGGATTCTAACCACCCAACTAGTCTCACTGCTGTGTCTGCATTCTTTATTTTCTGTTAATTACCATACTTGCTGTCAACACTGCATATTTGAAGGAAAGTGACAATTCAACTTCCTTTTCTCAGACTTTTGAAAGCTTCCTCTCCAGAAAGACAGCATGTCTGGAGTGAGCTGTGGGAAGGATTGTGGTGAGAATTTCTCCAGCATCTGGCAGCCTCCATTCCCTAACTTTGAATTCAAAGACGAAAGAGGTAAGGTGGGCTGGGAAAATGTGCCGTGCATGAGACTTAAATGTTCTTCTACTTGCAGACAAAGTTGACACCTTTGGGATTTAGCCAGAATATCACCCAACTAATAAGAAATGTATGGGAAGAATACCTTAAATAAAGGGGATTCTTCAGGCAGTTAAAAATGTTATCAGAGAGAATGAAATTGAGCAGGAAGCATGAGGGCTTCAAAACCGTTCTTGCTGTTTAACTGGGGGAGCTGCTCCATTAGCTCAGCTAATTGAACACTCTGTTATCTCACTTGGATTGTCACTGCAGAAGAAATAGGGGCTGTATTTTTGTTCCCTGAAACAGAATCTGAAACTAGCAAAGAGAGGCAAGGGACAGGATATATGCTGATTACTTTATTTTGACATTAAATCTGTGACTAGAATTAGCTGTGCACAGATATAAATATCCTTTCAGACATATCCATCCACAAGCAATCTATATTATAATTGGCAAAACTGGCCAAGAAGAAAGAAGAGTAGAGGCAAAAGAAAGTTTGCCAATACGTAGAAAGAAACAAAATCTATGTAGTCTTTTTTTTAATGAGGCAAGCGTATAAAGTATTGGACTTAAACACAAAAGATGCAAAGATATTCACATGATTTTAGCTTTGCACTCTTAATTTTCTAACTTAAATAGAAAGCAAATTTCATAATTGCAATTGAGTTTAAAGATACAAATATACTTGGGTTGATCAAGTGACTAATTATTGTTTAGAAATGTAAAGCCAGATTGACAGTTTATACCATAGATTAAAAAATGATAATTTTTTTATGTGGAAAATGCCAACAACATGAGGTAGGAAACATTTTCTTGGTGAAAAAAAGCAAACAGAAGAAATGACAATAACAAAAATTAACCAAAAAATAAAGTGTATAAAGATCGAAGTTTTTGTATATCATAATATCCTTTAAAAATCAAATATCAAATAAATGACTTAAAAATGTCATTTCACAAATATAATGAAAGTTTAATGGAGATTTTTCAAAATGAGGTGAAAAGTACTAGAACCAAATAGAAAAATAGGTAATTTCATTAAAAGCTTATCACCTCAATAAATGTACATGTCCTGTCAGCATGTACAAATATTTTGTCTAATAATTAAAGAAATTAAAGCAAAAAATACCTCTTTAATATTACTACTCAATAAAAAGGTAAAGATTTTCTTTTTTAGTTCTGAATAATCAAGGGAAAATGTAACTTGAAATATTTGAAGTAGTCAAAAAGTGCTAGTGAGAACTGATAATACTATAAGATTTTTGCACAATGATTAAGTCATAATCACCAAAGAGCTTCAAGAATATTTCTATTCTCAGTTTAACTCTGTTTTCATACATATACATAAAGAATATAATATGATATGTGGATAAATATTTATAGGCAAAGAGAGTTGTTATATTACCTAAAATAGCAAAAATACATAAAATGATGTTCTTTTTACAAAAGTTAAATTTTATTCACTATGCATGAATAGTGTAAATGTATACATTATATAAATAACAATTTTATAAGGCATCAGTCTAGAAAATATGGGATGAATGCTTAAAATATCTTGATAGCATAATAAATAATATGAATCATTAAAGTATTTTGGAAATGCATTTAATAACTGGGAAAAGCATCTTCAACACACTGTTAAAGAAAAGTAGGCTACAAGAGAGCATATATAGTATAAATTCATATTTTAAATAAAACCAAATGATAATAGCTTCTAAAAACAGGTTAGCAGTAATTTTTAATCTTCTTTCACCAGTATTTCCTAAGTTTTTCCACTCAATATGTATTACTTTTGAAATAATAAATTTCATGATATATGCTGTTGTCATTCTGCTCCAAGGGATGAAACAGGGAGGGGACAGTGTGAAACATAAACTCTTACCTTAAGTTATTTTCAAAGAAATAACCTATAAGGCTTGGACAGGGGAATAGCTTCACATGCCAAGAGGTAGGTAGCAAGGAAATGCTGCCATGACCTAAAACCTCATGGGGTTTTTATTATGTTCCTAATAATGTTAACATTTCAAATAATACTGAAATTATCAAGATAATCTGGGGGTAAGGGAGGAACTTTGACACACAGGTGGTCTTGTGTCAACATCAAAGCCTAGGGAAACAAAGCATAGGGAGGCAGATAAGAAGACTATGTTTGTTAAAATTGACCTTAAAAAGAACAATCTGTGAGGAGGGTGGTAAACATCAATTACTTTCTCATCTAAACTACTGCTCTAGTCCAACATGCCCAAACAAGAATTTTCTAATCCAATTTATCAGACTGTTTCAAACTGGTCAAGCATTCTGTCCTTTATTGCCATCCTCAGCTTTAAAGGTTAAGGAAACAAGCTCTTCCCTTTTCTGTGTTTCTTAACAAATGCCTGACCATTTCTACTTTATTTTAATTTTTCTAGCCTTAACCCACAATATACAGAATTAAATTTTTGAAGAAAGCTTTTTTAATAGGGCAAAATAGCCTTTATATAGTAACCAGTGTCATACATGGCGTGCATATATGCATGTGTGTCTGTGTGTATGTATGGCTGGAATAAAATATAACAAAATGTAAATAGGTTTTTTGTGTAATAATTTAATTTTTACTTTTCCTCTAAAATCAAAATTACAACACCAAACTTTTATGAATGAAAAAATAAGGTATTATATATGTCTCTTTGCATAAACATACGGCAACCCAACCTACATAATAATTTAGAAAACTAAAAATTCCAAAGTTAAAGAAAAAAAGGAAATGAATAAATGAGCTAATGAGAAAGTAAGCACTGATCAGAAACCAACAATTGAATGACAGCTGCAGTCTAACAGAAAAAAAAAATGGCTTTTTTTTTTTGAGACAGAGTCTCACTTTGTCACCCTTGGTAGAGTGCCATGGTGTCATACCTTATAGCAAACTCAAACTCTTGAGCTCAAGTGATTCTCTTGCCTCAGACTCCCAAGTTGCTGGGACTACAGGCACCTGCCACTACAATGCCCGGCTACTTTTAGAGACAAGGTCTCACTCTGGCTTAGGCTGGTCTCAAACCTGTGAGCTCAGGCAATCAACCTGCCTTGGCCTCCCAGAAAAAAACAGCTTTAATGCTGGTTTTCACCATGTGGCACATGTAAAAATCCTGCAGAACTTGGCTTTTGTTCTGATGTGTATGTTTTGAAGAAGAGAGAGGACCAGGAAAGAAACATAGGTCCTGCCAAATGTTGACAATCTAATGGGTAACTCCTACAAACCCAAGCTCAAAGACTACATCCACAGCACGAACCCGGACCAGAGAGAAAACTGCCCTATAACAAAACAAGAAAACTTAGTCTCAAACTTGGAAGTTAGTAGACTGGGAAATTCTCCCATAAAATTGTGAAACTACAAGAAAGCTCTTACATGGGCTCAAAGATTTGTGGCCTAAATCCACACTGTGGTATATAACAAATGTAAAGGTAAAAAATTAATTTTAAAGATGTTTTAAGTTGCTAGTATGTTCATGCATTTTTGTAGGCAAACATAAACCATATATAGATAAATATAATATAATCCAGTCTTTGAAGAATCACCAAAAATTTTCAAGAAACATGAGCTTACTGTCAAAATGACAAAAGCACTATGAGTAAGATCCAGCAGAACTAGCAGACAGAAATATCAGAACCCAAAGGACACATGATTTTAGAATTTTTAGATAATAGAATATTTAATATATTTTAGTATACAAAAGTATTTTTGAAATTATGAAAAATATAAAGGTAATTTTACATGAATTAAATAGAAGCTTTAGAAATGTTAAGACTGTTTTAAAATTCTACAGACAGATTAAACTGTAGGACAGAAAAGTCTAAAAAGAAACACTTTGAAGAACTTGAAAAATTATCACAATTACTTGGAATACAAAATAAAGCAAATAAATGGAAAGTATAGAATAAAGGTTGACACGGAGGATAGTATGAGAATATCTAATTGGCATTCCAGAAAAGCATAATAGAAAGAATGAAGAAGAAAATGATGTTTAAAACTACTAATAATAACTGATTATTTCCAAGAACAAATAGAAGATATAAATCCTCAGATCAAAGATCCCAGACAGGATTTTTTCTTTTTCTTTCTTTTTTTTTTTTTTTTTTTTGAGACAGAGTCTCACTATGTCACTCTTGGTAGAGTGCTGTGTTGTCATAGCTCACAGCAACCTCAAACTCTTGGGCTCAAGCAATTTTCTTGCCTCAGCTTCCCAAGAATCTGGGACTACAGGCACCTACCACAATGCCCGGCTATTTTGTTGTTGTTGTTGTTGTCATTGTTTAGCAGGCACAGGCTGGGCTCAAACCTGCCAGCCTTGGTGTATGTGGCCAGCACTCTGCTCACTGAGCAACAGGTGCCAAGCCAGGATACTTTTTTTAAAAAATCTGTAACCAAAACACATTATAGAGAAATTAAAAGAAACCAAAGACAAAGGGAAAATACAAAAAGCCACCAGAGAAAATGATAAATTACCTTCAAAAGGAATAGCAATTAAGACGAACAGTTGATTTGTCAATAGTAAAAAGAAAGTAAAAATATAATAAATATAGTTAAATAATGTTTAAGATGTGCTCTCAGAGAATTACTCTCAATCCAAAATTGTCAATCCACATTATATATTTTTAGGAATAAAGATGTGCCAAGTCAAATATTTAAATAATTTTATCCCCAGCAGATATATTACTAAAGGGAATTCCAAATGAAACAGAAAAAAATGACCATGTGTAGAGCGCAAGATGTAAAAGGAACAGCAATAAATTTATAAACTTTTAAGTAAAAAAAGTGGACAATTGCACAGATAATCTGGTAATACCAGCATTCTAACTTTTGTGAAATATATTTTACATAAAAAGGCTATGCATAACTAATGTGTGCAGCGTGATGAGTATAAAGATAACTACACACCATGAAACCATTACCAAAATCTATGCCATAAACCTATCACTTCCAAAAGTCTCCTTCCACTCTCTTATTGTGATTATTTTTGTTTTTTTAAATTGTTTTTATTATTTTGGTGGTAAGACTACTTAACACAAGAGCTATTATCTTAGCAAATGTTTACGTATAAATGCAGTATTGTTAATTATAAGTACTCTGCTGTAGAGTAGATCTCTAAGTCTTACTTATTTCATATAACTGAAAATTTTTACCCTCTGACCAGGAGCTCCTTATTTACCACTCTGCCCAGCCCCTTGCATAACCACCACTTCACGCTCTACTTCAATGAGTAAGACGATTGCAGATTTATTCTGTAAGTGGTATCATGGAATATGTGTCCTTCTGTGTCTGGCTTATCTCATGTAACAATGTCCTCAAGGTTCATTCATATTGTTGCAGATGGCAGGATTCCCTTCTTTTTTTAAAGTTGAATGATATTCCATTGTATGTACATACCACATTTTCTTTATCCATTCATTCATCCATAGATATTTTGGTGGCTTCTACATCTTGGTTTCTCTGAATAATGCTTTGGTGAACAAAAGACTGCAGATTTCAATTCCTTTCCATACATACCCATAAGTGGGATTGCTGAATGATATGGTATTTCTATTTGTAATTTTTGAGGCAGTCCCATGCTGTTTTTCATAGCGCTTGTACCAATTTGCATTCTCACCAATAGTATGTACAAGGATAACTTTGTTTCTATAATATAACCTTGCCAGCATTTAACTCTTGTTTTTCTGATAGCTATCCTAACATGTATGAAATGATGTTTTATTATGGTTTTAATTTGCATTTCCCTGATTATTAATGATGTTGAATGTTTTTCATGTATCTCCTGGCCATTAGTATTTTTCCTTTGAGAATTTCCTATGTAATTCCTTTGTCCCTTTTTAAGCCAGGTTTTTATTTTGTTCTATTTTTTTGATTTGTTTTTATTGCTTTGAGTTGTGCGTGTTCCTATTTTGGACATTAGCCCGTTATTAGATATATAGGTTGCAAATATTTTCCCCACTCCATAGGTTGTATCTTCATCCTTTTGGTTGTTTTCTTTACTGAACAGAAGCTTTTTGTTTTGATGCAATCCATTCACCCATTTATTTGTTTTCATCATCTATACTTTTTCTCTCATATCTAAGAAATCATTGCCAAGGCCAGTATTCAGAAGCTTTCTCCTTATGTTTTGTTCTGGGATTTTCATCAGGTCTCATGTTAAAGTCTAATTCATTTCTAGATGATTTTTATTTATGGTATAAGACCACAGACCAATATCATCCTTCTGCAGTATAATTGCAGCCCCTGTCAGGAGTTCACCAATAGGTTTTGAAATTTACTTCCATAAGGGTTCTTCAGAAAACTGATTATATTAATCCAGAATGCAGTTTCTCAGTTTGGCAAACACACACACATACACCTATCACCTGGACTAGCTTTTAGGTGACAACAGGCTATAAAGGTATGATCTGCTTTTAATAGCATAGATTTCCCCATTGGTAACATGCTTGAAGTTAACAGTCATAACTTAAGCAGGCCAAGCTTTGAGGTTGGAACAATGCCAGGATTCAGCCCTATACTCACTCTTCTTTACTTTCATTTTGGCTATTACAGATAAAAATAATGGAATGATTGCATATTTATCTTGATTTCATTATTTTGCATTTTTTATGTATCCAATGAGCCAACTCCTCTGGGAATAGGTCAATCATTTCTAAAATCCAATGGTTAAGTGTTACTTGTAGTAACTGATCATAGCATCCTTGCTATCCCACACCCTGGGTGACCTCGTGGCCATTCAGGCAACAAAGGGTTGTCATTCCCCATCCCATCATCTTCCTTTTCCTCAAACAGTGCTTTCATCATGTTTCAGTGAGTCAGTGTCATTCCAGTGAACACTACTTCTGAAACCAACTGTGTTGGGTGGTCAAGACTACTCTCAGGCTCGATGATCAACTCGGAGGACTCACAGGACTCAGAATTGTTATCCTGTTGATAACATGTTATCACAGTAAAGGAATACAGAGAAAAGTCAGCAAAAGGAAAAGGAGCATGGGATGAATTCTAGGAGAAACAAGTACACGGTTCCAATGTCTACTTCCATGGAGTCTCACAGATATGCTTAATTCTTCTGGCAATGATGTCTGACAACGCAAGCAAAGTCAGGGAAGCCCAAACAAGCCTTGGCATGCTAAATTTTTATTAGAATCTCATAGGTCATGCAGCAATTGCATGACTGACCTGTGATACTCAAGATCTAAAACAGGTATTCGTTGTAAATCATGAACTATCTGATCGAACTGATACCCAAAGCCTCAGACATATAAAATGTTCTTATCAGGCAGAATATTTCAAAGATTCATTACTCATCTCCCAGCTGCTGGTCAAGAACTAGTCCTGAAGACATGTTTTTGTGTGCTGGGTCTACTTTTCTATAACATAAACTTGATAACAAATAATGATATAAAATAATAGTAAAAAACTAATCAATCTCATTTGTAAATACAAATGCAGAAATCTAATACAGACCATTTGAATGCTAAACCCAGTGATATACACAGTATTATGTACAAAGCTATAATAGTCAATGACTAAATTATTTTTGCCTAATAATCATAATTAAGGTAACTTAAAATATTTTTAAAATCAAAAATTAAAATCAAATAAATATCTCAATAGATGCTGAAAAGCCCTAAATAAACTTCAATACTTACCCACAGAGAGTGATGTTAGCAAGATGGCTGACTAGAAGCCCTCCCACCAAAGACAGCCAAAACAATGAATACACAACTGTATTCTGATAAAAAATAATAATAATAATAACTAATGGGGATCACCAGAGTATATCAAAGGAAGAACAAAAACCCTTCAGGGCAAAAAAATCCCACGATAGCCACATAGAGGAATGGAAAGAATGCCTCCCATCCCACCACCCCATCTCCCAGCCACAGATCACTCAGAACCAGCTGGGACTTCTCCCTGTGGAAGGAGGGGTAACAGGGTAGCCAAGTAACAGGACCCCAGCAGCTCTTATCAACACTTTGGGCACTTATAGTCTGTACCACTGGGGATCCCCTTAGTCTTCAAAGGCACTAAGCCTTGCTGAGAGAGCTGGCTGGGTTCACACAACTGTGCCCTCTCCAGAAAAGGAGCCTTTTGCAACAACATGAACCTGGAGGATATTATAGGAAGTGAAATAAAACAGACACGGAAAGACGAATACTGTATGATCTCACTCCCAGGTGGAATCTGCAAAAGTTAAACTCATGGAAGTAGAAAGTAGAATATTGGTCACCAGAGGCTGGGATCAGCAGGGCAGAAATGAGGAGAGATCGGTACCAAGTCATGGTCAGGAGGAATGTATTATGACGTCCTGTTGTACAGGGGGATAGTATAGTTAAGAATAATGTATTGTATGTTTTAAAATAGCTGGAAGAAAGGATTTGGAATGTTTTCACCACAAAGAAATGATAAATGTTTGAGGTGATGAATTTGCCAATTATCCTAACTTTATAATTACACAATATATCTATGTACCAAAAATCTCATCTTGTGCTGCATAAATAGGTACAATTATTACAAAAGTTAAAAATTCAAAAAAGCTGGTCCACAATAATTAAAAACTAAATAAAACAGAAATATTTTTTACTTAAAATGTTAATGTTTATTGTCATTTGAATAATTAAGAAGAAACTGTAAGAAATATTACCCCGAGATAACATACTAACATGTTTCTGATATGTTTTCTGAAACATCATTCTGATATCCTTTTTTGAAAGTATATTGTACACCCGAAGAAGTCAATGTAACTTAATCCAATGGACCTTAGAGTTTTGTAAGCTATTTCTACTCAGCAAGGTGCTAAGGACTTCTGTCCATGTACTGGGGAACTTAGTTATATCCATATATAAGATATGCCCAGACTATGAACCTGCAGGGGTGATTATCCACACTATAAATAGATAATGGACATGTTCAGAGTTATTCCAGTTGAATAAAAGTCTTATGTTGAATGGGAAGTTCAATGCATGATGTAAAGTTTTTTGTTTTGTTTTTTCCTTCTTATCTTCTCATTTATTTGACCTTTGTAAGATTTGCACTGGTGTGTCTAGTTTTCAGAAAATGATTGAATACTCACAAGGCACGTCTGCTGCCATTGTTTTGGCTGGATCAATCTGAGGTATTTTATACTTCGATTTATGAAAACAGCCTTCAGAGCCCTTTTGTGTTTTGAGGGGTTTTGTTTTCATTTTCTGCTTTTTGTTTTTCCCAAAAAGTGCCAACTTTGCAGCTACTAAAGAAGGTATTCAGGGCTGGGATAAATATTTTCTCTGTCAAATATGAAATAATTTTAAAAGAAAATGATCAGATGTTTCTGTTTTGATGGACTATGAAGAAAATAAAGATCAACTTTAAGGACTTTAAGCCAATATCTCTTTAAGGACAACTTATATCTTAAAAATAAACAGAAGGTGTCAATTCCATAAATTTTTAATGCATTAACTATATTTGGGGATCACAATTTAAAATCTATATGTAAACATGGTTTACCTGTATCTTTGACAAACATTGTATCATTTTTTTCTTATCAGCTCCAAAAAATCAGGTTCATTAAATCACAAAAAGAAAGTCATTTATATTATCCTTCTTTGGGGGACAGAAGACAGGGTTGATGAATTTATTAATTAATCCTTCTACCTTGGCAAAAATCTACAGTGGGTTTATATTTTTCCTTCTTTTTGTTACTGATTATCAATCGTTTTAAGTAGAAATTCCTTGCTTTCTGGTACATTTTCAAACATCATTATTGCATTAAGTGAGTTGCAGACTATACACAAAACCAGAAGACAGCACTATTGAAATATAACTAAGTCATCCAAATGTCAAAGCCTTCATATAGTCACACAATGATTCTACAATTAAATTCACTGAATATTTTTCTGCAATTTAAACATAGGAGATAAAGACAGGTCAGCATATTTACATTCCACGTACTATCAAAAGCAAATGATTATGGCAATCTACTTACACAACCTCCATTCACGGAAGGTTTGGGTGAAAAAATTAAGAAATGGCTAGCGTGGCAGCCAGAATAATGGCCACTCAAAGATAGTCTCACTCTAATCCCTAAAACCTGAAAATATGGTTTTCTACCATATTTTTCAGATGTGATTAAATTTAAAATCTTGAGATGGGGAGATTATCCTGAGTCATGTGGTAGGCCCAATGAAATCACAAAGATCATTCAGGGTTATCCAATCTGTGGCCTGTAGGCCACATGCAGATTATTTGAGGACTGTTTGCTTATCTGTGGTATTAGATATCAAAAAAAGTATGCATGGACTTTTTGTGTGTGTATTTAATTTGTGGCCCAAAACAACTCTTATTCTTCCAAAGAAAAAAGGAGTAATAGGTCTCAAACAAGTCCAAAATCTAGCAATACAAATTTCATTAAATCTTAAGACTCAAAAATAATCCTTTTTGCTCTGTATTCTGCCCTCTAGGCCCAATGGAGAAGCAGCCTGGCTGCATAGTTCTGGGAGGGGTTCCTGCCTTCATGCCTCTGCCAGGAAAAGTCCACTTAGAAGGCTCAGGACAGCCCTACCCCAAGGATCTGAAGGACAGACTGTCTTCAAGGTTTCAGGCAGAAGAAACCGAAGCAGTGTCTCTGCAACGTTCTGAATCACCTTAAGGGCCATTTTTCTCTCTTCTTAAATGATAGTGCACATTCACAGCCAAATAGCTCTATCATCCTGTCCCGTCAAGTCCAAGAAGTCTGACAGTGCTTCTTCATTTTGTCTCTTCACTGTCTGGTTCAATTCAAACTGGCAGTGTTTCTGCTTCTATAATGAATGACATAAACTCTTTATCAAGTTCAGTCACGCCCTTGGTGTTCCTTTCAGAACATGCTTTCTCATTTCTTGCCATATGGATAGGCTGATAATGCACACATTCTTTGAGTTCTGGTTCCTTTTTGCTTAACGATTCCCTCTTTGATTCTTTTTCTGTTGTCCCTCATTTTAAGCAGGTAGGAGGGAATAAGTCATTCCTGCAACACTTTGCTAAGAAATCTTCTCAGCTGAATATCCAATTCCAATTGCAAGTTCTACCTTCCATAAACACTAGAACCCAGTTCAGACAGCACTTTGCCATTTTGTAACAAGAATCACCTTTCCACCGTTTTCCCTGTTCCTCATTTCTGTTTGAGACCTTAGTGAGTTACACAAGATATCTATATTTCTAGTGCACACCTCTCCTGATGAACCATTTCCAAAGCTGTTTGCACATGTTTAGGCATTTATTACATCAAAGAGATTTATTATAATTATTATAAGGAATGGTCTCATGTGGCTTCAGAGACTGAGGTGGCTCACGATCTGCAGTTAGCAAGCTGGAGACTCAGGAGAGCAGGGCGTGCACTGTCAGTCCAAGGGCTGGCAAAGCTGAGAGCTGAAGAAGAGCCCATCTTTGAGTTCAAGTCTGAAGGTGACATGTTCTAGCTCAAGCAGTCAAGAGGGAGGACTTCCCCCTTACTCGGACCGTTTGTTTCATCTGAGTCTTCAGTTGACTACAGGAGGCTTGCTCACATGAGAAAGGACAATCTGCTTTATAAAGTCATCCAATTCGGATATTAAGCTCATCCAGGATCACCTCACAGACACTGCAGGACAATGACTGACCAAATTTCTCAGCATTTCATGGCTCATTCAAGTTGACACATAAAATTAATCATCACTAACAATAAGACAAAACCAAAGCATATATGAAATATCAGGAGATTTTATCTTCAATTCTGTATTAGGAGGAATTACACATACAAATTAAGATAGTTCAAGGAGAGTCCAGTAAAGGTATGTGTAAAGTATAAGCAAATCACAGAATGTTGTTCAATGCCCTACAATGGTATTGAGTATGAGAAAATCATCAGTAACAGCCTGAACTGAGATGCACTAAGGAATCCAGGGTAGAAAACACATAGCCTGCTTGTCCTCCAATAATCTGATGGGGATCTCCATTAACTGAACCCAACAAAAATTCAGAAAGTAAAGGATTTCACTGATGTACTCCACACGGGTCACCCTCCTAGAACATGCAGCAGCTGAAGGTTGGAGACGGAAACAAGTAGAAAGATCATAATGAAAAAATCTGTTACAATAAAAAGTACACCTTGATAAAATGAATAAGTTTTCTAGAAAATTATAAATTCTAAAAATTGAATCTAGCAGTCGAAAAACTAAAAAATCTACAAATCCATGAGTGGAAACATTAATAAAATATGTGCTTTACATCAAAAATGGCTCCCAGACTACATGGTTTTATTGTAATTTTTCCCAAGATTCCAAGACTTCAAAGGACCATGTCATACCTTTACATAAGAGAAAATGTTGAAAATATGTTTAATTAAATTTATGAAGAGACCATGACCTAATATCAACCCCAGACAAAAGGAAAAAAGAAAAAAAAATGGCAAATCTCATAGATGAATATAAGCATTTCAAAGTATAAGGTAATAATAAATCTAAATTAGGCTTTACTAAAAATTTAAAGTTTTATTTATTAAGGCATCCTACTTCCAAATATTACAAAATGATATAATAACTGTATTTCGGATGTCATGGATGTCACACTGACAAATCTATTAAGAAAAGCCTCATGATTACTCCCATATATGTATTAAAGTTTTAAAATAAAAGTCAACAGTGCTTTTTACAAAATCACAGAGAATAATTGAAAAGGATACATTTACATAGAATGAATAAAATATAACACTTCACATCCTATTACAACTTTCCTTATTAAAATTTGTGGAAAACTAATGAAACCCAAAACCTACCACTGTTTTGTTTTAGCATCATGGCAGGTGTTTCTGGAATCTTAGCTGAATGCCAGAATATAAGTGAGGAAGGCATCCTGAACAGTCAGGTTCCTGTAGTCAACCCATGATTAAAGGATGAGCCATCCCTCTGTGCCATGTCTAAATTCCTGACCCAGAGAATCATAAAAATTTATAAATTCAGGTTTTTCTTCTTTTTCTTTTAAACCATGGGTTGACATAGTTTATTTGGGTGACAAGTGTAAATCAAGAGCTATAAGATTAACTTAAGTAGATGAGGATGAAGCCAACGTAGAGAAAAAGAGTTAAGGGAGAAGGGAAGACAGAGAAGGCAGGGGAGGGGAGGAAAAGGGAGGGCTGGAGAAGTGAGGTGAGGAGGGAAAGGACTTAAATACCCTTATTTATATCCCTAAATCCATCTGAGCACGAAGCCTGTTCTCTTTTTGGACTTCTCATTTGTTAGAATCAATAAATGCCTTTTTTTGCTTGGGTATTGCTGAGCTGGACTTCTATCACAACAAAGGCCTGACCAAAAACTCCTCCAGGTAGAGGGCCTGGTCTGGTTCTTTATAAAACTCAGAACTGGACACAGCAGGATAACCACTTGCCATTAACCAACCACCTTAAAATATCAATGAGAATTAAAGTGAGTACTGGGAAGACGACATTTACTTTAGTTCCAACCGTTTGCTTTGTTTTCCTGGGGGGAAGGAATTATATTGCAAAACTAGTTTACCAAGGTTTATAAGGCTGGAAGTACAAACATAAATGGAATTAAAAGAAAGTTTAATTTTATTTCTCTCAAAATCAAGTGTTATTAACAATGGACATAGGTTATACAATCAATTACTAATATTTAATTTTAGTTTTTTCTTAAACATGTTATCATTCCCACATCCATTTTCAAAAATGAGATTTATAATTCATAATACCTAAAACATTTATTGAATTTGACTCTATCAAAGACCTATAGAGGGAAAATTGTCTTCATTATTTTTACCTGATATGTATAAGACTACAGGTATTCCTTGCATACATAGATTTTCTCCCACCTTTTTTCCTAAATTTAAAAAAGGTAAAATTATTCTTCAATACTACCCTCTTGTTAACCACTTCCATTTGCCTTATTTTTATAAACTCTGGCTTACATAGATGTATCAAATCTATTGTGGTGGCTTACATAAATGTATCAAATTAGTTCTTCTACAAACCTAAGAAAATAATAACCCATTGGATAACCCATTGGACACAGTATTGTAAAAACACCCTCCTATTGTATTACAATGAAAAAAAGTCAATGAACAGGCTCTAAACAAGGTTAACTATAGAAACAACAGAAGGAAGAGAAAAATCACCTTGTTTTCAGTTATTTTGAAGTCAGCTAGATGTCAAATCAACGACCAGCAAAGAATGTGGCCAATGCACTGAGACCTTCATCATGTAGATCAATCTAGAGAAAGATTTCATCCTTTCATTCATGAGAAAAGCCATCAGAATTTAAATGATAATTTCATAAAGAGTGGATTTATTCCTAAAAATTAATTGACTTGTAATTCATATACAAAGACTTGGCACCAAGATAATCACTACATATACTTAAGAAAGACATTTCAAGCTTTCAAATGTACATGGCCCATCTTAAGAATAATAAAAAGAAAATATTTAAATGTTTAAATCTGTTTTACAGTGTTACGCTATTGCACCTAGTAACAAAATAACCAAATAGAAAAAAAAATTATTCTTCTAAAAGTGGGAGCTGATACAAACATACAATACTACATATACTAAATTTGACAGCTCTTAAATAAAAGAGAAGGCATAAAAGTATGTATAAGAAATTGAAATTTCTCTTTCTACAGTTTCTACGGGCCCTTCATTTCACTACGGATTAGCAATTAAATTTCACTTTAGAAAGAGAGAAAAGATACTTATGCACACACACACACACACATACATTACACCTAATGTTAACCAATTTCAAATGGAAATCTACCTAGAAAAGTGATGGAATACTCTGATTTGAACTATTTTTCCAAAGATTAGCTAGTATTTCTCTCTGGAATCAGTATCCTTATGACCAGAGTTAGGATACAAATAGCTCTCTTGGCCTGTAGCCAGGATAAGTTGGAGTGGACAAGTGGATAACATAGGCTTAATTAACAGCTTTTCTGATTTTCATTACTCTTATACTGGAATATTTTAGTATCACTTTTTAAATAAACTACTTCAGCACAAATCTGTATTTCAGTGTCCGGTTTTGAAGAATCCAAACTAAGATGTGTAGTATTTCTTTTTTCTTCTGAATGCCTTTCAACCTTTCATAATTTTCTAGGTGTTCACCAATTGCATTTTTTCTAGTTTTTATCATGCTCAGCCTTTTCACTGCAAAAGTAATCTCATATAGTTTTAAAAAGTTAAGAATATTGAACAAACTAATAATCTTACATCCATTTTTATTTCTGCTTCGTTGACATCACCCCATTTCTCCGAGTAGTAGTGCTTATCCTCATTCCATGTTCATCAAGAGCAGTTTTTCTTTTTTAATGCTAGCTTTCTTTTTATTCGTGAATCGGTAAAAAATCAGTCTCATTCTGGATTTTAATTCTCATTTTCTTGACTATTACTGGGGTTGTGGCAATTCTGTGAATTTTCAGTAGTCCTTATTCATTTATCTATTGAATTTTAAAAACCTCTTTATGCTATTTTTTGACGTTCTTCTCTATTATTTGTATCTATGTGCTAAAGGAAGATCTGCCTTATGTCATATTTAAATTGAAAATAATTGTATTGTGATCAAACCCTACCATGTTGAAATAAGAGTGGAATTAGTGAATCTATAAAGAACATATCTACATATACATGGCTACATAAACAAATGGATAAGAGAAATCAATATGTGATAAAAATGATACTATAAATTTAAGTGGAAAGTTGGTTTTCTTTAAATCATGGATACTATTATAAGAATAACCACTAAGAAAATAAATTTAGACCCCTGCCTTATATCTTTTAAATAAGAAATTAAAAAAGGAAGAAAGAGAAAATAAAAAGCGAACAAGAAAAACAAAAAGAATTCAATTGTCTGACTCAAACTTCTGATCTGAAAAGACGGAACATAAATTCTCTCATAAGGAAGCTGTGACATAATGAATGTGAAAGTTCTACTGGCAGAACAGTAATCTGTAAATGCAAAACACAAATATTCTTATGTTTTATCCCAGGAGTGATTCCACTTTAAAAAAGGCCTGGCAGCTAGATCTTGTTATTCACTGGTGAGGTCTAGGCCACTGAGGACTAAATGCTTCTCTCAAAAGAGGAGAAATTATGACACAATGGTAAAAGAGTTTCTGTACCTCTGTGATCATAATGCAGATCATCTGCATAAAAGGAATATGAATGAGAAGTTTCTCCAGCAGATTGTAAGATAAAAAGCAAGGCAGAGGAAGTTTGCTTTCTTCTCATTAAATCAAAAAGAAATTATTCATCTCCACGAATGCAAATGAAAGCTTTCCAAATGGTGTGGTCATAACATGGTAATTAAATGCATGAGTGCCAGCCGAATTCCTTCATTTTTCCAAATTATAATAATTACAATCGACCATTACTGATAATTACAGTGATCAGAGAGTCAAATTTCAATTTTTCCTTCTCTTTTCCTGTATTAAATATATACCCACCCTCCAGTTAAACCACCAAGTTTTCTTTTTCCTTACCCAAATCCTTTGTACCCTTTTGCCCCATCCCCACATAAAACAGCTCTCTTCGTCTTCTCCTCTATTTTTATTTGCCTCATAATGACGGCTGCTCTTCCAGATTCCCCCAGGGGCTAACTGGATGTCTGACTATATAAGGAATATATGAAGGTAGGATTAAACATGTAAATTATCAATTAAAAAAGGGTTCTGTGTATTCTGAGTGCCTGAATCACTTTATACCCTTTTATTATTCTAGGAACTGAAGTAGAAGCCAGCAATCAAAGGTTCGAACAAATTTGTTGAGGAAAGCATACAACATAAAAAAAAAAAAGAAATGATCAGTTAACACTTTCAGTCTTGCGCTAACACCACGTCTCTCAGCCCACATAAATCTATCAGTTTCCTAGCTGGGCGGCATGAATAATGGCTCCTGTTGTGGGACTTTAGAAGCATTCTCTACAAATCATATCTTTAATACTTCTTCCTGTTTGCATTAATGCATTCTGTTCTCCACGTGTCTTTCTTGAAAATGAAAATGCCTCAGAGTAGTTGAGCTGCCCTTCATCATCTGTGGCATAAGTTTATTAACTTTCTTCTTTTTAAAAGTGCATATTCAGAGCAAGTATTTAGGCCATCCTGAAACACCCATTTTGGCAATCAGAATCAAAATTTCAATGCACAGAAACTTTAGCTCTACAGTAATAGCTATAAAAAGGCAGAAATAAATGAGTATATATTGTGGTGTGATTTAGTTCAGCACCAAAACATTGTAAACAGCTTGTGTGCCCATCACCAGATCCTGACTCATCATTTAAATTATAGCACAAATGTGCAAGGGAAAAATAGTCCGATGTTATAGAATGATTACATGCATACACACATACAGGGAATCCTTCACGATTAGTCAGGATTCTGACTATATATATAATTTAATGTGTGTATGCATGAGTGTGAGTACAGAGAAAGGACTGAAAGAATCTTAACCAAGTTGGTAGCTCTTTTATCTGATCAGGATCTCAGCTAAGTTTAACCTTTCAAAACTTTTCAGCTCCTGATCCTAAGTCATACCAGGTATGACAATTAAGTTTGAAAACTCATACTAGAAAAATCGCTACATACCTCGTTGCTGACTATCATTCTGGTTACCTTCAAAGCACCTTCATTGGAAACCTATGTCCACCCTTCAAAGCGATTTTTTTTAGAATGACTATCACCTATCAATCATCATGCAAAGAAGTCTGACCATCAAGTTTGTGAACTGGCCACCGTGCACTTATGTTGACGGCACTGTACAAAAAACTCAGCGAGGTTTCATAGCCTTGTTATATCAGTGTCTCGCAGCTGTGTTCATGTCAATGCTGTGGCAATGTCTTGCTGAGGGGCATTCATTACTACTGTCACCGAATGTTTTTGTGTGCTGTACGATGATGGCTCTAACAGTTATCACATGTGCAGTGATGTTTTTCTTGTAGAATTAAGAGAAAAGTGAAAAAATACATATTTTAAAAAATATTTTTGCCTGCTCGTTGGCGGCTTCTTTCATCTCCATGTCTGCCTGTCCCTCTCTGCTCTGAGGAAAACACACTGAAAACACAGCTAGAAGTTCCAGCTCTGCCCCTTGTTATTAGCTACATAGCTTTCAGCTCAACATCCAGCCTCTACCAGTTTGAGTTCTCTTTGCATTAACATGAAAATGTTCATTCATGTTTCAGGGATATTACCCTCTAAACACAACACACATAATAGTCCATAATATGCTTTTATTCAGTAGGGAAGATTTGGTCTTCTTCCCTCAGAGCAGTTACACTCCACCACTAAAGTAGTCAAAGCATCTAAACTAGATCTTGAATTAGGACCAACTTGAAATTTGATATTAATAAGAAGTAAATCCCAATTGCAAATTAAAAATCACTGAACATTTTCCTACTTGTCAAATAAGTAATTATGAGATACTGTTACCCTTTCCTTCTCATATTCCATTCACTTTTATAACACACTAATCCAGCAATTCTAGTACCCTTATCCAATGAATAAAAATCTCATTATTACGTGTTTATAACACAATTTGTCCATGGTCACAACAAAACTTCTGGTCACCCCAGTATCAAATCCCAACCTAACACTAGATATTAGTGAGTGTTACATTAAAAATAAAATGAGACTAAGAAGCTTGATACACAGTATACAGAGTAGGCTCTTTTTTAGGATCTAGTTCCTTCCAGAAACAAAATTTTATGAATGATTCAATGGATGTCCCCATAGGGTATATTAAATTGCTCAAACAGAAGAGTGAATATATATATAGATCTATAAATCTTAATAGCTGGTATGTTTTTTGAATAATGCACTGATTTTAAATGCTATAGGAACTTTTTCTTCATCCCCTTCAGAATCCTATAAAAATTAATAGCAAATTTATAAGTTACTGGATATCTTGATATCTAAATTGAATGCTGTTGTAAAGATTGATGCTCCCAA
>NW_003852419.1:10915852-10922466 GCF_000181295.1 Otolemur garnettii
CAGGGGTAATAACATGGAAAGAGCTGTCATCTCCTAGATAACAATGCCTGCTTCTGGAATGCCCACTAAAATTACCTGCCTAAGGCTGTGTTACAATATACTCTAAAATAACAATTAAAAAATATAATAAATACATAAATCAGTAACACAGCCTTTTATTATCAAGCATGATGTACTGTACATAACTGTATATGCTGTATTCTTATACAATTGACCATGCAGTAGGTTTGTGTCCACAGCACCACCCCAAACCTGTGAGTACTATGCTATATTTCGATGTTACAATGGCTACACTGCTACTGGGCAATGGGAATACTTCAGCTGCACCATAATGTCATCAGGCCACTGTCACGTTTATAGTACACAGTTGATCAAAATGTCATTATAAAATGCTGTTCTGTAGCACATGACCGCACTGTATAATCAAGGGAGACTTATTCATGACTGTGGAGGCTGGTAGTTCCCGAATCTGCAGGGTAGGCCAACATGCTGGGGATCCAGGAAGAGCTCATGTTGCAGCTCAAGCCCCCAAGCAGTCTACACGCAGAATTTCCCCTTTCTTAGAAATAATTATATTTCCCCTTTCTCTTAAAGCCTTCAACTGATTGAAGCTTCACATTATGGATGTCTTCTTTAGTCAAATGTACTGATTTAAATATTAATCTCATCTGAAAAATACCTTCAGAAGATTCAGACGTGTCTAACCAAGTATCTGAGTACCATGACCTCGTCAAGTTGATGCCTAAAATTAACCATCAAAGGCAGAAGGGCAAGAGGGCTGAATACTACATGAAACCTTTTTTATAAGGGCCTTGATACCATTGACAAGCAAGAACCTCTGTGGCCTAATCACTTCTTAAAGGCCCCACCTCTTAAAACTATCTCACAGGGAATAACTAAATTTTGGAGCAGATGTTCTATCCATAGAAGTCCATATTCAATGATCTCAAATGAAAATAACAAAAATAATAAATTCATGGGAAAACAGCAAGAATTCCATCATAGATGCATAAAAACTACTCTCTCCCAAATTCTGGGGGGAAAATTGGAATAATCAAATCATAAAACTGAGGATACAACCTGGAAAAACCAGAATAAAACTTGATTGCCCCAGATAAGACCTCAAATTAATTTGACATGACCCTTAATAAAACATCCCACCACATCAGAGACAAATTGATGAGAATATTAAACACTAATGGGAAATTTTTGCTTTGACAGCAGAATATGTGGCCAATTTGTGCCTCATCTCACCTAAACAAACCTGGAAATTTCTAAAGGTCCAATGTGAATTACAATCATCTAATAATCCTTTGAGAATCTCCAAATGGACATTGTATCTTTCTGTTGCTTATTATCTAATTTGGTTGCATCATATTCCTAACAAAAGCTACCACATTGATAAGAAAAAAACCAATACAAGACTTAAAATAACTATTAGATCTTGTCTTCCTCACCTAGAACATGCTGACTTATCTATCCAGTGATACAAGCCATATTTCACTAGAACACTTATTCATGATTGTGAATTATGGAAAGATGTGCCACTTACTTGCAAATATTATTGTCTTTATCATTTTCAATTCTCTGGAAAAAAGTTAAAGGGACCTGTAGAAGAACTAAAAAGTTATTCCCTTTAGATAAATAAAGGTTTCAGAAATCATCATGAAGCAGATATTCTGTGGAAATTTACTACTAACAGTTCTTGGAACAAGCTGCTCTTGACTTGATAGACAACTTCCTCTCAAAACCAAGGAGACAAGATCCTCTTACATGTCATCCTATCCTGTACTGAAGCCTGGAGGCAATTATAACACAATGGCAAGTATTCATATCTCTACATATAGCTAAACTTAGATTTGAACCCTGCATGTCATCCCATACATCGTCCAATCCCTTGCACAATTTCGCTTAGTTTTCCATCATACTTTTCTTCTATATTATTTTGCCATTCAGATTTAGCCTATACTGGTCTTCTTCCCAGGTATAGGATTTACAGAGACATTTACCTCTCTGCACCAGTAGTATTTCACCATGGGTGATCTCCCTCAGGGGTATCTGTAAAGTTTGTAGACATTTTAAGTTGCCATGACAAGGGGTAGATGTTATCACTGGTGCCTATTAGGTAAAAGTCAGATATGTGGCTGAACACCCTAAAATCCTTGCTACACAACAAAGAATCATCTGATGGTCACTTTACATCCCTTGATGGTCCCTACTGAAGCTTTGGTTGAATGAGAATGAAAACAGGGCACTAAAAATGAAGAGAGATGCATACACCTTGGGCATTACTGCCTGTTTTGTATCTGCATTAACCTGTAGCCCCAGAATTGATTTTAAACCCATTCATCCATCACTAAGGATCAGCCATTGTGAACAACTTTTACAAGCCAGAAGAAGGACGTAGAGGCAGCCTTTTGTTTTTAAAAGTCAATCACAAATGAACTCGTTCCACCAGGCACACTTGCTCAATACCAACCATTCAACAACAGTTACCACACATCTACACACAGGATCAAACCACTTACACCTCTAAACAGTCCTTGAACTCTGTGCTTTTCAAAACCCTTCATAAAATTAGCAGGTTTCTGTTCTTGGGGAGACTGCCTGAGTAGAGTAGTATAGTTCTGCCTTATTCTAGTAAGCAGTAAATTTATCTTTGTCTTTATATTCAAGGTAATGACAAATCCAGAATTGTCAAAGTATTATAATACCACCTCTCAATATCTGAAATAAAAATTCAAAGATGAAGTGATGGACTTTTATAAAGTAAAGACCTATGCTGATCAGGCACAACAGACTGAGTTTATATATATAGTGATGTTAGGAAGTAAGGACTTCCTCCTGTAGAAGGTCACTAGTCTAAAAAATATCCAACCATTAGCCCTTATCATTGGGTTGTATTAGCGTTGAGACTTATTTCGTTTCTTCCTTGACTCGTTCCCTGTGAAAGATTCCCTCATCCACTCAGCATAATGAGAAAATCCAGTGAAATGCAAAAAATAAATAAATAAAAGCACACCAAATTATTACTTGTACATGTATATATACACATATATACTTACATACACAATAGGAAAAGTGAAACAAGCAGCAGAATAAACAGGTTGACGACCAAAAAAATTACCAAATGGCACACTTTCAAGCCAAAACGTCTAATGATCTTATACAAAAACCTAAGTCTAATTATGTACCATATA
Organism: Otolemur garnettii; assembly: GCF_000181295.1. Taxonomy (NCBI): domain Eukaryota; kingdom Metazoa; phylum Chordata; class Mammalia; order Primates; family Galagidae; genus Otolemur; species Otolemur garnettii. Next base: position 10,919,053 of record NW_003852419.1, read on the forward strand.
GAATAATACATTTGAATAAAAAACTAAATTATACAAAATTTGGCTTTAATTATATCAAAATCTTGGTAAAATAGCCCTATACAAAGCCCTATTTGGTTACAAATCCCAGGTTAACAAAGTAAATTCTGCAAAAAGAGCTTGGTGGAACTAGTTAGAATTCACGTTATTATTGAGACGACTAGATCAACCCAGGCTAAAGTACAGGGTTTAGACACAAGGGCTCTGAGCACCCTGTGCACTCCTCCTAAACCAAAGACTTCAAAATCACTTCAGCAGAAACTTATCAGAGATGTCTGCCCTTTATTCCCCCCCTCGGAAACACACTAGAAGAAGAAAGTTGTCTTGGGGCATATGTTAAATAAAAAAACACTAATGAAAGCTGATCATCAAAATAAGAGGTCTCTGTATACTTTTCATGATAGCTGACACCACAAATAAGCAAAAAGTGTCCTCAAAAATCAGCATGCAGGTCTTGGGCCGCAGTTTGGACACACTGTTAAATTCTGGTACAGATCTGATCAAACTGTGAGTGCCAAAATCAAGAAAGAAATGATGTATTTACCTGCCCCTGCACCAAGAGGACAAAATATTTTACAGTATTTAAAGAGTCTTGACCCTCAATCTAAAATTTCTAGGAAATAGATTTTGCTTTTTCTGGTCATTCTGGTATAGCTAACCACAGATTACATCATAAGACTACCCAGATGTCACAGCACATTTCTTGGGAAGCATTTTAGTGCCAACTTATACATCATTCCAAAAACATTTATTGAATGAGAATTATGTATTAGACAAAATTTTCTGTGCTGGATATTCAGCAATATTTGTTCATGTATGGGTCACCATTTATATATGACTGGACTATTACTTAGTTCCAAAACTAACCCTTAATATCATATTCAATTTGTTGTCAATTAAGCCCCAAAATATAAACATGCAAACTTTTCTTATCTCTACACGTAATAGAAAATTCTGGCATCCTGACTTTTAGACGAACCTTAGATACTAGAAGAAAAAGTCACTTGATGCTTTAGGAAATGTTTGCCATTAAAATATCCTATTGTAACAGAGAAAAAGAAAACCCTAAAAGCCCTAAAAGGCCATTTTTAGTACCTACATTTACAGAATACTCATATTATAGAAGGTAATTTTATTACTAAAATAAAATTATTTTCTTCCATAATGGTGCAAGCATCTACCTAGTTATCTGAGCCAAACATTCAGAAGATTCCTCAGTCACTTCCAATCTATCATCAGTCTGTTTTCCCTGACAGCCACACTATCAAAATGTTTCCCAAATCCAGCCTCTCATTTCCACTGCTACAGCTAGTTCCCTAATCTTTGCCCTGATTGTCACAACACACTATATTCACTCTCCTATTGCCTTTCTTTTAGTATAATCCACTTCTCAAAGAGCAGCCAGAAAGATCACTTTAAAATGTATACCATATTATCCAGCATTCCAGCCAATGGCCCATCTTGTATAGCACAAAATCCAAACTACTGTCATGGCTTATAATGGCTGTTCCTAATCTGCTGACATGATTTTTCCTACCTCCTCCTTATTCAATATAATGCTGCCTGACTGGCTTCCTTTCTACTCTCAGAGTACATCTAGCACTTACCTGTCTTGGGCCTTTTGCACTTATTATTACATCTGCTGGAATTGACTCCCCTAAGTTTTATACAGGAGGCTCCTATTGTCAATCAAAGCTTACAACAAATGCCACCTATTCAGACAGGCCTTTCCTTTCCACGCAGTCCTCCATATTGCTCAACCTTATAGGTGAATCATAAATTGATAGCATACTTACCAACCAGGACATCGCCTCCTTGAATGGTTTCTTTCTTTTGCTCCTTTTTTTTTTCTTTTGCTCCTATATTGTCTTTCTCACCCATTAGACTATAAGTCCTACAAAATGTTCATCTGTTATATTCGGTTATGTCACCCCAGCATTCACAACAGAGCATGGCAGATAGTAGGTGCTCACTAAATATACATCATGTGAAAATATGCTTTCTAAAATGTTTAATAAGAGTTTAGAAGAAGGGTTTAGGCACAGGTGGGAGGCTGTTCCTAAACATGAGGTCAGGCACAGTTCCCACCAGAGAAGCCAGCCTTCTCTAAGAACTCAGCACAGAGGACTAAGTTCTTAACTTTCTATTTTAGAATAGTTTCAACCGCGAATAAAAGTTACAAAATGAGGAAGAGGGGCAAAATGGCCAACAGGCACCAGCCTCCGACAGAAGCTCCTGTCCAGAGGGAAGGATAATGTCTGGAAAATACCCAATAAAGTTGAAGATTGGGAGCCCAGCCAACAGAAAAGAGTGATATCTGCAGGACACCCTCTGCTGAGGCAAGTTGAGACTCCAAGAAAGCAATTTACAGGTACATAATACATCCCAAAGGAAAAGTGTCTGTCCCCTCCCCCAAGAAAGTTGTGGTTTTCTCTTTATCTGCTCCTGTAAGTTTTCTACAGGCGAGCAGTGAACTGAGGACCTATTATCTCACCCCACATGTCAGAACCCCAGGAAGGGGGGCTACTCCCCTAGAGGGACCCTGCTGAGATCCTAACACTCTCACCTGGCAGAAAAAACAAACAAACATTTTCACTACCATTTTGAATTTCCAGTCTACCCTTCCCCCCTTGCCTACAGAGACAGTGGGGCAGGCACAAGAGTAGCATCCCAGCTACTTGGGAGGCTGAGGCAGGAGACTTGCTTGGGCCCAGGAGTTGGAGGTTGCTGTGAGCTGTGATGCCACGGCACTCTACCCAGAGGGACAGCTTGAGGCTCTGTCTCAAAAAAAAAAAGAGATACTCTAATAGACATGAGCAACTTGATTTCTTCCAGCTCCATCACAGTTGGAGATGTTAATACTCCTTTCACAGTGTTGGATAGATCCTCCAACAAGAAACTTAGCAAAGAAATTTTAGATTTAAACTTAACCATTCAGCATTTGGATTTAACAGACATCTACAGATCATTTCATCCTAACAAAACTGAATACACATTTTTCTCATGGGCCCATGGGACATACTCCAAAATTGACCACATCTTAGGTCACAAGTCTAACCTCAGCAAATTTAAAAGAATAGAAATTATTCCTTGCATCTTCTCAGACCATCATGGAATAAAAGTTGAACTCAGTAACGACAGGAATCTGCAGACTCATACAAAAACATGGAAGCTAAATAACCTTACACTGAATGATAGGTGGGTCAGAGATGAAATCAAGAAGGAAATTACCAAATTTTTGGAACAAAACGAAAATGAAGATACAAGTTACCAGAACCTCTGGGATACTGCAAAGGCAGTCCTAAGAGGGAAATTTATAGCACTGCAAGCCGTCCTCAAGAAAACGGAAAAAGAGGAAGTTAACAACTTAATGGGACATCTCAAGCAACTGGAAAA
>NW_003852419.1:10923257-10939662 GCF_000181295.1 Otolemur garnettii
TGATAATATCCAGCATCCCTTCATGATCAGAACACTTAAGAAAATTGGTATAGAAGAGACATTTCTTAAACTGATAGAGACCATCTACAGTAAACCCACAGCCAATATTGTACTGAATGGAGTTAAATTGAAAACATTTCCATTCAGATCAAGAACCAGGCAACGTAGCCCATTGTCTCCATTGCTCTTTAACATTGCAATGGAAGTTTTAGCCATCTCAATTAGGGAAGAAAAGGCAATCAAGGGTACCTACATAGGATCAGAAGAGATAAAACTTTCACTCTTAGCAGATAACATGACTGTATACCTTGAAAATACCAGAGATTCTACTACAAAACTCTTAGACATGATCAAGGAATACAGCAGAGTCTCAGGCTACAAAATCAACACTCATAAATGGGTAGCCTTCATATATACCAACAATAAACAATGTTTATTGCAGCTCAATTCATAATTGCTAGGTCATGGAAGAAGCCCAAGAGCCCATTGATCAACAGATGGATCAATAAATTGTGGTATATATATGCTGTGGAATATCATGCATTAAGTCTTAAGTCTCCATTAAGAAAGATGGAGACTTTACCTCCTTCATGTTTACATGGATGGGGCTGGAAAATATTCTTCTTAGCAAAGTATCCCAAGAATGGAAGAAAAAGTATCCAATGTACTCAGCCCTACTATGAAACTAATTTATAGCTTTCATAGGAAAGCTATAACCCAATTTTAGCCCAGGAATGTGGGGAGAGGGAAGAGAGGGGAGGGAAGAGGGGAGGAGGGAGGGTGATTGGTGGGATCACACCTGTGCTTCATCCTATAAGGGTACATGTGAATCTCTCTAAATGTAGAATATAAATGTCTTAACACAATAACTAAGAAAAAGACATGAAGGCTATGTTAACCAGTTAGATGAAAGTATTTCAAATTGTATACAGAAACAGTACACTGTACCCTAGCTATGTACACAGCTATGATTTAATAAAAAAAAAAAATAAAAGTTACAAAATGGTTGCAAACATCCTGTGCCCTTAACCATTATTTTAATTATTGACTTTTTTAAAAATCTCTTCCTTTCTCTTCCCTATGTACATTTTTTGAACTATTTGAGAATAAAGTACATCTTCCCCCACTGACATCTACATGCTTCTGTGAAAATTTCATAACAAGACATTCTTTTACATAATCATAATATAATTATCAAAGTCAGGAAATTAACATTGATGTAATATAGTATCTAATTTACAGGCCTTTAACATTGTTCCTATAATGACCTCTATAAGCAAAAGACACTCTTGGATTATTCATTTGTCTTATCTCTTTAGATTTTTTATTCTTTTTTTCTGTTTCTTTCATTTTATTTATTTATTTATTTTTTTAATGAGAAAGAGTCTCATTCTGTTTACCCAGGTGAGAGAGCAGTGGCATTAGCCTAGTTCATACAATCTCAAACTCCTGAGCAATCCTACTGCCTCAGCCTTCTGAGTAGCTGCGCCTACAGGTGTCTGCCATAACACCCAACTCATCTTTTCTATTGTTTTAGAAATCGGGTCTTGCTCTTGCCCAGGCTGATCTCAAACTCCTGAGCTCAAGGGATCTTCCTGCCTCAGCCTCCCAGAGTGCTAGGATTACAGGCATGAGCCACCATGCCCAGCCTCTTTAGACTTTTTGAATCTATAAAACCCTCCACCTTTCTTCATCTTTTACAATGATGAAGAAGTCTCTAAGCAGCAGTTCTCAACCTGTGGGTCACAACCACTTTGGACTGTATTAAAGGCTCACAGCATTAGGAAGGTTGAGAACCACTGCAAAGTAAAAAGTCAGTTAATGTTGAAGAATATCTCTCAATTTGGGCTTGTTTGTTGCTTGCGATTATATAAAATGATGATTCAAGCTGTGTAATCTAATATGGTAAAGGACTGACATGTAGACTAAAAATAAATACTAAATGTTTTATTTACTTGAAGAAAAAACTATGGAAGAAAACCTGAGTTCTCGTCAAGGAAGAAGAAGACAGACAGGCTATTCAAACTCGCCAGTTGGCATAGGAGATTCAGAGGGGATGTTGACCCTGGAGTTTGTCCTGGAATTATGACAGAAGTAAGAAGGAAGTGAATTAAATTGGGTATATAAAATGGTAGAAGAGGAAAATAGTAATTTTTCCTAAGAAAACTCATGTTTTCTTTCATATTTTTTGTCAACTAATACAAAACATTTATTGCTAAATTTTAGTCCATTGTATATTGGTGTGTCTTTACCATGGTAGAATACACTGCCTGGAAACACACCCCAAAGTGTCCTGTGAAATGAAAATTGCCTTGTGTTACTCCTGTATATGAGACTTCGGATTTGGAGCTACTTCTTTCACCTCCACTTGCTGGATTTCCTATAACATCTGAAGTGTCACCAGGTAGAAGCCTTCCTTCTAGAAATCACTTCCATTAGGGAACAATTAAGATTAGCTATTTTCCACTCACAGCAGATTGGGGCGGTTGGAGTTAAGAGGTTAGAGACTTGGCAACTTTAATGTGGCAGACTTTTTGCAAGGAGAGTTGAAAACAGGGCTATTACAAGGATTCCCTTGTGCACTAAAAGCTTCAAGAACAGAAAATTCTTAGAACCTGCAACAACTTTAAAAACGAAACAGTTACATTTTAAATATATATATATAGGAGAAGAAATTGGAAGACTACAGAGTTCCAGCTGAGGCAATCATTGAATTTTATGGTCACTCAGTCTAAAGCGTTTAAATTTAACAATTAAAAAGACCCTGGGGAAGAAAGTAATGTTTCATTTTGGTGCTTTAAACCTGTTGTTTATGTTTCACTGAGTGAGTTCTCAAAATTTTCATCTGTTCTTGCTTAAAGCTAGAGGTACAAATATTTGAGATCTAGAAAAAGATTATGAATCAAGACAAACATTCAACTTACTTTAAAGAAACAAAAGAATTCTCAAAATTTCAGGGAACTGAGATGGGGAAAAAAATTACATTATCACCAAAATGTAAACTCAAAGATGCCATGCATTTAAAAGAATAAAATGCAAGTTTCAAAAGAAAAATAGAATAATACCTACCTCTGTTTCTTTGGCAAAAACTCTCTTATTATAAATACTATAAATGTTTTCTTACACATAGATTATTGGGTCCCAACAGAAAAAGCTTTTTACACTTGATCTTAACCAAAAGACTAAGAAGTGATACAAAAAGTTTTTTAAATCGTAAGAAATGTATTTATGAAGGAATCAAAACAAACATCTAGGCATGTAATTTCTTCAGCTAGATAACACTTACCCTTTCGCTATATTCAGAATGCCATTAACACCAGACAATATATGTTAATCTTTCATGATCCCTATTATTAACTGCTAAACTACAAAGAATAAAACAAGGACATAAAAACTCCACTATTTATTTATATTCAGTCTTGGTCAGCTTTCACCTTCTCTATCATAGGTACCTATCAAATTAAGTGAAACCAAATGTTGAAAGAAAGGAATAACATAAAATCTTGACAGAAGAGATAACATTAGCTTAATGTGTTAATGTTGCCTGTATATTCTAATACTGGATAAACAGAGAGAAGGTATTAGCTTAAACATTTTGACAAGTATGACCAGTGAGGAGTTCATGAGCCATCCACAAAATTTGTTTGTGTAAATAATATTTAAGTAAATCTCACATGCCATTTATTCTGATCAAGGCTGGGGATAAAACAGGGAAGCAGATGGTCAACGTTCTCACTTGCCATTTATCTCAAATATAGTAATAGAAACTATGAGAAAAGTAAAGCAGGATAATATGTGAAGAACTGGCAAGTGGGAAGGAAAAATAGTGTTAGAGTGGTCTGGGAAAGCCTTTCCCAGGAAGTGACATGTAAACTAAAACATCACAAGTAAGAGGCGACAGCTATAAAATGACTTGACAGCAGAGCATTCCTGGTGAAGAGGGTAGATGCAAAGGTCTGCCTGATTGGAAGAAAGAAAGAGGAGCACTTTGGTTTGGTTCAGTGAACACCCACCCCTACATTTACTGGCACACGCCTTCTGTCAATCCAGTCAAAACAATCAAAATAGACTAACTGCTTGTGTTAGTCTATTTGTGTGGGGTTGAGTGTGGGGTTTCCTCACTTTGGAGCACAACATGGATCGAAGATGGCAAACTTGGTCTAGAAAAGGCTTTCTCAATAACCATGGTTCTTTCTGGTAAAACTCTGCTCAGTTCCTCTTTAGAGAGCTTATGGGTTGTCTTTGAATCTTGACTCTTAAAATAGTGCCTTTGTAAAAATCTGCAGAGAGGAATATCAACACTTGGCATGCCATCTGCATAGAGCTAATTATATGCACTTGTTATTTGTCACTATAAGATATTTCAGAATGAAATGTGCGAACCATCTGCCAACAACTTTATTCACATCTCTTGGATCATCAACAAGAAACCTTATACTTCTTTCCCCCACCCCCACCTCAGGGAACACAAATTGTAATAGGCAAAAGGTGGGTAGATTAAAAAAATCTAAAAATGACTTTGGCATGTACCAGAAAATAGGAGTTATTTTCAGTAGAATGTCCTAGAATCATTTGGATCCATTACTCTGTGTGTGTCCTTGATACAGTATAATACAAACCAAAGCTAACTCCCTGAGTGTCAGACAGACACCAGTGCTTTTGGCATTGTTTACATGATTGTTGGGCAAGAAAGGACAAAGTATCCATGAGCTTAAAATAAGTTGCAGTTTGCCATTTGATTATGTAAATATGTGGTTGCATGATCCCCAAATTCTCCAAATCACATTTTATGCACAAAGGCAAAACCAGCTTTTGTGTTCTGAAAAGCAGGTGCACAATTATTCCTGCAAAGAAAAAGAGAGTCATTTGCAGTGATTTGGGGGGAGATGATTGAGCAATTACAGACATACATGCTAATTTTGTTTCACCCTCTGACCATCTTCTATTTGCAAAATGGATAGTTTTTTTTTTTCTCTCTCTCTTTGATAAGAGAAAGTGGCTGCAGAAACAAAGATAAGGAAGTTGGACTATTTAAGCTGCTGCCAATGGATAGCAACCTGGCCCTACTTGTTCAAGCATTTCTGAGTACTTGTCACAGCTTGACATTTAAAAAAAATTCCCAGGCAATCTAATTCATGTGTTACTGACTCTAAGTTGTCTGAACATTCCCACAGAAATTCAATATCATTTCAACATTTATAATTTTTTTCATATGTATCATTATTTTCATAGATCCATAAAAAATCAACTTTTCCTATTGGCTCAAAGTTTCCAATTTGCCATAACATATTAGCGAACATGTGAAAATCCCATTTCATGTCCAGAATAAAGTTCTTATAGTTAACTTGACATGTGTACCACCATTCTTTGCTTCAACACGTATGATTTTTTTAAATCTATTTTCTAATAGTACATTTGGAAAGATATTGAGAGGTAAGGGTGGAAAATCAAAGCACCCTATACTTTGATTTACAAATTCACCTCCCTTTCTTATTACCTGTGGTTCCCTCAAAAAAAAAGGGGGGGTCACATATGTTTTGTCATATTATATAAGATTAAAACTTGAATGATTCTGGGTGTGGCACCTGTGGCTCAAAGGGGTAGGGCACTGGCCCCATATACCAGAGGTGGCTGGTTCAAACCCAGCCCCAGCCAAAAACTGCAAAAAAAAAAAAAAACTTGAATGATGCTAGAAGCTGTGAAACACCCAGATACTACTGGAACTCAATACTATACTAAGTCAAGTTTTGATTTCCAAAATTAAAATTTTATAAATAAAGTCAGCCTAAACATATACATCTAAAAGTTTTATACATACACATGCACATATGTGTATGAGTATGGAGATGTGTACACATTGGTCTTTAAACTTTTAAATCTATATTTTAAAGATCATATGAAGAATTTCTAATGTTAGAAAACTATTTTGTATAATTCAAAATTATTGAAATGTCAATTACCTTTGAACACTACCCCATTAAAACAACTTGGGAGATATCCAAATACAGACATTTTACTCTAATAAGTAGTCTGATAGGGCTTCTGGTGAACCATTAGAATAGAAACACTTGGTACAAATGCATTACAACCAAGTACTATAAATAGCCTTTTATAATATCCTGGATAATAAGGCAGAAAAATATATCTGGACATTTATTAATTCTAGATTACAAAAGCAAAACAAGAAAAATGTCTTGATCTAAAGAATATAGACACATGCATCAGTACTGCTTGGTAAAAAGCCTCAAAGCATTTACCACTGTACTCCATCCTGGGTTATTCTGTTCAAGTTCATGAATGCTATGAATAAGGAAAAAGTGATATGCTTACTATTTAGTATGTGCTTATGAACAGAACCTGAGGAATTATCAACACATGGGGTGAGTCAGAATTAAAAGTAACAGGATGAACTAATGGGCCAAATTTATCAAAATAAAATAAATACATATGAAAGCACTCTGTACTTTATCAAAATTATGGAAGCACAGCACAAAGTAGCCAAGATAGACTAGACTCTTTGCTCTACTACCTAACTCACTGCATAAAGGGGAGCAAGGTGCTTCATCTCTGTGCGCTTCAATTTATTCATTCTGCAAGAGTAGTGATCTTATGAATATTGCAGGATTAAATGACTTTAAGGGACTATCAGTCACAGTCAGTATTAAATTACTCCTGTGTTTACTTTAAAAAGGAACTATTTTGACTAAAATCTCAATGTCAATCAACAGTGCCATAAGATTGCCAAACATATTGACCATGGACTGCATTCCTACTTCAAAGAAAATACCAAGACTGAGAAGTCTATGGGAATGTTGACACATGTCTACCCAGCCCTTAGCCAAGCTCTTCCTTCCTGGTTCAACTGCCTTCTGCTGTTTGCCTCTTTTTTCATTTCTCTGTGTGTATCTCTGTTACATATCTCTTTTCTTCCTTAGTCTTCCTTCTTCTTCTTCCTCCTCTTCTTCTTCTCCTTTTTTTTCCTCTCTCCTAGACACACACACACACACACACACACACACACACACACACTTCTTTTATAACCCTTTTGAGGAAACCTCAACATTCCTGAGTACATCTAGGGGAGAGTAAAGACAAGCCGGTGAAAGCTGGAAGCTGCTTTAGAAACACAGACTGCTGGGCCCAGGGAGGAAGAGCCTGGCAGAGACACGTGCAAGTTGTCTCAGGACCCCCAAAGTCAGACAGTTTAAACTAAGTCTGTGCAGCTTAACAGCGTGAACAAGAAAACTAAACGGGGAAGTCACAGGGAAGAAGATACTTGGATTAAAAATACAAACAAATTTTTTCTAAACCTGTCTGGAATTAGGATAGTATTAGGAAGTGAGGGACTGGAGAGCCTATGATTATATGTAATAACAGTTGGACTTGGACATCTTTCAAAACCCCTTGTCAACTTAGGGACACAAATACTGACTGTGTATGCTGTGATTTGAAGAGAGATAGAGGCTCTCCAATAAAGCAAACAGGTAACTACAAATATCACCTGGCCAAAATGAAACAAGATTTGCATTGTTTTTTGGTTTGGGACATTGAAAGCTCTTGTCAAAGATGAAAATATTATCTTGGAGGGTGATTTTTAATCATTATCATTTGACTGTGAACTTATTTCCCAACTAGGACAAAGGACATATGTATTAACTAAAATGGAATTCATTTTTATATATCAAATAGGGAAATTGTAAGAAGCTATGAGCTATACAATACAATCCATTGGATTATGGGCTTCCTTTTGCTTTAATGTTTACTATTCAGGAAGGCATTCTTACTTCTGTGATAATTGAATGATAAACCTCTGCAAAATAGCTATGCCACGAAGGTATCACTTGACTTGACCACATAGATACGAGAAACGCTGAATATAATTAAACTAAAATATTACTATTTAAAATAAATATAAAATGCCACTGCTTTGCTAAGTATGTTAAAAATAAAAAAGAAACCTCCCCATATTCCTCACTAATATCTGCAATCTAAGTTCCATTATCAATTCTCTTTAAAGACGAAATGCAAATATAACAGGAAAGAGGACACTCAGCATGCAAAACGTAACTACTTCTGGAACATCACCCCCCAAAAACCTACTTTTGATATATTTGCATATAGCTATAATCACCTTGAAATTTTACTACTTGCTACTGAGAATATAAAGAGATTACTCAGTTTATATGATCCCTTAGGAAGCAGAATATTTTTAATAGGCTAACATTAACCACGGAAGCTAAAACTGAATTTTTTTCCCTCACTTTTCATTTATAAAATTGAGAAAATAAACACTCCGAGAGAGAACGATGCTCTAGAACAGCATCATACGCTCAGACACTCCCCTAGCCTCTTCTGGTTCCTCCAGAATGCCAAGCTGAAAGGGAAAGAGGTTTTCTGGACGAATTTAGAGAAATCAAGTTTGAAGCGGTGTTGGTGGAGAAGAGAACAGAGTGAGCATGAGCAACAAGTACACAGTATTGCAGACAGAAAGTCAGAGGTGGGCTCTGCAGGTGCCCTGAACATGGAAAAGGGGAGGAAGGGATGGGAAACAACAGGGGAGGGAGGGAGAGGAGAGAGAATCCAGAGACGCTTTAAATGGAGAAGAAAATAAATGAAACACATTACCCAGAAATGCTGTGACAGTTGACTGTGCCCAATGTAAAGGTCATGAGGAATAACTCGAGTAGTTCCAGAAGACAGATATTTTTATTCTGTTCCTGCTGCCCATTTCATTTTGTTCAGAACAAACAAGTGAACTTTTCTAAGATAATTAATGAAGAAACCTTTAAGGCCTTAGAATTTTATATTACTGCCACAAGCCTGTTTCTGCCTCCTCCACACATGGTGATATTGGAACATATCTTTTATTTCTTGTATCCCAAAGGTCATTCTGCAAATTCAAACATCAAAGGAAAAGCAAACTGGTAAATTCTTTTTCTTACTTTAACAATTCTTTCACAAGTTCCATTTTGCTTTTTTATTTTTCCTCTCACAATAAGTCTGAAAAGTACAAACTTAGTAAATCTGCTGCTAAGCCAGGAAATCAGTCCTTGCCAAATGGTAAAAAATTGGATTATAGGTACAATGGCTCACAATGCTGGTTCTTCCTACCAGGAAAACCATATGACTTAGGGTAAATTTTTTTCCCCTCTCTAAAGTTTTATTTTGTCCACTGAAAAAATAAGAATCCTTAATTTAGTGCTTGCTGATGTCTCTCTTTTAAAATTTCATTATTCTGTAATTAACCACAAAGCATCGTAATAAGAAAATTTCCATTGTGGTGGGTGCCTGTAGTCCCAGCTACTCGGGAGGCTGAGGCAAGAGCTAATCCCAAGAGCTGGAGGTTGCTGTGAGCTGTGATGCCACAGCACTCTACCCAGGGTAACAGAGTAAGACTCTATCTCTTAAAAAAAAAAAAAAAAATTTCCAAAACATAGTCAATTATTTAATTATTTTTATTTGACTTAGTACTTCATATTATACATATTTAATGTACTTCGGACATATTTAAGCACAGTATATACTGTAATCAACATTTTCCTCATAATTTTATAATGCTTCTAATTCTGCTTTGCTCTTATAAGACTAGTTTCAGCTTAACTGTCCTACTAAAATGGAAGGCATTACAATCTATTGAAAGGCACACCCACACCCACAGACAAAACACACCCGAACCTTCTATTTCTTGCCATCAAACATAATATAGTTGATAAAAAAGGAAGAAAAGAGATGATGTCACATTAATTGGACAATAATGAAATATATAATTAGGTACGTCATAGTATCAAGAATCAAGAAAAATGGATCTCAAAAAGTAAGTAAAAGTTGTTAGCAATAACAAAAGTAGTGTAAAAATTATGTTTTTTTAAAAAGAAAGACTGAACTTTGGATTACCCATGAAAATGTATGTAAAAACACATGACCTTTAAAGTGCAATTCTGTAAGATACAAATGATTATATAGTGGAAAGTAGGAGAATGATCTCAAAGCAGTAATCTATGGGAAATCTGAGCAAACTCCTGGGGTACAAAAGTTATTGAAACCATCAAAAGATGTTCCAGTATTCAAATTATGAAAACTACTACTGACTTCAAATTATGAAAACTACCACCAACTTGATATCCAGGAAAAATCTGTAGAAATGCAATTTAAAAGCCAAAGATTGTAATATTATAATAAAATATACTTCTACACACAAATTTTCTTTTTATGGGTGAGGTATAGAAAATATAGTGATATAGAAAGATAAGATAAAGGTAAAAATTTGAAAAGATATAGCAAGCAAAAGTAACAAAAGTAAAACTGGAATAGTTACATTAATTCGAAGTAAGTAAACTTAAGGAGAACGGACATTAAGGGAGATATGACTTAAGTATAAAATGTTTTATTCACTCGTAGGATAAAATAATTCTAAATTTGTTTGCAACTAATATAGTAGTTTCAAAATATATGAAGAAAATTGATATAACAAGAAGAAATTAACAAAGCCATAAGTATTGCAGGAGTTTTTAATATAATTTTCTCAGTCACATAGGAAAGGGAAAAAATTGGAAGGGTGTGGAAGATTTAAACAAAATGACTAACAAATCTGTCCTGATAACACATTTGGTGCCTTAAACCCCAAAACCATAGAATGCAAAATATGTATAAGGATACCTAAAACATTTGCAAACATTGACCAATAAAATCCCAACATATTTCTAATTATTAAAATCATATAACAAATGTCAAATCACAGTGGAATATAGACATAAATCAATGTTTCTAAATACTTCATACATTAAGAAATATAATTATTTAGAACCTACAAGAATATAACTTACATCAAATGTTTTAAGAAATATGCATATGAAAATGACCCTGCCAACAAATGTAAATTTTCCAAGATGTGAATAGTCTTAAAACTTTTAAAGAAACTGAATCCACTCAGTGGGTAGGACATCGGGTCCATATACCAAGGGTGGCAGGTTTGAACCGAGCCCGGCCAAACTGCAACAAACAATAGCCGGGCATTGTGGCAGGTGCCGGTAGTCCCCAGCTACTTGGGAGGCTGAGGCAAGAGAATCACCTAGACCCAGGAGTTGGAGGTTGCTGTAAGCTGTGATACCACAGCACTTACCGAGGGCAATAAAGTAAGACTCTGTCTCTAAAAAAAAAAAAAAAGAAAGAAAGAAAGAAAAGAAATTGAATCCATAATTTAAAATATTCCCACAATAACTAAGTACAATGATTCACACCCAATATCCTAAGACTCTGGGAGTCTGAGGCAGGTGGATTGCATGAGCTTCGGACTTTGAGACCAGCCTGAGCAAGTCCAAGGCCCCCATCTCTACTAACAATAGGAAAAAAAAAAAAACTAGCCAGATGTAGTAGTGGGTGCCTGGCTAACGCAAGAGGATACCTCAAAGCCCAAGACTTTGAGGTTGCTATAAGCTATGATGCCATGGCACTCTATCTAAGAAACAGGGTGAAATTCTGTCTCAAAAATAAAAAATGAAATGAAATATAATAAAATATTCCCACAAGGAAAACCAGCGCTAGTAGCCTCAAGTATTAATTCTACCAAACATTCAAGATCAGTTCAATTCGGATGTCAAGATACTCAAGGATATTTTGACTTAGGAAAGTTACAGGCAAATCCCATCTATAAATATACATGCAAAAATCCTAACAAATGTTTGCAGACTCAGAAACATGTAAGAGGTACAACAAAGATAAATTTACCTCAGGAACAGAAGATTAGATTAACAGTTTGAAAACTAACTACTACCGTAGGACACGTTAACAAAAGGAAAAAACATTACATAATTATCTCGATAGACCAGATAAAGCTTTAAATAATATTCACCATTTATTCATTATAACTCTTAATGAACTAGGAATGAAAAGAACACTTGCTTAATGTAAGGAAGGATAATTGTAGAAAACCTGTAATAATTTTTTGCTCTTGTTAAAGCGGCATGGTGGCTTGAGGTAGTCACTAAAAGAACTGAAAAAAGCAATTAAAGTTTTAGCAAGAAAAAGAAAGCCTACTAATGACTTGCACAGCAATCTGGGGCCCATCCTAGTGACGGTAGTCTCCATGGAAAGCACAGTTTGGGGTTTTATACACAAGTTTGAAGAGTATTAGCTCTTGAAAGTCTCCCAGAGTCTTAACACTGTTCTCAGAATAATCCACCTGCAAGATGGTAATCAGCCTGATACCCACAGTAGCCCAGGTAAGCCTGACCTAAACCACTCCAAAAGAGTCTAACCACATTCATCCTCTACCCTGCTCATATCCAGCTAACCGCCTAACACTTTCACTAAGTGATAAAAGTTGAAAACTTTACTTAGCAATCAAATTGGAGAAAAGCATACCTTGCTATGACCACTTCCATTCAACCTTGACCCAGCAAGAAAAATACCCAAGAAATAAAAGTATAAAAATTTAAAATAAAAAAACAAACTACCATTGTTGATAGAAGATATGATTCTGTAAGTAAAAAATTCATAATAAACTGCAGGAGAATTATTAGACCTAATTACCAAGTTTAGCAAAGTAACTGGATTTATTATTTATGTAAAAAAATCAGTTGTATTTCTATGTACAATAAACAGAAAACAAAAAGATTGTATTTAGAATAACTTAAAAAATCATCAAACTAAAAATCTGTAAGGTCTCTATGGAAAACACTGAGATAAAATTGAAAGAATGTTAAGAAAACTTATAAAGTGAGACATATCACCTTTTAATTAACCATAAGACTTAACATTAAAAATATCAATCTCTCCAAATTGACCTATAAACTGAATGCAATCCCAATGAGAATTGCAACAGATTTTTTTTTCCCCGTAATGTGACAAGCTGTTTCTATAATTTACATGAAATTGCAAAAGATCAAGAATAGCCAAGACTATTTTCAACTGACTTGTGCTCTTAAAAATTATTGAGGTCTTCAAAGACTTTTATGTGGGTAATATCTATTAATATTTATTAAATATTAGGAGTTTTAAATATTTATGACTTATTTCAATTTAATGTAAGAAAAATATCATATTTGCCAAAATAAAAATAATCAGTACAAGCGGGGCCTTGTTTTGTATCTTTGCTGACGCCTTTAAAATCTGGCTGAATAGAAGGTTGAATTAACTCTGTTGTGTGTGCTGTTTGGTTGAAGCATATGAAGAAAATGTAGTTATAAAAGATGAGATCATGGACATCCTGAAAGAGTTTTGGGTTGCATATTTACTTGGAGAACTACTAAGAGAAAATGTTACAGTAAAATGACTATGGAATGACAACCTACTCTACTTATTTCAAAGAGGAAATTACTAAAACAATACAGTGTTGACAGAACAAGACAAAACAGACCAATGCAAAAAAAAAAAAAAATGTCCTAGAAACAGACATACAGATTCATGGATTGTTCATGGATGACAAAAGTGACGCTGGGAGGCCATGAGGAAAGGATGGTCTTTTTGGTGATACTGGGATAACCGAATACCCACGTGAGAAGCAATCTAATTTTATTACTCTCCTTACCATAAAAAAAAATCATATCAGGTGGATTTTAGAACAAAATGATGAAGGTTTTAAAAGAGTAGAGAAGAATACTATAAAGTCTTCAGGAAAGGGAAACATTTTTATTTTTTGCTCTTAACAGAAAGCAAAAAGCACTAAACATAAAGGTGAAGATGAACATTTTGAACTGTGTTAAAATTATTTTTCCCCAAATGTATCAAGAGAATTGAAAACCAAGCCATAGAGACGATGTTTAAAATTCGTAGAATAAAGGGAAAGCAAATGCAGGATACAGAAGTGCATAGTAGAATATATATCCAAATAGCCAATAGTCAAATTGAAAGTTGATTCCCCTCATTATGCATCAGAGAAATGCAAATTAAAACCGTAATGATACATCACTACACACCCACCAGAATGACTAATTAAAAAGACTGACAATGTAAGTGTTAGCAAGGGTGAGGAGAAATTTTTACTCTCATAAAGTCTGATGTCATGTACTAAAGCTGAAGACTTGCCCTCTAAAGCCCAGCAATTTCATCTGTATGTGTATAGACAGTTCAAATTCATTCATAAGCACCAAGAGACAGATAAGATTCTGGAGGGGAGGAGTGAAGGGGATGGGGGAGTCACAGTATATGGCACACCTCTTGGGGCAGGACACGATTATAAGAGGGACTTTATCTAACAAATGCAATCAGTGTATCCTAATTCTTTGTACCCTCAATGAATCCCAAATAATAAAAAATGATTCCCATAGCAAAATTCTTTATTCACAGCCAAAAGCTGAACTCAATCCCAAATGTCTATCCAGTTGATAGTGTGATTTAATTGTATTCATTAAACACTATAACAGCAATGAAAATGAACAGACAAGAGTTAGACATAGAGACCTGGCTGAACCTTACAAAGAAAGTGTTAAGCAGTAAAGCTATACACAAAAAGAACATTTATTATGGAAATCAATTTTTATAACTAAGTTTTTTTGTATGTATTGTTTTCACAGTGAAAGTGACTTGGAGGTATGGAGAAGAACACCTTTACACTGTTGGTGGGACTCCACCCTCTTTGGAATGAAGTATGGAAAATCCTCAAGGAACTCAAATCAGACCTCCTATTTCATCCCACAATCCCACTACTAGGCATCTACACAGAAGAAAATAAATCATTTTATCATAAAGACATTAGCACTGGATTATTTATTACAGCTCAATTTCTAATCTCCAAGATATGGAAACAACCTAAATACCCATCAACTCAGCAATGGATTAACAAACTATGGTATATGTATACTATGGAGTACTATTCAGCCATAAGAAAAGATGGTGACTTTATATCTTTAGTATTAACCTGGATGGAATTGAAACATATTCTTCTTAGTAAACTGGAATGGGAAAAAGCAAATATCCAATGCACTCAATTTTATTATGAAGCCAGTAGACAATCTAATTCAAGCCCACAGAGGAGTAAAACTCCATTCAATTCAAACTGGGGAGAGCAGGAATGAGGGAGAGAGAAAGGGGAGAACAGGGGGATTGCTATGCTCCCACTTAATGGACACAATATAGGGGTGTATGGCACACTTTCTGGGTGTGAGACACAACTACAAGATTCAAATTCAAATATTGTGACCTGGTTATTTGTACCCTCACATTAACCTGAAATTTTAAAAAACTGGTGTTAAGAATAATGTTATTAATGTAATAACATTTATGAATACACACGTGCTAGAAGCCACAGTACTTAATATGAACGATCTTATTCATTCTTGAAAACAACCCCTAATTTATAGATGAATAATCGGAGACATGGAAAAGTTAAACAACATTCCATAATCAAAAGTGACAGAACTAAAAATAAACACATTAATAGTTCTGATCTGAAAGCACTCAGAGCATGTAGTCGGTCTTAAGTACATTACCTCATTTAACCTGTTAATTTGCAATGAAGGGGCTATTATTTGCATTCTATATGAGAAAAAAATGAGCCCTGCAGAGGTTTAATTACATGTTCAAGGTCAAAAAGCAAGGGGGAATCACAGACTTCTACCAGCTACACTACATGCTTTTGTTTAGTAAGTCAAACAGGCTTCCTTTAGAAAAAAAATATTACTCTCTACAAATCCATTGAAATAAATTAGCACCCTTGCCCATACCAAGCAATTTGGTGAGCAAAATATGCTATACTGAACCATTTGACCTGTTTATTCTAAAATGTAAGATGTCTCCCTATTCCTCAAATAAGAATTGAGAAGTAATAGGAATTTGCTTCTGGTTTTCTTTGGCAGTATGTGACTGATGATTTCACATTTATAAAATTGGACCCTTAGACCCAAGCAGGACTAGTTCTGGCAATTAGGGAACCCAGTTTGAAAAAATTATGCAGAGCAACCAACCAGAGAAACAGTCAACACTGCTTCTGGGATACCAGTGGCTAATTCCTCAGAGCAGCAGCAGAACCTTGTGTCTTTATCACAAACTGCGAATGTGACAACTCAAGAAACCATATGAGGGACAGAATTATAAGAGGGTCTCTATCTAACCAATGCAACCACTGTAACCTGGTTCTTTGTACTCTCAATGAATCCTCAACAATAATAATAATAAAGGAATACAGCATAATGGATTAAAAAAAAAAACACAGATGAGAAAGCTCTAAAGGGAAGAAGAGAAGATTGTGCAGAGAGAATGGAGAAAGGAGGAAGGGGTGGTAATGACCCACACACACAAAGGCAGGAGAGAAGAATGAGGCCAAAGAGCCAGAACAAAATATTAAAACAGAATTTTCATTTCTGATACATGTAACTGGGCAGAGGGGTATAAATAATACTCTTCTGCCCCAGGGGAAAAAAATACGCAGTCAGAGAAAAGGATGATGATAGGAACCTCTATCTTAAACTCT
>NW_003852419.1:10941043-10942354 GCF_000181295.1 Otolemur garnettii
AGAGCAATTTGTAACCAGTGGTGATTTTGTCCCACAAGAGACATTTTTGATCAACACAACGGAGAGGTTCTACTGTATGCTAGTGGGGAGAGGCCAGGGATGCTGCTATAAACATCCCATGAGGCACAGGAGAGCCCCTACAACAAAGAACTATCCAGCCCAAATGTCCAGAGTACAGTACCAAGGCTGAGAAACCCTTCCCTAGGGAAACACCCATGATAGGCTGCTTAAAAGTAGGTAAATATATACTAAGTTGAAGGAGATTTAGAAGTTAAAGTCTCATAAAAACTACTTGAGCTACAGTTTAATTCTTGATCTGCATATTTCTGTTACAGTAAATCTTAACAAAATCAGATAGTATTAATTCATCATATTATTTTAAGATGGAAAAGATTAATCTGACACAACAAAAACATGATTAAGAATAATTTAATTAATAAACTGGACCTCATCAAAATTAAAACATCTGCAATTCAAAAGACAATGCCAGACTTGACGAAATGACATGAAAAGCATCTATCTTATAAAGAACTTGTATCCAGAACATGTAAACAGCTCTCAGAATTCAATGATAATGTCTGTTTTCTCAAAGATCAGTTGGCTATAAATAGATGATTTCATATCTTCATTCTCTATCCTGTTCCATTGGTCTATGTCTCTATTGTTGTACCGATACCAAGATGTTTTGGTTACTGTAGCCTTGTAGTATAAAGTCTGATAATGTAATGTCTCCAGCTCTATTCTTTTTGTTGAGGATTGTTTTGGCTATTTGGGCTCTTTTCTAGTTCCAAACAAAATGTACAATTATTTCTTCTAAATCTGTGAAATACGATGATGGTATTTGGACAGGAATTGCACTGAATCTACAGTATGGACATGAGGTAGTATGGACATTTTAACAGTGCTGTTTCTACTCATCAATGAACATGATACATTTTTCCATTTGTTTGCCTCATCACAATTTCCTTCCTCAGTGTTTTATAGTTCTCCTTAGTTTGGTCAAGCATATTCTTAGGTATTTTATTTTATTAGTAGCTATTATGAATGGTATTGTGTCTTTGATTTGATTCTCAGCTTGAATGTTAGTGGTATTTAGAAATGCTACTGATTTGTGTACATTGATTTTATATCCTGAGACTTTGCTGAATTTATTTATCAATTCCAGAAGTCTCTTGGTACTGTTTTTGGAGTTTTCTAGAGGCAAGATCATATTATCAGTGAAAAGCTATAGTTAGACTTTCTCCCTCCTGACCTATATACCTTTATTACTTTCTCTTGCCTAATTTTCTAGCTAAGATGTCCAGTGCTCTG
>NW_003852419.1:10942962-10958894 GCF_000181295.1 Otolemur garnettii
GTGAAGATTTCATGAATCTATCAAAATGACACAATTGTACACTTCAAATATGTTAAGTTTATTATAAATCAATTACATTTCAATAAAGAAGTTTAAAAAATAAAAATAATTTTCTACAAATGACACCTCAAAGCTTTTATCATGCATTGTTCTGAGTTATTTGATCCCTTAACTGAGTTATTTGATCCCTTAAGCAAAAACATCTCAATTGTCAACAAGGCCAATTAGATTCATGTCTAAATAAACCTCTTGAAGTAAAGATTGAGGTAGTTTTGTTCTTTATGTGATACCCAAACAGGATGTCTACAAAGAAGCTCCTGTATTTGCATAGCAATGTATCACTCAACCAGTCTTTAATGTATGAGTTTCAAAGTCAAACAACAAATAACTACAGGCAGTCACAGTTACAAACATCCAACTTACATACAACTTGTATTTATAAATGGAGGCCATTACATATAATAGGTACATGTACCTGTTCCAACTTACATACAAATTCAACTTAAGAACAAGCCTATAGAACCTCTCTCCTTCACAACATGAGGACTGCCTGTCCTCAAAGCCAATATAACCCATCCCAAAGTAAACTATACCTTTTATAAGTAAAACTATGAGCATACAAACACACAAATTTGTAAGATAAAATGAAAATTAGAACAGAAAAGCATTTCAACAAACTTTTCATGATGTGAAACATTTTCATGGCTTTAAGGAACTGAAGCTTGACATAAATGTACCCACCTATTTATTCAGAATATATTTGGTGTGTGTCTACCCCCTGAAAGGTATTATCTAGGTGCTAGAGATACAGCCTGGAATAGAACAGTTCTATGAATCTTACATTTGATTTCTGAATTTTAGGTTTAAGCAGGAGAAGTAGATAAAAGAAATTTTAAAAATACAGTTATATATACTATATTATATGGTGACAAGTGCTAAGAAAGAAATTAGAGCAAAGAAAAGGAGCAGTTGAGTGAGGGAGAGGGGAAGAGGTCACAATTTTAAATGCAGGGTAGGGGTCCTAGGAAGTCTTCACTCAGAAGCTAATGTTCAACAAGACTTGAAAGAGGCAAGAGAGTAATACATATGGATAACTACTCCATTGCCTCTGAACATAAGATCAGAGAGGTAAAGTTCAGATCTTGTATGACCTCACAAAGACATGGGTTTTTACTGTGATTGAAATGAAAAGTCATTCAAGGTTTTGAGCCTTTAAATGTTTCTTAATTTTTTAAAAGTTCATACTAGCTATTAAATGAAGGTGGGAGAGAGAAGAAACAAAAATGAGTCAGGAGCCTCTTTCCAAAATCCAGGCAAGAGATGAGTGTTTTGGCAGATAATCCCTAAAATGACTCTCAATGATGCCTGGCCACTCCTGGTATGTACAGCTTTGTGTAATCTCCTCTTCTTGGATTGAGGAACTGTGACTTGCTTCTAGCTGATAAACCAGGGTAAAGGTAAGGGAATGTCACCTCCATGAGATTAGATGGCAAAGATGATGGGAGGCCACCACTGCAATTACCTTACAATATGTATTAAGACTTCATCTTTCTAGCAGAGCCACTGGAGAGTGTGCCCCTCACCAGCCTAGCAGTCAGCTGCCATGGGGAGATGGTCACATCAGAGAAGCCCTGGCAGCAAGAATCAACAATAGGCCTTGCTTGAGGATGGACTGGCATACAGGAAGGATTTTCAGAAAAAATATATCTAATGTAAAGACTCTTAGCTTCTTTGTGGGTTTTGAATTATGTGTGTGTCAGTGATTTATAAAGAGCATAAGCATAAAGTTGTTTACCACTGTGGTATTAATAAAAAATATTTTCAATAAAAGCAGCAGGCCTCATATTGCTAAGAATACAGCAAGGGACTGGACAACCTGAGGGCACGCTGAAGAAAATCTTTCCTCAGTCCATCCTCAGGTGACATGGCTACCACCAAAGCCAATCTTAGGCTGCAACCTAAAAAGGGAAACTCTGAAGTAGACAACCTCATTAAAAGTATGTCCAGACTCTTGACCTACAAAACTGTGAAATAATTAACTAGATGTTGACTTAAACTTCTAATTTAGTGACAACATGTCAGGTAACAACAACAACAAAAATAAACTAATACAACAGTGATTCAAGTTAGGGTAGTAGCAGTAGTTTGAAGTTAGAGATAAGATTTAATCACTAAGACAAGAGGAAAGTTGAGATGGACTTTAAGGATTTTTGCCTGAATAGCAGAAAAGAAAAAGCTGCTTGCTAAGATGGGGAGAACTTGGAAAGGAGCAAATTTGGAGAATATAATCAAAGGTCTATTTTTAGGCAACTTCATTTTGAGATGTATGAAGATAAGAAGTAGGGAATAGGAAGTGGCACCATGGATCTGAAGTTCAATGAAAATAAGCCTGTTTGGTTTATCAAAGATCAGGTGGCTCTAAGAGACTGGTTTCATCTTCCGGTTTTCTATTTGGTTCCATATGTCTATTTCTCCAAATTTTTTTTTACCAATACCATGCTGTTTTGATCACTGTAGACTTGTAATATAAACTAAAGTCTAAAAGAGTGATGCCTCCAGCTTTGTTTTTATTACTAAGAATTGCCTTGGCCTCTGAAACTAACTTAGAAGGAATCTCGCAAAAGCCCTGGTTTAGACTGAGTACGTGCCTTAAGTTCTAGACTCAGCTACAGAGAAAAGTGGTGACTGTAGAACCACCCGAAATTCTTTCTGGCACAAAGGCTGAGGTGAGAGTCGATTCAATGCCTGGAGACAGAAACATGTTAACAAAAGGGTATTCAGGTCAACTAACGGGTCATGGTGCCTCCAGATACTTTTCAAGTTTTATATTGGAATGCTTCTTATATAAAAATGCGTTTATTCCACATCTTTAAGCATTGTGTGTTTTTAGTACTATGACAGAGGTATTGTAAAAGATACTTAAAAAGAAGAATATTAGCTTTTGCTCTCAGAAATCTTTATCTGCTAGATAAAAAGAAAAATATATACCTGCAAGAAACCACCAAAAAATCAGAAGCCAGCATATATACAAATTTTGTTATTAAAAACAACAATATGTTTTTCCTTACAGTTTTTTTTTTTTTTTTTTTTTAAACAGAGTCTCACAGAGTGCTGCGGCATCACCCTAGTTCACAGCAACCTCAAACTACTCCTGGGTTCAAAAGATCATCCTGCCTTTAGCCTCCGGAGAAGCTGGGACTACAGGCATCCTCCACAACGCCCAGCTAAAAACAATATGTTAGTACTACTATAAATGATTTAGAAGCACATTTTTTCTGACATTTCCAATAGATCTCCCTGCTATACCCTGCTATTCCTTAAACCAACTGATATGTGTACATAACATACACATAAGGTATGTGTATGATATATCTTTTTATAAATATTGGGTATTAAAAGATGTTTTAATCAAATTCACTGAATTCTGGATATCTAAATATTGAAGTAACATTAACTGAATGCATATTATGTGCTCGGCACTTTCACCTCTGTTTATATAGCTATTAAATGGCAGGGTATGGCCTGTATTCAGCTATCATATCTAAAGCCAGCTCTCTCCTCTCAGCCTCAGTGTCTCTACCCCGGCACTCCTTCCATTTAACTCTGTGTCAATCAGATGGATTAATTTATACATTCACACTCTTCACTTTGAAGAAATGCTAAAAATAAAAATTAAATTAAAAATCACCCTGACACACGACAATTTAGCAGGAACATTGGAAGTTTTTCCAAATGTTACGAGATAAATTATATACCAAAGTAATGTACTGTCAGCCACATTCCTCTCTTGCTACTTGGATGGATATAATAATAAGGTCGGTTCTTTCTTCCTCTAATTTATTGATGGCATGAAATTTGTCATTTTGTCTGGGTGAAATTATATTTCCAAAGGGAATTTTCAATGGATAAAGTTAATTTGAGTTATTTTGAACTTTCAGAAAGTCTGGGGAGATTTTTAGAAAAAAATGAATGCTGTCAACCAATGAGTCAAAAACTATATATTTTAGTTTGAAATTTTTGAAAGCAATTGAAAAGGCAATCCACATAGCTTCTGATACTAGAGAGAACACTATGAATATTTAGTAAATAAAGATACATTTTCTTACAATTTCCCATTTTCCGTATGGCGACTCCAGGGATAACTTCTGGGACACCCTGTATTTGTGGGATACAATGTGATATTTTGTTATATATTTACAATGTGAAATGATTAGATGGGGCTAATTAACAATTCCATCACTTCACATACTTACCATTTTTGTGATGAAACATTTAATACCATTTTATCAATTTGAGACATAGGGTTCATTATTATGTCACATAGTCACCATTCTGTGTTATAGATTACCACAATTTACTCCTCCTGTCTAAGCGACACTTCACAATCTTGGGTCAGCATCTTCCATTCCCCATGCATCCCCCACTTGTAGCCCCTGGTAATAATCATTCTTCTCTCTATTCCCATGAGCTCTGCTTCTTAGAGTCCACATATAAGTGAGATCATACAGTATCTGTCTTTCTGTGCCTGGCTTATTTTACTTAGCATCATATCCTGCAGGCTAATCCATGATGTCACAAATGACGAGACTGTCTTCCTTTTAAAGGATGGCCAGTATTCCATCATGTATATATATTACATATTCTTTGTCCACTCATCTGATGGTACATACCTACATTGTTTCATATCTTAGCTATTGTGAATAATGCTACAATGAACACAGGAGTGCAGATCATTCTTTGACATACAAATTTTAATCCTTTGGATATAACCAGCTGATGAGATTGCTGGATCATACGGCAATTTTATTTCTACATTTCTGAGGAACCTCTATATTGTTTTCCATCATGGCTATATTAATTTACATCCCCACAAACAGTACACGAATGTTTCCTTTTCTGCACATACTCACAAACAATGACAGCAGAACCTCCACAGCTGTCCATCCATGTCCCTGCATGGACCACCTCCGTACGTTGACCTCATTTGTATAGACTAGACATGCACCACATTTACACACTAGCACAGTAGGCCTAGTTTCTTAGGTTGACCCCCCAAGTATGTTGACCAGTTTTTTGCAATCCCTTGGGTGGTCAACTTACACAGGTACTACTATATTTTTCATTTTTTCACTAATGGACATTCTAACAGGGGAAAGGTAATATCTCATTGTAGTTTTTATTCTCACTTCCCTGATGATAAGTGATGATGAGCATTTTTAATATTAATGTATCTGTTGACCATTGAATGTCTTAGTCAAAAAAGAGTAAAGGATTCCCTTTGAGAGGAGCCCTTTACTCATTTTTGATTGGGTTATTTGCTTTCTTGCTATTGACTTGAGTTCTCTATATATTTTCAAAGTGAGTTCCTTATCACATGTGTGGTTTGCAAAGCCATGTGTTGTCTCTTTACTGTTACGTCCTTTGCTGTGACAAGCTTTTTAGATTTATGCTATCTCACTTGTTTATTTTTGCTTTAATTGCCTATGTTTTAGGGGTCACAGAACTAGAATTTAAACTCAGTTCTGACTACAAAGATAATGACCTTTAATTGCTAAATATTTATATAGCTTTAATGCTTAAAATAATATAAAAATACCATTTCTAAAAAAATGATGCCCTGGAAGTTAAAGCCTATAACATATAATTTTCTTGATAGTGCTGTTTTCATGTAATAAGGAAAAACAAATCCATTTTGCTAATACATTTTGAGGAAAATCCCCCACCTTCTGGAAAGTCTACCTCCCTCTTAAGCACACTTCTTATATTCTTGTAACATTCTCTCATCTCAGAGAAGATCTCAATAAGCATCCTCTAGTGATTACAGACCCTATTTTTACCAGAGGCCTTTCAAAATTGAAATCAAATTCAGGCTTAAATTAAGAAGGAATAAGAATCTGGGAGAATGTCTCCATTCCATTGTCCACTATTTTTTCTGTCTTTGACCATAACCTCTCAGTCATTAGCTGCTTCGGATGCAAACAGAAGGTAAATGAAGGGAAAGGAAAAGTGAAGCAATAATGAAAAGAGAAAGAGATTTGTCAAAGCTTCAAGAATTCAGAAATGGATTTTAATTACAGATTAGGAACCATGAACTGGGAATTTGTTACTTTTATGCAAACAATGGATTTGCTACTGGAATTCAAAAGAGAACAAGGGCTTCTTAGAGTAGGCTGAAAGTCCCAGCTCCTTCCCTACTGGCTTTACATTTTCTACAACCTAAAATTGTTACCAATTTGGGGGTTTCTGAAAGAGAACAGATGCTTTTAATTACTCACTACTTCGAGGCACATCACCTTGTATTTCTGTTCCCATCCTCGGATCAATATCCTTGAGTTTCATTCCACACACACATACAATTGAAATAAGATTCAAAACTTGCTCCTTCCAGATAATGCCAAAAGAAGTCATGAACAAAGGCAAAATTTGTCATTTTAAATTGTAAACTGTGGGAAGAAATTAGGTATTATATCGAGAATTCAGAGTATTGAGCCAGAAAGCAAAATGTCCATAATTTAAAAGTAAACACCAGTAAAAAAAAAAAAATTATTTGATTGGTTTTGACATAGCCCATTTGCCTAAAAATAGAGAACTATTCTCTAGTTCACTTTACCATTTTCACTGGATCTAGGACCTGAAGAGTTCTCGGCCGGGGGGGGGGGGGGGGGGGGAGGGCGTTGGTCATTTTATAAGCAGATATTTCAGAATAAGACCTCTTCTTTCCTTAGCGTGGTAGTTTCCAGTGTTTTCTTTTCTGCTTTTCTACCCTGTCCTATCCCTAAACTTCACATTGCTAAACATATTGGTCTGAAAGTACAAAGAGAAAAAAGAAGGATCTAAATTCTAGCAGTGACAACTCTAAAGTGCAGTGTTTTTACGGGTAAAACTCAAATGATTTCTCAAGATACATATATCATACCTTGCTAAATATAATTTAATAAAAATAAAATTAAATATTGATGAACTTCTTAGATGATAGAAGAGAGATCATCTGGTCAGAGAACTTACCAGCATGATTTTGCCAAAAATATAATAAAATGCCTCGTGAAATTGTTATGATACCTAAGATTGTTACACCACAATTATGAGAGCCTATGTTTCCAAGATGAGGCATTGTTCTCCATAAAAATTCATCAACTTATTCTGTAGGTCTTAACACTTTCTACTATTGCATAGCAAGAATTTATCCCAAAGTTTTCCCCAAGTCTAAAATCTTCAGCACATTTTAGAATTCTGGTAAATTAGGAAATATTTTTGTACAGAAAACATAAAATATGGGAAGAAGTACTTAGCCACAGCTCATATCACCAAGTTAAAGGATGTTTCCATACCAATAAGTAGCAACAACAGGTATTAAATACAGATTGGTTTTCCATGATAATCAAATTTTCCACTGCTAACCAAATTTTTCTTACCAAATAAAAAATATTTAAAACATTTCCCCGAGGGCAGCGCCTGTGACTCAAAGGACTAGGGTGCCAGCCCCATATGCTGGAGGTGGCAGGTTCAAACCCAGCCTCGGCCAAAAAAATTAAAATAAAAATAAAAAAACATTTCCTTGAAAAGAAGTTTAACAGAAAAAGCAATTCTGATTTACTTGTCAAAGAATATTTTGTAGACACACAAATGGAACTATAATGTTCTTACAGTGGTAGGCCTGAAATAATGAAGCACATGAATATTTATTGTTACCAATATAAACAAACAATAGACTTGCAGAGTTGATCCTTCCATATTTGTTATATTAACACTATTTTATTTTTCAAAGTATTAATCTCTGCTTCCTTGAAATCCTTATCAATTCTGTAAGAAATATGATGAAAAGTACACATCAAGTCATAGGAGGAACAAAATATGCATAGACACATAGTTATGAATGTGGATATAAACACACTAGGCCTCTATGATCACTGCATTACTAGATGTGGAGAAGGTAAGAGCTACCATGTTTCCCCAAAAATAACACACTATTTTATATTTATTTTTTCTCAAGAAGACACAGTAGGGTTTATTTTCAGGGGATGTCTTATTTTTATTAAGTATAATACAACAATCTACATTTATTCAAGTACAGTTAAGTCATCTTCTTCTGGAACCTGACGGGGGAGCCCACCTTGTTGGTGGAGCTGGCCCTAGTGATGCATGAATTCCTTTCCCCTAGCCGTTTACATGTGTGCAATAGGATGCCTGTGACCACAGTTACCACACGCACACCCAGCAAGTGCGAACGGCTCAGAGAGAGGATCTGTGGCAGACAGAAGGTATTCCAGTCTTCCTTACTGTTCTGTGCCCATCACTTGGTCTTATTGTTGAGGTAGGGCTTATATTTAAAAAATGCAAAGAAATCCTGCTAGGGCTTATTTTTTGGGTAGGTCTTATTCTTAGGGAAACACAGTATACCAAACAGAGAAAAGCAAAAGCATATGGGAGAACTAAAACCAGAGCAGAAAGCAGTAAGGACTATGAATTGTTATGAAGACAAATGCCAAAATCAGCCCTGCAATGAAGACACAGAGCCCTGGTGTAACAGCAAAAAGGGAGAACTGAAGGCAGAGTTCCTGGATTAAGCTGGGGACTCTGGAAGAAGACTAACGATTTGCAATATTTCCTACTGTAAAGTTGAAACAATTGCAAATGCTCTCTGAGGGAAGTTTCTACAACATAGAGTTACAGGTTTCATTGGCATATACACATATATATAATATACATTGTATGTATACACACAATTTTACAGATATTTATAATCAAAATCATCAAATATGCAAGAACGCATCCAATATAAATGTAGATCAACAAAAGTACAGGTAACATTTATAGATATACAAGAATTGAAAGCATTATAATTATCAGCTAGAGATTAGAAAATATCTATGTATAAAATAGTTAAAGAAGTAAAATAATTACATTCATGAAATCAAGTAATATGATACTATCAAAAGCAGCATAGACATGTTAGAATTTTAGAAATGAAATAAAAGGTGGTATAAAAATTAAACAAAAATTTTTAATGGATAGGTTAAACCTTAGACTAGGCAAAACTGGAAAGAAAATGATTTATAAATTTAATTCAACCCCCATCAAAGTACCACCACATACTTCACACACCAGAAAAAAATAATTCTACACATTTTTAGAACCAGAGAAGAGCCCAAACTGCCAATGCAATCTTATGCAAAGACAAATAAAACAAACCTGGAGGCTTCACATTACCAGACTACAAACTATACTACAAGGTACACTAACCAAACAACATGGCATTGGGGCAAAAATAGAGAGACAGAGCAATGGAACAAAGTGGAGAACCCCAATATAAAACCACATACTTTCAGCCAAGTGATCTGTGACAACTCAGACAACCATACTGAGGAGAAGCCTTTTTCAATAGATGGTGCTGGGAAAATTGGATAGCCACATGCCAAAGAATAAAATAGGACCCACCTATCTCTCACCACTCACAAAAATTAATTTAAGATGGATAAAAGACTAAATCTAAGCGGCATTAAACCATAAGAATTCTTGAAGAGAATATATGAAACCTCTTCTAGGTATCAGCCTCAGCAAATAACATTAAAAAGAACTCAATGGCAATTATGGCAGCAACAAAAATAAATAAATGGGACTTGACTGCAGTGCTGCCACACAGCTAAGGAAATGATCAACAAGACAAAAAACTACAGAACAGAAGAGAATCATCACAAGTTCCCAAGTTAGACATCCGATGAAGGGCTAATATACAGAATCTATAAAGAATTCTGGCATATCAATAAGAAAAAACCCACCCCATTAAAAAGTGGGCAAAAGACATACAGAAACGGCTAATAAACATGAAAAAACACTCAGCATGGACTAATCATCCCTGAAATGCAAATTAAAACTACAGTGAGATATCACCTTATCCCTGTTAGAACGGCTTTTATTAAAAAGTTCCAAAACAACAGAAGCTGGCATAGATTCAGAGAGAAAGGAACATTTATACCCTGTAGGAAGGACTGCAAATTAGTACAACCTCTGTGGAAAACAGTATGGAGATTGTTCACAAAACTAAAAGTAGACATACCATGTGATCCAGCAAAGTCACTACTGGGTATTGACTCAAAGGAAAAGAAGTTTTTTCCTCAGAAGACATGTGCACTTGCATGTCTATTTCAGCACAATTCACAATTACAAAGATGTGGCACCAACCCAAATGCCCATCAGTTTATAACTGGATTAATAAAAAGTATATTAATAAATATACCGTGGAGTACCACTCAGCCATAGAAAAGAGGAAGTAATATCTTTTGCAATAATTGGGGTGGAATTGGAGACCATTCTCCTAAGAATCTCAGGAATGGAAAACAAACACATGTCCTCACTATCAAACTGGAACTAATCAATGAGGACACATGTGCACAGAGGGAAGTGCAGCTTGGTGAAGATCAAGCAGCAGGAAGGAAGGAAGGAAGGGGGCAGAGAGGCGGGGGGAAGAGGGGCAAAAACCTACCTAATGGGAACAATTAACAAGCCTAGAGCTGAGACTGAAGCATTACAAAAGTGATCCACTTTGGGTAGCACCTGCGGCTCAAAGGAGTAGGGCGCCAGCTCCATGTGCTGGAGGTGGTGGGTTTAAACCCAGCTCCAGCCAAAGACAGCAAAAAGAAAAAAAAAAAAAGAAAGAAAGAAAAATGTGATCCACTTTACCTAAATCATTGCACTCCTTAGAAATGAAAAAAGAAAAAGGCTAGACTTCTATTGATCATTTCTAGCTTAAAGAAATACAACTCTAAAGAAAATAAAATGAGATAACAAACAAATGGGAATATGTCCCTGTTTCTTGGAGCATTTATCAAATTTTAGATCTGAATAAAATTAGATGTTACCAATTTTACTGTGGGCTGAAGGATGAAATTGTGTATCCTACCCTTACCCTAACTTGTATGTTGAAGTTTTAAGCCCTAGTCCCTCACTCAGAGTGTGACTATGTTTGAAGATATGGTCCTTAAGAGACAACTAAGCTAAAACGAGGTCATTAAGGTATGGCCTAAGTTCAACGGGAACTATGTCCTTATAAGTAGGAGTGATTAGGACGGAGACACATACAGACGACAGACCGCGTGAAAACACAGAGAACAGAAAACCACCTGCAAGCCAAAGAGAGGGTCCTCCAAAGAAATTCACTCTGCAGACTCCTTCATCTCGGATTGCTAGCCTCAACAATTGTGAGAAAATAGGTTTATATTGTTTAAGAAATGCAAACTGTCGTACTGTGTTATGGTAGCCCTGGCAAATAAATACAAATCCTGTTTTCTTGTTATTTGCTGCTACAGCTGCTGTTATTGAAATTGATGTCCAAAAAGTACAAATGACCCAACCACAGTAACAAAGAAAGTTACTAGAAGTGCTGGGCTAGACCCCAAGTTGCTGAAACTCAATCTCATTTTTAAAATAAAAATCCAAATGTATGGCACAAAAAACAAAAAGGATGAATGATCTTCTGAAAAGCAGGAGAAAAAGCTCATTGCTGGGAAACCCCTGAAGATCCTCCTAGTATTCCACAGAGCACCCTTGAAAATCAGCGTGTTGAGAAGGCTGACACAGAGATTATTAGAGAAGTTTGTGAAATAAATCGATTTCAGAACCCCTCCCCTTTTGACATTAGATAATAAGTCAACTATGACCATAAAAATGATCACACATAGGAGGAGAAATATTTTCTGTAACTGATGAAAAGATGTAAAGGTTTGATCATATCTTTTGAAGACAGAACGGTAACCAATAGAGAAATGAAAATGTCTTGTAACTCCATCAGGATGAAAGAGAGGGGGTGATAGAGGGTAGTAAGATAAATCTTTAGTAGAATAGGAAGTTTAATGTCTAAATCCAGAAATAGCTACATAAACATTTATCGGTAAGATGATAATAACCACCACAGGGAATCAGAAATCGCCAGAAATTATTGCCTATGGATCTTTGGGAGTAGAGGTGGATAAGCCGGGTAGTCGACTCCCCCGTATAAGAATACCTGCAGTAGTGCCTGCACACGGGCACCTGCATGAGTGACTTTGTTTTTCTTCAATAAAAAGAGGAGGAGAAGAAATCAGTGAAGAGAAAGCTTTCATGGAGACTTTTTTTTTTCTTTCTCTTTCCATATCCACTAAAGGAAATATTAAAGTCTACCAAGATACGCTAAAAAATACAATCCAAAACAGAATCACTAATCTGTGCCAAGCTAACGTCTATTAAGATACAAGGCCCATCAAGCCCCTTTCCAATTTTCCCTAAAATAAGTTTTACTAAAGCAGAGAATCTTACATTCTGGCCTGCTTCGGATAAAGTCAAATTAAATCAGTCAAATCAAACCTATCCCTGCTGTCCCCCTTGCACTTCCCTCTGCCCCACCCCCAAAAAAGTATTCTAAAAGCACACATAACACACATGTAAGCACTTTGCAGCCTCGAGTAGAATCTGTACATCCTCTGAAGTAGGAGACATTAAATTTCTCCAACATTTCATTTTGGTGCTAGAAATTCA
Organism: Otolemur garnettii; assembly: GCF_000181295.1. Lineage (NCBI taxonomy): Eukaryota > Metazoa > Chordata > Mammalia > Primates > Galagidae > Otolemur > Otolemur garnettii. Next base: position 10,955,470 of record NW_003852419.1, read on the forward strand.
ATTCCCGACCACTCCATTACTTATTTTACTTTCCCAGGCTATTGAAGAATTGAACAAACTATGTTTGATTTTCCCCTTAAATATGAAGGTAAGAATTGGCAATTTTGCTCTCTGCCAAAGAAGTCATAAAGGATGTATTACAGATCATAAGGTAGCCCCCAAATCTGTTTCTCCTCTAAGTATATTAAGATCAACTGTAAAAATAGTTTCTTGAAAATTACATGCCAAAACACAAATAAGAAAATAAACCTGTGATAAATTTTCTGTCATAAATTGGCAGAATAGAAAGTACCTTTTAATAACATTTGCTTTTCTAGAATAACCTATGCATTCAGTATAAATACAGTTGCTACCTGTCAACCTCAAGTCTCTGTTAAGGATGGGAGCAGTAATTGCCAAAACAACGTATCACATGCAAGTCAGATACATTCTCAAGCAAACTAATTCTAATAGTATTGAAGGAAACATCTATAAGCTATTTTCAGACTAGGACACTGAAGGGATTATGAATCTAGTATGTCCATGTAAATAAGGTGGAGTTGTCAATATGCAGAACAAGTTTGGTTCACACCCACCCCCCCAAATTCACAAAACACACGCTCTCTCTTGCCTTGATAAACCACCATATAAACACAATCCACATTGTTCTGCCTTAATCCATCGTGATGTTACAACTGTCTGAGCAGGGTATTTTCCCCAGGGACATTTCCATTTGGCTCTCTTTTTTCTGAGGTATTACTGATTTTGGTGAACTATTTAGAAGATTTCACTCCTTTACCTTTAAAGCCCCTACGTTAATGTGATCCAAAGTAATTTAGAAACACCTTGGAGCCCGATGGAAATTTTAAAAACAAGGTATGTTTTTGAAGTGATTAGTTTCCTTTATGTTTATTTTTAATCAACACCCAATAATTGCACATATTTATTGGATACAATGTGGTATTTTGATACATGCATATAATATGTAATGATCAGATCAGGGAAATTAGCATATCCATCACAACAAACATTTATCGTTTGTAGTGGGAATATCCAATATCCTGACTTATAGCTATTTCAAGATATGTACTACTATACTGTTTACTATAATCACCTTACTATGCAGTAGGTCACCAGAACTATTTTTTCTTTTTAATTGTAACTTTGTACTCATTGACAAACCTCCCCCTCCCCAGTCTCCAGCCTCCAGCAACCTGTTCTATGCACTCATAAGAGATCAACATATTTGGATTCCAGGTATGAATGAGAACACAATATTCTATTTTCTATTTGGATACTCATGTTTATATCTGTCTACTACTCACTCATCCTTAATAAATTTTTAATGGATGGGTGAGAACAGTGGTATTTGTGTTAGTGTGTCTGGCTTATTTCACTTAACATACATAACGTTCTCCAGGTTTAAAAATGTGCAATGCTTCATGAATTTACAAGACATCCTTGCCTGGGGACCAGGCTAATCTTCTCTATAGGGTTCCAATTTTAGTGTATGCACCGCCAAAGTGAGCGCGATGCGTTCTCTTAAAGTATCATGTTTTATAAAGTAAATTTTAAAATGACTAAAATGAAAAGTTTATGTTAGTAGCTCTCTTAAGTAGCTAAGTCATCATAGCAAAGATAAGTACCAAAAAGTTGGCAGACACAATACTACAGAAATAATCTGCAGGGTACATGAGACAGCACATTCCTAAAGGTCCTAGCTGCTAATTCAGATACCATTTCTGAGATTATTTCCACTAGAAACTATATTTTCAGTTCTGGCTAGAATAAAAAACACCTACCAATGCCATCAAGCAAAAAAGTAGGCCTATGTTTTGGACCTTGTACATATAAGGATTAAATGTTCAGGCTTGCCAAAAATTGTCTTTGGCTTCAAGTTCACTTTTTAACGTATTTGATATCCACCCTACGCCTGCCACCTTACCTTAACACCTTTTTCATATGTTTTCTGATTCAAACAGAATTTGCTTCAAGCTAATAACTGTCTAATCATACATTTGTGATTTGGAGATACGAGTTATAGAACAGACATTTCTTCTAAATTATGGAACTTAAAGGAAAAATGATCAATTGGGTCACATCATTACAATCCCTGCTCATAAAAGCTGGAAAGCAATCATTTCATTTCTTGTTTTTGCTGCAGCAAAGATAATACCAGAATAATTGCACAAGACTTCAATAGATGTTTTTTGTAGAATTCTCCATTCTACATCTAAAATGAAGAAAAAACTCAGTTTGTTACTGGGTATAAAAGTGCAAGGAACTTTTAACTCATCAAATAAAAAGCTTAATGCAGGCTATAGTTGCTGGTTCAGAAAACATGACAATATTCCTTAAGAGAGATTTATTGTCTTTTTGAGTTTTTTCCATCGATTTTTTTTTTTGTCTACACACCTATGTGTCCTGCTGTACCACAATATTCTATTTTCTATTTGAATACTCATATTTGCTATCTGTCCACTACTAACTTGTTCTTAATAAATTTTTAATGGATTTTTAGGGTGACCTTAGCAGACCATGCCTTTGTTTCCTACTCTAAAATGAGCATGCCTTTCAAGTAATCTCCTAAGACAGGGGCCAAGGTCAGCTTCTCTGTTTCTAATAGAAATAGGAAAATAGATTGCAGGTTATAACATAAACAAGTTTAGATTTTGTACTTCTGTCTATAAAACAATGCCACAATCTTTATACTGCTGATTTCTAAAATACCATTATAAAACTGGACTTTAGTGACTGGAGAAGAGAATATATAGATTAAAACTGAGTCTGGCTATTTAAAAACTATTTCTAATTGAAGGAGATAATTTAGACAAAGCAGAATAGTTATTACTATTACTATTACCATGAACTTGTTAAATGTTATTGAATAAATAGTAATGATTCAATTAGACATTTTTAAAATAAAAACCTGTTCAGAAAGGAAAGAAGAATTTTTGGTGGCTATAAAGCCTGACCCTAATTTGAGGCCACCTAAAATAAAAGAATAGAGATTTTGTCACAGTCACAGAAGGATGATTCTTCATCTAGCTAGAGATGACCTTAAATTACTATAGGAAATGTCTACTTAATCAGCAAGAAGAAGGCCTGATTATTTTTATCAGTAGAACTGTTGGGAGAGATTTAGTTCATCTAATTCATTCTTGCATTCAAAATACCACCTAGCTCCAGAAAACTGACTATAGTCTATCAGCTCTGAACAACTTCAAGAACCAGAAGTGTTGCTGTAAATTGTTTGGGCCAGAGATGCAGAGATAAACTAGCAGTCAGAATGTCTCTGAAGAGTAGGGGCACTACTGCTCACTCAGGCAAATAGCAAAAAACCTTTATTTCTTTCATGCTTATATGAGGGATGTTTACTGCCACACAGTATTTGTAACTATTACAAATAGTTTATCTATAATCTACAGACTTCTCAAGAATACCAT
>NW_003852419.1:10959083-10970029 GCF_000181295.1 Otolemur garnettii
AAATTCCTCAGATGTATAGATTCTGCCTACAGAGTCTGCCTCCTAAGTGACTGGTCTCCCAGTCCTAATGGAGGGACATCAATGAGAAAGTCCTTTCAATGGGTCTTTGAAATTTAATATTATAGCTTTTAGGCTCAGCACATGTAACTCAGGAGGCCAGGGCACCAGACACATACACTGGAGCTGGCAGGTTCGAATCCAGCCCAGGCCAAAATATAGCTGGGTGTTGTAGTGGGCACCTGTAGTCAGAGCTGTGTGGGAGGCTGAGGCAAAAGAATCTCGGGCCCAGGAGTTTGAGGTTGCTGTGGGCTATGATACCACAGCATTCTATCCAGGGTGACAGCTTGAGACTCTGTCTCAAAAAAAAAAAAAAAAAAAGTTATAGCTTTTAAATTCTGTATAAATGATATTGTATCTCTCCCCCCCATATATAAATGGATGTGTCACTTTCATAGGACACTTTCTACAACTTGCTTTGTTCTATTTAGCTTTTGAAATTTGTCTGGGTTGATGTATATAGCTCTAGTTAATTCTTTTAAACCACTGAATAGCAACAACAAAATGCTGTAGATGTGTCTACTTCAGACATTATGGAGAGCTTCTCTTGTGTATAAACATAGATGGGAAATTATTTGGCTATAGGAAAGCAGCATTTTCAACAATTAGCACTACAAAGAGATTGAATCCATTTACAGACTTGTTAGTGGTACATGTAAGTCTCTATTGTTCTACTTTCTTGACAATACTTAATATAACTTTATAGTTTTTACCAATTTAGTGAAAGTTCTATTTTACTGTGGTTTTATTTGCATTTTTCTAATTACCCACAACGCTAAGCAACTTTGCTTCTGATCTTTGGCAAGTCAATATTCTTTGTGTGTGAATTGCCTGTTTATCTAATTTGGTTTCTCTTCAGTTTCTGGTTTTATTTTCTTTATTTTTGCCTTATGTATTCTGATACAAATCATTTAAACCTCCACAAAGTATTGCTTATCATATAACTTCACTTATAAACATTCGGACATTTGTACTAATGTAGTTGAATTTATAAATATTATCCTTGCTGGTTTGTGCTTAGTCTATCTAGTCTAAACATATTTTCCCTGCTGTGGAGTCATGAAAATAGTTTTTATTTTCTTCTAAAAGTTAAACAATTTTGGTTTCACATTTATTTTTCTAATCTTCTTGGGCTATAGCCTTGAACATGTGGGGTAAAAAACATATGCTATTTTTTATCCACAAAGATAAGCTTTTTCCCACCACTATTTCTTAAGTATCCAGTCTGTCCCTGTTGATTTATGTCACCTCCATCATTTGTCATATTTTTGCATTTGAATGGTTCATTTCAGAGCTCTCTATTATGTTTCATTATTCTACTTAATACTTAAAATAAAAACACACTTTTTTTTTGCATTGACTGTTATCTTTTATAATTATGCTTGATGTCTATAAAGGAAGAACTCTCATCATGTTCCTCTCCTTCAAAAACTGCCTTAAATTGTACTTGGCTTTTTACTCTTCAATGTGTATTTTAGAACTAGTTTGTTTAGCAAAATTCTCCCTGAGGTTTAGATAGAAATTATGTTAAATTTATAGGTTAATTATGTGAAAATGTTCACAATAAGTGATCTCACATGAAAATTCTATATCTTTCTACTTAATCAGGTTTTAAAAACCTATAGTAACTTCATATTTTTCTCAATTAAAATCTTGGCCATTTTGTTGTATTTATTTCTAATTATTTAGCTCTTTGTTCTGTGAACACTGGAAAAGAATATATATTCTGTACATTTGTGTTAAAAAATTTTAAATATATTTCATATTAAGCTTCTTTGTTTTCTTTTTCAAACATTCTTAAGTTTACTCATTTTTGTTTATTTGTTTGTTTTGCCATTTTTGGCAGGGGCTGTGTTTGAATCTGCCACCTCCGGCATATGGGGCCAGCACCTTACTCCTTAGAGCCACAGGCACTGCCCAAGTTTACTAATTTTTGAATAGATTCCTCCTGCCTTTCACATGGACATAATAAAATCTTTCACTCTGATTATGGATTTTTCAAATTTGCTTGTGCTCCTGTACATGAGGATAAAAATCCTCACTTCTTTGTTCATTTTTCCTCCTCAGTGTCCCAGCATCTACTGGCATGGATGTAGAGAACAACTGATGCTTATAAGCTACTGGTGAGAATACAAATTAGTACAAGCTCGATGAAAAACAGTACAAAGATTCCTCAAGGAAATAAATCTAGACTTACTATTTAATCCAGCAATCCTACTAGTGGGTATTCATTCAAAGGAAAAGTCATTTTATCAAAAAGACACCTGGCACTTGAATGTTTATTGCAGCATAATTCACAATTGCAAAGATGCAAAATAATCCTATGTGCCCATCAATTGGTGAGTGGATAAAGAAAATGTGAGTTATACTATATACAGGCAGTCTCCCAGTTCCAAACAAGATAAGTTCTGTATGTTTGTTCTTAAGTTAAATATGTATGTAAGTTGGAACGGGTATATTTCCATATTACATATTTCCCCATCCATAAGGGGCAGCCATAAGTCAGTCAGATGTTAGTAACTCAGGAACATTCTCTGATAGCCTCCATTCATGAGAGTTATATGTAAGTTGGATGTCTGTAACTCAGGGACTGCCTGTATATATACACACACATATAAATACATGCATACACATCACGAAATAACACTCAGCCACAGAAAGGAACGAAATCATGTATTTTGGAGCAATTTGGATGGAACTCGAACAATTATCCTAAATCAAGTATCTTAGAAATGGAAAAACAAACACAAGTACTCACTAATAACTGGAAATTAAACAATGGGCACAAAGAGATGTAAAGGAAGAACAAAGGGGGGAGAATGGGAGGGGGTGAGGGGTAAAAATTTATCAGGTACAATGAACATGGTGACAGGCACCCTAAAGCCAAAACTTCATTGCTATGCAAGATATCCATGTAACAAAATCATTTGTACTCCCTTAATATTTTGAAATAAAAAAAAGAACGTATCCAGTATCTAGTAGACATTAAATAATTGTTCAATGTCATTGATTATCTTGTAGTCTTAGTAGTGAACTTTTATTAAGGTAAAATATCCTTTATTTGTTCCTATACGTTATTTTTTGCCTTGGATTTTATTTTGTCTTATATCAATCTTGACACAACAGCTTTCTTTTAATTTGCACTTCATGATACATCTTTTTCCATTTGTTTATGTTCAAACTTTGTGTGATTTTGTTTTGGGATTTTCATTTGTTAATCTTCTATGGTAGAATATTTTAAAATATCTGATAATCTCTGAATTACAATGTGTTGATGATTATCTGACTTCTAACTTACTAATATACCTGGTTTATTAAACTTTCTGTTTTTATTTTACATTTTTATTGACATTATTAAAATTGATTAAGTATCATATTTTTCCTTTCTTGGTAGGATGCCAAATATTATATACCTATTTGTTTAGTAATTATATTTAATTTTTTTCTAATTTTTATTGTGGTAAAATGTATACAATATAAAATTTACCATCAAGAACCCTTCTTAGGTCCACAGTTCAGTGACAGTAAGTATACCCATATTGTTGTACGACCATCACTACCATCCATCTCCAAAATGGTTTTCATCATGCAAAACTGAAACTCAAAGTCCATTAAACAATAATTTCCCCTTAGCCTTTACCCAGGCTTTGGCAACCATCATTCTACTTTTTTGTCTGCCTCTATGAATTTATCTCTTGTAGGTACCTCATAGTGCACATAAATCATGTATTTGTCTTTTTGTAATTGGCTTATTTCATTAGCACCATGTTCTCAAGGTTAGTTCATCCATATTGTAGTAAGTGTCAGAATTCCCTTTCTAAGGTTGTATAACCTTAAATATGATATGTATATACCATATTTTGCTTATCATCTATTGGTAGACATTTGGATTACAAATGACATTGCTATGAACATATGCTATATGCATGTAAGTATAGGTATGGAAATACCTCGAGACCCTGCTTTCAATTCTTTGAGGTATACCTAGAAGTGGAATTTCTGTCCTGTATAGTAGTTCTATTTTTTTTTTTTTTTTTGAAAACTATACTGTTTTCCACAGTAGTTACACCATTTTACATTCCCATTAACAGTGCTCAAGGGTTAAAATATCTCCACATTCTCACCAGCATTTGATATTTTCTCTTTTTTCACTAGTAGCTATCCTAATGGGTGTGAGGTAGTAATAGTCCTTACATTTTTGGCACTTATGCCTAACTATACATTGTGATAACAAAGCAAAGGTTATCCTAAATTTCCACTTCACCCCAAGTATGTCACAGATCTAAGAACAGTGTAACTACACATTGAAGATTATTCTCTTGCCTCTTTTCATTCTTGTACAATATTTTATATTCATTGTTAAAGGTTATTTTATACTCGATATATATTTTATACGTGTTATTAATTTCTATGCTAAAACTATTTTTTCTCCTAAAGTAGTTTTAATAAAAGTTTAAACTCTCAATTGTTATAGGTCTGAAAATAATTCCTGTATAATGACGCAGCTGAAAATAAAAGTCTAGGCTTTTTATTGCATCACTCTGAAGCCATTGCTCTGTTTCTTCCCTAGAATCTTCTGGTGTTGATAAGAAGTCACCTGTCCATCTAACTGGCATTTTTTTTTTAAGGAAGACAATCTTATCTTTCTGAATGCTTTTAAGAGTTTCTCCTTGTTAATGACGTTCTATAGTTTCTTTTTTCTTTTTTTTTTTTTTTTGTTGTAGAGACAGAGTCTCACTTTTTTCGCCCTCAGTAGAGTGCAGTGGAGTCGCTCCAGCAACCTCCAACTCCTGGGCTTAGGCGATTCTTCTGCCTCAGCATCCCAAGTAGCTGGGACTACAGGCGCCCGCCACAAAGCCCAGCTATTTTCTGTTGCAGTTTGGCCGGGGCTGGGTTTGAACCCGCCACCCTCGGTATATGGGGCTGGCACACTACTCACTAAGCCACAGGCGCCTCCCGAGATTCTATAGTTTCACAACGACTGTCAAATCATAGATTTGTTAAAATGTATCTAATTTGATGTATTTTAAAATATTTCAATGGCTATATTTTTCATTTTCTAGTACTTCTCTTTTACTTTAAGCACCTATCCTTATTTCTGCTTATATTTTTATAGCATCATGCTTTTTGATAAATATTATCTTAGAATACTCTAGATAACTTATTTTATTTCCATTGTGTTACTACCATATAAGAATAGTTTCTTTAGGAATAGATTCATCTTCTCAGTGTTGACAGATTGTCTTTTAGAACATTACATTTATTCATGTTTTGCAGTTTTGCTGTGTAAGGTCCTTTTGAATATTTAGTTTCTGTTTTCTGATGTTTTTTCACTTTCCACCTTTCCCTGTGTTTTCTCCCTTCACATTGGGAGAATATGAAGTTACCGTCTAAATCCTCAGGACTCTTAGGTCTTCTAACAGAATTTTGTGGGTACTCTTCCATCGTGACGTTGGTAAAATTGCACATCCAGTTAGTAAGCCAGGACATAGCTTTGTCCTGGGTGGAAGAATGTGTAGGACCTTCCATATCTGTACTTCATCTGCTTGCTTAAATTCTGTTATGAATTGAATGTATGTTTCCTCTCCCAAATTAATTTGTTCAAGTTCTAACCCTCCACGTGATGGTATTAGGAGGCAGAGCCTTTGGAAGGTGACTAGGTTATGATGATACATTCTTCACCAATAGGGTTATTGCCCTTAAAAAGGGGACCCCCAAAGAGTTCTCTTTCTCTCTCTTCCTTGTGAGTGTACCTGGAGACGTCAGCAGTCTACAACCCAGAAGAAGGTCCTCATCAGAACTGGACCCTGCTTGCAAACTTAACTCAGACTTCCAGCACCTAAAACTGTGAGGAATAAATATATGTTGTTTATAAGCCACCCAGTCTCAGGTTTGGGTAGAGCAGCTCAAACTGACGAAGGCCCATCCACTGCTCATGTAGTGGCAGCGTTTTGTTTGTTTCCTCAGAGCCTGCTTCCATTAGCCCTCTGTACAGTCCCTGGATTCAAGCAAGGAGTCTTTTGCATAGTCCCCAGGGTGTACTTCTAGTCCCCTTTCTCCTTCAAGAAACAAACAAAATGAAATGCAAGTTTCTCTTTGAGGTCCAAGGTCAGCAGGTATGTGGTCCAGCTACATTCACCATTTTCCATTCCTCTTCTCTTTCAGATCAATGGAGATTGTTTTCTTTTGGTAGTGTTTTTGTTCTTTAGAGGGGGTTGGTTTTTAGTCCAGTAATACATTTTATTATTTTGTCTTCTCACCATTTACCCATGTGTGTGAACAGAGGATGTATTACAGTATTAACTTAGGATGCCATCTTGACCGGAAGTCCACTTTATAATAACTCTAAGAGGGGAGTTCACTTTCTCAATTATTATTTTTTTTCTAGACTTTATTTGCATTTAAAATTCATTGGATAGAGTTGTGCTGCCAGTTTACAAATTTACCAAAATACAATATTGTTATTTACACAGTATTATAGTTGTTATTGAGAATGTCATGAAGAATTTTGTCAACTACTCTACTGATATTCAAAACTAGCTTATTCCAGTTCTTTACATTACTATGAAAGGAAATTACTTAACTTTGACCTGTTACTCTTCATGAATTTCATGGTTTGTAATCTTTTTCCATAATTTGACTAGAAGGGATATCAATTTTGTAAAACCTTTTTCAAGCCATTTAAAAATAGTACACTAAATACATCTATTACACTAAGAACTCTACAAGGACTTTTTTTCCTAGTGTGTTTCCCAAATTTTGTAATTTTTTAAAATCAGCAAATGGCCATATTTCTATCACTGTGCTTTCATTAAACTTCCCTTCTCAAAATTATTTATTTGGTTCTGAAGAGGTTACTTTATTCAAAAGATTAAGGTCCCCTCAGTTATTCATCTTAAGCTTTTAATTTTTAACTATGTTTACCTATTCTATACTTGTCATTTTAAAAGTTGTCCTCCTTGATAAGGAAGGAAAATGCATAATAGAAATTGAATAATTAAGCTTAATCACTCTACACAGGATAGTATCTTTCTTCACTGGTATCCTTTCTTTTTTTTTTTTTTTTTTAAGATTCTCACTTTATTGCCCTCAATAGAGTGCCATGGCATCACAGCTCACACTAACCTCCACCTCCTGGACTTAGGCTCTTGCCTCAGCCTCCCAAGTAGCTACAACACCTGGCCATTTTTTTGTTGCTGTTTGACTGGGGGTGGGTTTGAACCCTCCACCCTTGGTATATGGGGCCAGCACCCTACTCACTGAGCCACAGGTACCACCCCTTTATCCTTTTCCTTAACATTTTTTCTAGTCTCAACCATACTAAGTATCTCAGCCTTCTTCATTTTTGCCTCTTTTCTATAGACCTTATATTTTTATGTGTGCTCATTCAAGAGCTTCTAATAGAGTTAAGTTAGTTTTTATCAATTAGTATGTATCCATAATAATTAAAAATAAATTTAAAATAAATAAAATAAATCAAGCAAGAGTAGGCAGAAAGACTGTGCAAGTAATCTGTGACATGTAACTATTTCATGACAAAAGAGAAATTCCCAAAGTCTTGGTAACTGTTGACATTTATAAAGGATGACTTTCTCTTTACAAAATGTTTGAGCTTCTGATTAAAAAGAAAAAAATCCTGAATAAGCCTGACCAACTGGCTAAACTCTCAAATTTCACATATAAGTTCCCTTAAAAATGTCAAGTAAATATATCAAATAGTAGGAGTAGTATTGATATCTAACATTTCAAAATGCGTTCACAACATAGCACTTCATTAAGCACTTTGCATGCAGTATATCATCAAATCCTTAAAAGAACTCCGAGGTAGGGTACTAAGTTTAATAGTGTTTCCAAAAAGTTCATCTCCACCTTGAACCTCAGAATGTGAATGACCTTATTTAGAAATATGGTCTTTGCAGATGTAATTAGTGAGATGAGGTCACACTGGATTAGGATGGGCCTAATCCTAACCCTAGTGTCCTTACAGAGAAAACAGAATCCATGGTGACACACAGGAGAAAGCCACATGAAGATAGAAGGCATAGACTACAGTGATATATCTACAGCCCAAAACATTAAGAATTTCCAGAAAAAGCCAGAGATATCAGGAAGGGGGAAGGAAGGCTCCTCCAGTAGAGCCTGCAGTGGAGGCGTGGCCCTGCTGACATATTGATTGTAAACTTCTACTATCCAGAATGGGGAGGGAATAAATTTCAGTAGTTTGAAGCTACCAAGATTTTGGTATCTTATTATGGCAGCCCTAGGAAACTAGTGCAGGCAGGCACTTCTTATTCCATTTCAGAGATGAAAAACTGAAATTCCAGAAGGCTAGCTAAACCATCCAAGATCAAATGGCTTATAAACAGCAAAACTAGAATGAAAACCCAAGACACCTGACCTGAAATCCAGGTATCCAGGGGTGTGTGCATGTGTGTGTGTGTCTGTGTGTCTGTGTGTCTGTGTGAAAGAATGAGAGAGAGTCAGAGACAGAGTCAGAGAGAGACAAAGATATACGTAAATGTATATGTACATATATAAATAGACATAAACACGTGCACATACAAACACATGCAATCCCAAATCAGCATAAAGTTGTATAACTATGAGTTCTGTGGAAGTTCAAAGGTAGACCAAAGCTTTGCAGGATAATCTCATCAGAGTTTTTCCACCAAGGAAATAGAACTTAGGTCGGGCCTTAGTTTTTGATAGAATTAAATGAAAAAATGTTCACCATATCTAATTATTAGAGAAATGCAAATCTTTTGAAATATCACCTAACCCCAGGAGAAGGGCCCACATCACAAGGTCCCAAACAACAAAGAATGCAAAGAGAAGGAAGACTCCTGCATTGCTGGTGGGACTGCAAACTAATACAGCCTCCGTGGAAGGAAGTATGGAGGGTCCTCAAAGAACTAAAAGTGGGGCCTCCATTTGATCTTGCAATCCCATTATTTAGGTATTTCTCCAAAGAGCAAAAGTTGCCTTCAGCAACTTTCTTTTGATAAACACCCACTAACCATGGACTGGTTCTGACTGATTCACAGAGGTTGTGCCCTTGAGTGACTTTGTGTCCTGAAAAACTTTTTGACAAGTAGGGACTTACAGTTAATTGTTAAGTCTCTACCCCAAATTAAACATCAGGACAGCCTTCATGAATATTCATAGTTCCTCCTGTAACCAACGTATGTGTACCTGGTCAACCTGTTAGCCTAAATTCCTGTCTTACCCTTCCCACCTTCAAAGCACCTGCCTCTAGACTTCTATAGAAGTCTACACTTTCTAAACTGGCAGAATGGCCACCTTGCAGATGTACCCTCTGTAAGAAATAAAGCACTCCACAGATGGACGGGTGTCATGATTTTTAAGTTAACAAATACATTTTCCTCAGAAAAATAGCAATTGGATCAGTTAAAGAAAAACAAACTAATTTTGTTTTAGGCTACGAAGTATTTCCATAAATTTATCTAATTTATTAGTCATCAAAAATGAGACTGGCACATTTCAAAACTTGCCTAGCAAACTAATCAGGAGAGTGATAATCAGATTTCTAAAAGAAACACTTACCTAGTCAACAAAACCAAGATGTCATATGTTACATAATGCTCCCTCTTTTCCAAAGACAATAAAATAGGTTTCTTGTTCATTTCTTAGCACCATTACATTGGTAATGCACTCTGAGAATTTTACCTTTTGACAAAATCACTCCAAAGTTGCATCCAAATGCCTAATTAACCTTGACTGGCAGAATAAAAAACTGCAATTGCCAATATATATTTCTGTAATATAAGAAAACCTTTTCTCTAAGTTCCTCTCTCCTAAAGTCATGAGGGCAATGTAATGCAGATCTTATTACACTGGACGAGATCTGGCTTCTGAGGGATTTGAAACATTGACCTCATGAAACATGCTGGAATGACAGGAGTAGGCAGTGTGATATATCAATCCCACACAGGGTTTCGCAGAAGGCTTTGTGATCCAAATCCCTCTCTATGTTGTAAAATGATGTAGAATTCTCCTCTCCATCCTGTCACCATAACAACCACATCTTAACACTTTGTCTAATATCAACAAATAAAACAATCACCAGGCTTACAGGGTTCTACTTAGAAATTGTGGTGAAGGTGAAAAATCCAAGTTCTAACTGATTATGAGTCTATACATAGTTGTAAAATGAAAGGTTAGAAGGTGATGCTGTTTCCTAGAATGACATAATTTTGAACTATTTCTTACATATGTTTCTCTATCACCTAATCTCTACATCTCATTTGTGTTTCCCTGTTCCACAAATACCACCACCACCCCCAACATACTTAAACATCCTTTCAATAATACTAAGGATGCTTAAATGACATTTTCAATTAACAAAAGTTCCTATCAAAATCAACATCTTACTTTACCATTGACTATTCGATAAGTTGACTGACAAACTGGGAGCTGGAACTGTTGTCTTTACAACCATTTTTATTTTTTATTTGAGGATACAAGTGTGGTGCTCTAATCAAATAAAAATACCTCAACAAAAATTTCCCATGAAGTAAACAGAAAATTCACATGTGGAATTCACACTTGAGGTTTTCCTGTTACTCTTTTTCAAAATTGAAACAAGTACTTATTTTTATAATTAATTTAATCCCAACTATGGTGTTGCCTTCTTGGAATTAAGAAGTATATCTCAAAGTATTTTTATGTTCTCCACAATATCAACACAGTCTAGCTGATACACAATGGAATCAGAAGAGATATTCATTAATTAAAAAGTGAAAACTGCTTTGGGCTCTGTGGCCTGGTATTTTTCAAAATCAGGAAAAATACTTCATGACCTCTAAGAATGGACATTCCAAAGGAAGAATTTAAAGACAATTTCCATGTTTTCCTGATAAGTCACCTAG
>NW_003852419.1:10970376-10982157 GCF_000181295.1 Otolemur garnettii
TACATTAACTTAAAACCAATTGAAGAAATAATTAAAAAGCAATCGCAATGGACTTTGAGTCTGACACAACTGGATTCTACTTATGTTTCTTCTACTTACTAGCTCTAAATTTAGGCAAGTTACTCTGGACTCTATTTTTCTCATAGGTGAAATTGGGTTAACTGATTGTACTTCAAAGGACTCCATGCTGCTCTTAAGCCATAGGGTGGTTGTGGAAATTGGTCTGGTAATATACATTCAGCAACCCAGTATAAGACCTAACATACAGCATCAACTCAAGAAATGCTAACAATCTACACATCAGGAAAGAAAAATAGGAGATGGAGCATGAGGAAGAAAAGGAGAAGTGAGAGAAGGGATTCTCAACAAGAGCACCATGTTCTTCCTTAGGGAAATAACAAAGGTGGTAGAGGTGTTCTGCCATAGGCAACTCATTACTTGGTATTCACATGAGATTTCATTGACCAAGGGAACGAAGGAAAAGAAAAGAACTAAAGGACAAAGGAAAGGCAGAGGAAAGAGATAAGGGGAAAGAGGGGGAAGAAAGAATTACATGACTTAACTCACACACATGTCAAAAAAAAGTAAACCACAAACCAGCAGAGCACTGTCACCAGCACCAGTAAATGTCAGCAATGCAGACTGGGTCAAATGCAATTTGAAACACTAAACTGGACAAATCTGATTCTAATAATGCCTGAGAACAATTTCCAAGTCACAGCAACTTGCCCACCTTTATAAAGTCACACAGGAGCTTAGGTAGCTGCACATATGAGTACCAGAACCCACCACCCCTTCACTGCCTATGTGCAAGTGTTTCAATCTATGATAATCTCATGCCTGGATCTTAGATCCTGGAATACTATGAAGAAAATAGTATCTTTGTCCTATTTTATTTGACCTATTTTTTCCTGGTTGAAAATGGTCATTGGGAGCCTATATGCTCTTTATACCAATCATAAAAAGATGTATCTAAAGAAAAAAGCCACATCACCCAAAAGTGAACTATTTAAGAGGCACACTCAAAACAGAGTGGTTTGGAAAGAATTAAAGGAAGAAATAATAATTATAATTTCTCAGAAACCAAGGTTACTGTGACCATGCATTTCAATTACCATGCTGCCCTTAAGCCATGAAGATTATATACAAGTTGATTGTACTTTTGATCACTGGAATCCACATCGATTCTTATTATTATCTCAGAAGAGTATTGAAACATTTATGACTTAGGCAACAGCTGTAAATCACAGATGATATTCAAAGGAGCTAAATACAGAGATTTGGGGGAAATTAATTGTGAAAACATGCAAATACATACAGAAAATTCAGTTCACCAAGTTTTAGGTGATGATTGATTTTTATAAAATATTTTCCTTTAATTGTATCTCATTTATTTAATGAATTATGCCTAATTTTCTGAGCTGCTTCCCATTACATTGGCTCATATTTTATTATTGCTTAATGAACATGAGAAAATATTATGTTTTATCACTTCATTAATTAGAACCAAGTTCTTACTAAGATAATTAATTTATCTACTATATTAGAAATGAACCTGTTATTTTGCCACTCTTTTAGACTATGTAAACATATGGGAAGAATGGGGAGAACATACCAGAATGAGCCTTATTTAAAAAGAAGGAAGGAGGAGATAAAGGAATGGAAGGAAGGAAGGAAAGACAGGAGGGAGGGAGAGATGGGAGAAAGGAGAAAGGGAGGGATAGAGAGAGGGAAGAAAGGAGGGAGAGAGGGAGGAAGGCAGACAAATTTAGAAATGTCAAGTGCCTGTGATTGCCTTCAGAAAAGGATGCCAGTATAGTAACCAAAGCAGCATGGTGCCAGTATAAAAGTAGACACATACTTTGATGAAACAGAATAGGAAAGCCAGATATAAAACCACAAACCTACAACCAACTGATCTTTGACAAAGCAGACAAAAATATACACTGGAGAAAGAATGCTTTATTCAACAAATGGTGCTGGGAAAATGGGAAAGCCACATGCCGAAGAATGAAAGAGGATTCCTAACTTTCAACATTTATAAAAATTAACTCAAGATTAATTAGAACTTAAATGCAATACCTGATGTCATTAAAAATTCTAGAAGAAAACTTAAGGAAAACTATTTCAGACATTGGCCAAGACAAAGAATTTATGACCTAGATCCTAAAAATAAATACAACAAAAATAAATAATGGGACTTAATTAAACTAAAAAGTTTCTGCATAGCAAAATGATAATGATGGTGATAATAATCTATTGGTATGGAAAATGCCTATGTTTTCCTCACTTAATTTTAAATAATCCATAAAACCTATTTTTTAGGGCCAGGTGCAGCACTTGGGAGGCCAAGGCAGGTGGATGCCTGAGCTCAAGAGTTTGAGACCAGCCTGCACCAGAGTGAGACCTCATCTCTAAAAAATAGGCAGGCATTGTGGTGCCTATAGTCCCAGCTACTTGGGAAGCTGAGGTAAGAGGATCACTTGAACTCATAAGACACCACAGCACTCTACCAAGGGTGACCAAGAAGTAAGACTCAGTCTGAAAAAAACAAAACAAGCACAATAAAAAACCCCTATTTTTTGACATGTAACTATATAAAATGGAATATGGAGTGTTAAATAAATGTTAATAAATTATACAGTGGATAATTGCGAAATAAGGTTTATGGTTACACTGTTTATGCTTATTTTATAAAGATAGCAATAGGGTTACCAATTCAACTAAAGCACAGACATGATCTCTAGAGGAAAAAAATTATCCTACATAGAAGAAATAAACAATTTTTGTGAAACTGACATCGTCTTTTCAAAGCAATAATGGAAAGATTCCAATTTACTTCCCTCATTAATTAGATGTTTTTTCTAGTTAAAATAATGTTTATCTCAGACTGTTGAATATCAGCTATTTTGAGTCTACAAAAGGCATCACAAAATTTTTTTGGAAATAAAGCTACAAGTACACATATAAATAGATAAACTATATTTCATTCAGTCAATAAAAACATATCAAGTTGTTTTGTGAACCAGAAAATAAAATGATAATCATCAATAGAGTAAATAAATACCCTAAGAAATAGGTGGACATAATCACAAACTATACATCCAGTAAAGGACTAATATCCACACTCTATAAGGAACTCAACTCAGCAAGAAAAAAAAAAGCAACCCCACCAAAAAGTTGGCAAAATGAACACAAGCTTTTTGAAAGATAGACAAATGGCCAATGAACATGAAAAAATGCTCAATATCACTAGTCATCATGAAAATGTAAATTAAAGCCACAATGAGATACCACCTTAGTTCTGTCAGAATGATCATTGCTAAAAAGTCAGAAAACAACAGAGTTTGGCATAGATGCAGGGAAGAGGGAAAACTTACATACTGTTGATGGGAATGTAAACTAGTACAACTTCTATGACAAATAGTACGGAGACTCCTCAAAGTAGAGGGGATATCCACTGAAAGGAAAAGAATTCATTATATCAAGAAGACACATGCACTCATATGTTTATTCTGGCACAATTCACAATTGCAAAGACATGGAATCGACCTAATGCTTTAACATGCTTTAACAGATGACTGGATAAAGAAAATAGCTTATGTACAGAGGGTGCCAAAAATGTATACACACTTTAAGAAAGGAACAAAACTGCATTAAAATGGTACTATTCAATATATACCAATAACAAAGAAGAATATACATCATGTTTGAGCACCTCTTATAATTACAGAAGTGAAATGTGATTTGAGTGTTATAAATTTAATTTAGTGTTTCCTTTCCTAAAGTGTGTATACATTTTTGGTGCCCTCTGTATATACCATAGAACACCACTCAACCATAAACAAAAATGAAACAATAATTTTCACAGTAACCTGAATGGAATTGAAAGCCATAATTTTTTTTTGAATTTTTTTTTATTGTAAGTAAAGTATCTCAGGAATAAAAAACAAATACCACATGTACTTAGTTACAAGTGGGAGTTGAAGGATGGGTATAGCTGGTCACATACACAGGTAGAAGGGACTTTGGAGACCCAGAGGAAAAGTCTGGGAGGAGGGTAAGGGATCAAAAAACTAACTATTGGGTACAATGTGTACTATTTGGATGATTTTATAGCTCCCTTTTAATGTTTTAAAACCTACTGCCTAGAGATTTTAGTGACTAGTTCAGACCTTTTGACTCCCACTTATGGAAACTCTTGAAGGAAACACTTCCAAGCTTTTGTTTGACCTTTTTCAAGAGGCTATCTGTTGTCAACTGAGAAAGAAACACCAGTTTTGAAGACACCAAAGGATGTTCCAGAGAAAGCATATGGACTTCAGGAAATTATGTTGCCTTTTGATCATAAACAAGTCATCCTCAAGCGTCCCTGGAGAGATGAGATTGGCCGAGGACTTCATTTTCATAGAGAATTGATGGAGCATTAAAGCCAAAAGCATCTGGGACTAACTGCACAACCCAATCAGCTTATCTTTGCATGAACTATGACAGACATCAAATGTAACTCCAAAAAAAACTTCAAAACAATTGCCTGTAGATTCTGCTAATAGTGGAAATGCTGCCAATAAAAAGAGCATTCCTGGCTTAGCAGCAGGAGTCTCGAACTGCTTTTCAAACAGGAGAGAAAAATAGAAGCACAAAGAAATGATGATCAGCAATAGTTTGGGGAGCACAAAGTGAGAATATTCAATAAAAATGTCTTTGTTAGTCATATTATAAAACCTCCTTTGCCTGGCTGGATCACTTGCTCTTTCTCATACAGCAGAAATGTTTCTGTATTAGTTGACCTATCCTATTCAATTACTGGAATTTTCTTTAATATGCTCTCCTTAAGACACAAGGGAAGACAGTGGCTAGAAAAGGAGGGTATGGTGCTAGGCGCTTTCAAGACATTTAACTTCTTTATTGTTTATGTTTACCTCCAGAAGATAACTCACTGATATTTTCAAAAGGGAACACTTTAGAATGGAAATAGTTGAATAAGATCAAAGCACCTGTTTTTAGGTTAACTTCATCCTGATGTGGCTTGTTTTGTTGACTAGCGTGACCTGGAGTGATAGATACTCTAATGAACCTGATTTGATTAATTCACATTGTATGCCTGTATCAAAACATCCTATGTACCCTATAAATATATACATATATACATATATATATGACATGCGCATAATTAAAATATTTTAAAAATTAAAAAAAATAAATTACCACCAACAATAATAAACACAGGAAAGGCACTGTCTTATCATCATGAGAAAAACGCAGAAAGAAAACTCCTTTCTTGTACAAATGCTCTGCTTTTCATTGAGGTATAAGAACATTTATATGCGAAACATCCAACAGGGGTCCATACATCTGCAGTTGTAGAAGTTAAAAAATAGAAAGGTCAATCCTCTTTACTTCCTATTTTCAAAAGCACTACTCAGTCTGCTGTGAAGACTTACTTCTTAATTACTTCTAGATACTCCAATTGAGCTGCATCAATCATGATGTGATATGACACGATAAAAGAGGCTGACCCCTTTATGTGACATGATGCCGTAACCATCACTCAGAGACGCACTTAATGATTCAACATGCCTTCTGCATTCCATGATTGAGTCAGCAAAGGAGCAGAGTCAAATGTCAGTGAACTCTGCGATACCTGTTAAATAAACATGAAAGGAAGGTGATCTGAGAATGAACTACTCAAAGCTTAACACAGAAAACCACCACCACTGGTAAGCAACCATGCAAATGAGCAAGAAAGGAAAATGACTGGACCCAAAGCTCTGCAGAATGGCTCATGAAAATGATAGTAACATGACTCTACAAATCTGTGCTCTCTACATGGTTCTTTAACTGCACAGCACTTATCAGCAAAGTATGCTAGTGTGTATAGAGAGAATATTTTTAGAGTTCTTGGGTGCTACACCTGGGGATTTCATAGACCTTGGCTTCCGAGAAAATGTAAGGTCCTTTATGCTATGGTTTGAATGTTCCCCCTCCAAAAATTCATGTGCTGGAAACTTAATCTTCAATCCAACAATGTTGAGAGGTGAGGTCTAAGAGGAGCTATTTAGGTCATGAGGGTAGAGTCCTGAAGAATGGACTAATGACACCATAAAAAGGACTCACAAGAGAAGGTTCTCTCTTGCCCTTCTGACACAATGTTTATCTTCACTTGCCCTTCTGCCCTCTGCCATGTAAGGAAACACTAAAAAGGCCCTCACCAGACACCAGATGCCAGCACCTTGAGCTTGGACTTCCCAGTCTCCAGAACGGTGAAAAAGAAATCTCTGTTGTTTATACAAGAGCCAGTCTGTAATATTTTGTTATAGCAGCACAAATGGATACCACAAATAATAGATTTCAAGAGTTTTCATTTCATTTCTTGGCTGAAATGGTCAAGTCTTTGTTATTATAGTTTACTCTTTTGGTAAATATTGATAAAGGAGAGCCCTAAATTCATGGGATGGTATCCCTTTCTGCTTTAGTGACACAGAATTCTTCCTCTTGGCCATGAAATTTTCATAGGATTCAGAATCATAGTCCATCCCCGCAAAGCTGGGTGACAAAGAGTTCTATGTGTTCAGAGCTACTGAGCTGTTTCAATTTTCCCAGTGTGATCTACCTGCAAGAACATTAGAAATGACCAGTCAAAAGAATCACAGATGGAAATAATTATTTTTTCTTTTCCTTTCTTTTTTCCCTATTTCCCTATTTTTTCTTTGCCAAATCTGCTTATAAGGACTAACAACACTAATCCACATGTGCCAGTTTAAAAATAGCACTTTGTTTCCCTCACTGAAATTTACTATTTGCATTATATCATTGCAATTGTTTATTTTCCTTGCCCTTTGAGTTTCTAGACTGTTCTATGGGTACTTGATTTTCACAATTCTTACTGTCTAAGAGTTTAGAGGTACATTTCCTTCCCTTAGTTACAAAGCAGCCTCTTATGTATGGTGTCTACACTAATGAAATACTAAACCCATGGTAGATAAACCATTGTTTCAAATACTTTGAAATAAATATAAAAGTTTCTACACTCTTCTTTTTCTTCTTCTTTGTGTGTGTGTGTGGTTTTTGGCCAGGGCTGGGTTTGAACCTGCCACCTCTAGCACATGATGCCTGTGTCCTACGCCTTTGAGCCACAGGAGTTGCCCCACTCTTCCTCTTGAATTACAAATTTTAAAAAAGACCATTTCTGGGCAGTGCCTGTGGCTCAGTGAGTAGGGCATTGGCCCCGTATACCAAGGGTGGTGGCTGAAACCCAGCTTTGGCCAAAGTGCAACAAAAAGATAGCCAGGCATTGTGGTGGGTGCCTGTAGTACCAGCTACTCAAGAGACCAAGAGCTGGAGGTTGCTGTGAGCTATGATGCCCTAGCACTCTAGGGTGACAAAGTGAGACTCTGTCTCTAAAAGAAAAAAAAAAGAAAGAAAGAAAGATCATTTCTCTGTAGGAATCAAACACAATCTGATCAGCACAGTTGGTAAATGGTTCCAAATTAGGAACACAAATGGAATATGACAACAAACAGAAGGGTTGAGGTATCCTGTTGAATCATGAGAGTTTTTTTTTAACTTATGAATTACCAACATCCCCAAGTACTACACTGCCAGGCCACTGCAGTCTACCTTAATCATCCTCTTCACACAAATTCTATTTTTATTTTAAAAGTTATGCATACACATCCAGCCCATGGAAAAGTCAGCCATGTGCGTCATTTAAAAGGAAAACAACATGTTTCTATTTTTTCCTCAGTGGTTACATTGGAAATAAATTGTGTTGAGTGACTCACTAGAATTTTTTTTTATTTCAGGAAGGTTTGGTCCTTGAAAAGCTAGTGAAGTACATCTTCCATTAAATACTACAGCAAACTTAAAATTCAATTCTCTAAAAGAACATGTTTATATTTTGCCAGCTAACAAAGGTAAGATGACTCTAAGCAGTGGTTCTCAACCTGTGGGTCACGACCCACAGGAACTGTGGGTAAAGGGCTGCTTAAAGGGCCGCGGCATTAGGAAGGTTGAGAACCACTGCTCTATTGTTTCCTTAGATCTCTAGACGCCTATAGAACCTTTCTTCTAGGACAAAGGTAACTGTGATAATGCATGACCCATAAGTAGGCCCAAAGGATTGAGTGAAAGGAGTTCTTATTTTGCTGAACATTTGCATGCCCCAAGCATTGTGCTCAGCATCTACAACGTAATCACTCACTTTTCTCAATGAAATGGAGTAATTAGCAAAATAGATAGTATATGAGTTTGGACAATTAAGCTTGCAAACTCATCCTAGAAAAAAGTGCTACATACCTCATTGCTGAATAGCACTAGGGTCACAAGCTGGCCAAGAGGAATACTTTGAAGGTGACCATACTGATTTTCAGCAATGAGGTACACAGCATTTTTTCTAGATGAGTTTGCAAACTTAATTGTCTAACCTAGTGTATTGTACCATGCAAAACTTAATATTCTTGGAATATAAGTTATTTGTTCATATAGTAAGTAGCAGAGCTAGTTGAGATTTGTCTCCAAAGCCATTTCTTAAGATTAAAACCTTTTTTATTCAAGGAATTAACACATTAAACATTATTCAGGTAGGCATCATGACACCTGAGTTTGAATTGATGCTTTATTGATAGCCAAGAGACACTGCACCTGAGCCTTCATTCCTCAGCTGTGAAATAGAAAACATAATACTTATTTCATAGACGTGAACAAATGATTTAATATGAGCAAAATCATTGACAAATAACCCCAAACAGCCACTATTCTTTATAGACCTTCATTTTGTCAACTGGTAAACGGAAACACACGAGAGTGTGTGGCTATAACTCTTGATACTCTCCCTACTCTCCTGTGCGGTTTAGCAATTTCTACATTTCTGTCCTACTTTGAGTAGCTCATGGCCCCTAGCACTAATCCAAGGATGACCCCCCAAAAGTCTGCCTCTTTCATAAGTCATCCTCAGCAAACAGAAATGACATAAAGTAATCAAGGCCATTTGATTTGAATACCTACACCTAGAAATGGCTGTGACGTCACTATTTATTCAACAAATCTTATTTGGTGCCTCCTATGCGCTAGCATTATCCAGGGGGTGGTAAAAGAGCTACACTTTCATGTAGTTTACATTCTAGTAGAAAACAACCCTAAGTAAACAAATAAGGACTATAATCACAGGTAATGATAGCGTTACAAACAAATTAATAAAGCAGCAGGGTAAAGAGAAAGACAATGACAGGGCCTGTATTCAGTAGTGTAAGCCAGCAGGTCTATCAGAAGTAAGCCAGCAGGTCTATCAGAAGTGGTAGAGTTTGAACAGGGAGCTAAATGAGGTGGGCAATAAAGCCAGATGAAAATCTAGGGGGAAAGCAATTGGAGCAGAGGTAATAGCAAACACAAAAACTCTGGTGTGTGAATAAGACTAGTGTTTAACTGTGCTCTTTCACCAAAAGAGAGGCTTGAGCACAGAAGTGACATAAAATGATTTCTATTTTCTTAAAGGCCCCCCAGCTGCTATGCAGAGAAGAGCTGAAGCGGCAGCAGGAAGGGAAGTGAGGACAGCAGTGAGGGGACTACGGGGGAAAACCAGGTGGAGAACGGAAGAACGGAACCAGAGTGGGGATATCCAGTGGTTGTTTGGAGTACATTCGATGAGGGTAGTGTTGACAGGACTTGCTAATGTGTTGGTCATAGAGTGAAAGCAAGTAAGAATCAAAGGATGATCCAGGTTTGCTGCTAATTGAACTGGGACATGGAGGGAGGGCACATAAGGCTGTCTGCCCCCCTTGCCCGCTGCCCCCATCTGTGTCCCTGTCTCCTGATGTCAGTTCAGATCTTCTCAGTTTTCTTCCTTTACTTATCAACTGGGCCTTATCAATATTTCCAGTTCTCCAGGTAACTCAGATTTGACCTTTTTCCATACAGAGTGTCCATAAAGTTTGTGTCCAATTTAAAATAGTAAACTTTATGGATAATTCTATGATCAGAGCTCAGATTGAAAGTGAAGAGATATTATAGAAAAAAATAGCCTGAAAGCCCCAAAACAGTTATTATAGCCCAGCATATAGAGAACACTTTTGAAGTTGACCAAAAGGAACAAATCAATCAGGAGACATGACATGAACATCCATTATGTGCCTTACCCTGCTTTCAGTACCATAAGACATTTAACAGAAGTAATAAATCCTAATTACTCAGAAATTAAATGTAATTTTATTTTTTATTTTTGGTAGCAGTTGTAATTGTTGTTTAGTAGTCCCAGGCTAGGCTCAAACCCACCAGCCTCATTGTATGTGGCTGGTGTCCTACTCACTGAGCTATGGATGCCAAGCCCAGAAATTAAATTTTAGATGGAAAGCTAAACATTATGTATAGCACAACTGCAAACAAAATACAACCTCATAATCACATGCCTGTATCTTAAAAGTGCAAGAAGAATTCCATGGAGAAAAAGTCACCTGAGTTCCTGTCTGACAGGACCTAGCCCCAGCATACAGTGCCCTTTGATGATTCAAAAGAAAAACTTCAACAATGGATTAATTCGTTAATACATTAGTAGAAAGAATTTAGGGGGATTGACATTATACAAGAGGAGAAACTTCGGGGGGAAAACATTAAATTTACGCAACAAGCTATTTTGTGCCAAATATATATATAAAAGAGCCCAACTACGAGAATAATGAGGTTCATAAAAGACCATCATGCTACGTAATTAAAGAAACAATCTATGGGCATGCAAGCCATTCTTCTCCTTTCTGTCCTTACAGCACTTCATTAACATATCAAGTTCTGTCTTTTCTATTCTGTTCATCTCCTCTTATGAGATTGATTTTCCACGAGTGGGAAAAAAGCCCCCTGGGGCTTCTGTAAGCAGAAGAACAAAGAGGAGCTCACCCACCCCTCTCTCCATATACTGAGTCTTGCTGCTCCCTGGCCCACAGAAGCCTGAGTTCTGCTGACAAGACGCAGAAAGGTAGAGAGAAGTCAGTCCTCTCTGAATGGCCTGGTGAGCATGCAAAGCTGGTGGCAATTACACCTGGTTGGCAATTTTGAATATTCAAGGTCATCTGAAATAACAGCAGAGAACTTATTTCCTAGAGAAGTATTACTCACTGTTTTGACCCTTAGTATCTCTTCTACTTCCTAAAACAGAAAAGCCACAGCTATTGCCAGATTGTCAACTTCCTCTCTAAGCTGATTTTATTATTGCCCTCAACTTTAAACCAAATAACAGAGGAAATGGACCTCAAATGGATTGGATTAAAGTGAACCTGAGATACAAAAATGGTCTAGCTGACAGGAAGAATTCACCCACATAATCTCTGCCACATTGCACATTACAATTTAGAAGTACATCCACTGTCACGGACACAAATAGCAGTTTCTTTTTGACACCTGCCACCCAAGGCAGGGTATTCTCCACTTTTCTCTCCCCTTGTTCCCATCGTACCTTAGGCAGGCTGTCATTATTAATTTGATTAAGAAAAAGACTGGCTCTCTGGTCTGTCTGCTTTCATTCCCTCCAACAGAGTGCCTTACCTCTAATTGTTTCCTATACAGAGAAACCCAAATACAGTGTCATTGCCAGGGACCCATTGAAGAGTCTCATGTTCTACCCCATTTGCAAGGTTAGAATCAAAATTTAACTCTCACGGTGCATCTGAGCAGTTTGGGGAAACTCAGTGCTAGATTGGTGATATATCACAAGAAAAGCAAAATGCTGGAGAAGAAAATATCTTTCGCACACAAGATGGACAATTTTGAATTTCACTGGATGACATCCAACCCAAA
>NW_003852419.1:10982354-10988629 GCF_000181295.1 Otolemur garnettii
CTATGCCCTCCCACCCCAATACTATCATTAATAAATACATCAGGGAGTTCCCCTTTTACTCCTAGGAAGACCCACTTGCAACCTACAGGCATTTAAGGTCTGAGTCCTCAGTGGGATATTGTCCTTTCTCCTTTTTGATTGAAAGTTAGGAAAGCTATTGCCTACATGCACAGAGGCCTCTCCAAGCAGCTAGATCATATGCTAGTTTGGTGAGAGAGCCTTTGATTAAGCCAGCTTATTCTTTACCTACTGTGAGAGGCCCATAAAGAAGAAGATTTCAGGTTCCCTAGAATGGATGAGAGGCCATGAGCAGGTGCTCTAATGTTAGAACATCACTAGTTTCTCTAGACTGGTACTCTGATCAGAGAAAGAAAGGTTATGGGAACTGATCCCAAAGAAGAAAAAAAGTCAAAAAGTTCATAATTTGCACAGTGATCTTTCTAAGCATGCAAGGGTCTGCTTAAAAACACACAAAACGTTTACTTACACAGTACTTTCACACTCCCCACCCAGAAGCAAGTTTCATATTATATGCAATACAAAGGTTGCAAGTGCTCCAAAATGAAATATGCTTTTTAAAACTGATCACAAGGCCGGGCACAGTGGCTCACAACTATATTCCTAGCACTTAGAGAGGCTGAGGTAGGTGGATCACTTGAGGAGTCCCTGAGTAAAAATGAGACCCCCATCTCTACTAAAAATAGAAAAAACTAGTCAGGAGTAGTGGTACATGCCTGTAGTCCCAGCTACTCAGGAGACTGACTGCTTCAGCCCATGAGTTTGAGGTTGCTGTGAGCTATGATGATGCCACAGCACTCTACCCAGGGTGACAGAGTGAGATTCTGTCTCAAAAAAAAAAAAATGAACGAAGGAAAGAAAAGAAAAGAAAAAGAAAAATATTGGAAAAAAACCAGCACCTATTTTTTTTTCCTTAAAGAAAATAGAGACTTTATTTTCTAGTAGAGGAAATTTCACAGTAAGGAAACCAGCAAAGAGAGCTTTTTAAGCCCTATGGCCACTTTTAATTTATTATATTTAAGTGGTGAAATTTATTGCCTTTAACAGATGGAAGGTTGTGTTATTTTTACTATTCTTATATTCTTTTTTTTTTTTTTATTGTTGGGGATTCATTGAGGGTACAAGAAACCAGGCCACAATGATTGCATTTGTTAGGTAAAGTCCCTCTTACAATCATGTCTTGCCCCCAAAAGGTGTGTCACACACTAAGACCCCAACCTTCCTTCCCTCTCTCTGTTCTTTTTCCCCACCCCTACCACGTCATTAATTGTCCTCGTAACAAAATTAAGTACATAGGATTCATGCTTCTTCATTCTTGTGATGCTTTGCTAAGAATAATGTGTACCACTTCCATCCAGGTTAATACAAAGGATGTAAAGTCTCCATTTTTTTAATGGCTGAATAGTATTCCATGGTATACATATACCACAGCTTGTTAATCCATTCCTGAGTTGGTGAGCATTTAGGCTGTTTCTACATTTTGACAATTGTAAATTGAGCTGCAATAAACAGTCTAGTGCAAGTGTCCTTATGATAAAAGGATTTTTTTCCCCTTCTGGGTAGATGCCCAGTAATGGGATTGCAGGATCAAATGGGAGGTCTAGCTTGAGTTCTTTGAGGGTTCTCTATACTTCCTTCCAAAAAGGTTGTATTAGTTTGCAGTCCCACCAGCAGGGTAAAAGTGTTCCCTTCTCCCCACATCCATGTCCACATCTGCAGTTTTGAGATTTTGTGAAGTGGGCCATTCTTGCTGGGGTTAGATGGTATCACAGGGTGGTTTTGATTTGCATTTCTCTGATGATCTGGGATGATGAGCATTTTTTCATATGTTTCTTAGCCATTTGTCTGTCTCCTTTAGAGAAGGTTCTATTCATGTCTCTTGCCCATTGATATATGGGATTGTTGGCTTTTTCCCCTATTTTTTCCATGATGCAAAATCACTCTAAGACATACATACTGGCAGAGGGTATGCTTACTGCTAAACAAAATTCACACAGGACAAGATGAGCAAATAGAAATTTATTTTATTCTGATACTACCACAAGTAACAAGGGAGATGAGAGCACAAGGCCAAGTCTGTGCTAAAGTGAAACATATCAAGTAAAACAAAACGTAGAGTGGTTTCTTGTTTGGTTGGTTGAAGTTTTGTTTTTTTTTTGGGGGGGGGTGGATTTAGATGGAGCATCATTCTGCTGCCCAGGCTAGAGTACAGTGGTCAGATCATAGCTCACTGTAACCTCAAACACCTGGGCTCAAGTGATCTTCCTGCCTTAACCTCCTGAGCAGCTAGGACTACAGGTGCATGCCACCAGGTCCATATAATCATTTTTTAAATTTTCTGTAGAGATAGGATCTCACTTGTTACCCAGGCTGGTCTCAAATTCCTCTCAAGTGATCCTCTGCCTCATCCTCCCGAAGTGCTAGATTATAGGCATGAGCCACTGTACCAGCATTGGGGTAGTTTTTACTATTTATTTATTTGAGACAGAGTCTCACTTTGTCACCCTTGGCAGAGTGCCATGGCATTATAGCTCACAGCAACCTCACCCCAACACCTGGCTATTTTTAGAGCCAGAGGAGTCTGGCTGGGGCTGGTCTCAAACTCCTGAGCTCAGGCAATCCTCCTGTCTCCGCCCCTCAGTGAGCCACCATGCCTGGCCACTGGGGTAGTTTTTAAAGGAGGTGAGGTAAAGTAATAGAAAAATACTGGAAGACTTTAGAGGGGAAGTTGATCAGTAGGATGTGTCTAGTGCATTGACTTATGCCTGAGTTAGCAAATATTTTTCTCTGTAATTTAGTCATCTGTGTTTGCTAATTGAGACAATGGAAGATAAGCTCCTACCCTCCCAGAGACCCAGAGGTAGGGCCCTCAGATATTTGCATTTCAAAAAGATGATTCTGCTGGTCCCAGACAAAGACCTTTCCTGGGCTGTAAACTTGCTAGAGGCTAGGATATTTACATCTCAAAAAGGACAGAGAAAGTACTTACAATCACATTTTTTTTTTTAAATAAATGCTCTAGGAAAAGAGAAGTCAGAGACCTACAGTCAGAAGAAAAAACGGTAAAACTCCAGTCAAATTGAGGGGAATGAACCTTAAGGCAGTCTTGGACATTACCCCTGGGACATTACCCATTCCCACCTATTCCCAAAGGAGTCTCCTCTCTGCCAGTATGGATGCTTCCTGCAGCAAGACAAAAAATACATTTAGAAGATGCAGTTCAAGCCATACCTTACTGTGATTTTTCTGTTGATTTATGAGCTGTATCAGCTTTCCCAACATTAGAATACCCCTTACATCTCCACATATTTGAACTTTTTACTCTTGTTTTGTTAATATCATCGTCAGACTAGTATTACAATATTGAGCACAATTCATAAACATTTTGCAAGCCCATTAAACAATCTGTCAAACTACATCAGGCCATTTGGTTAAGGTTATATCAGAAATAAAATAATCTAATTTTTATGGGGCAAGTTTCAAGTATTATTGTTTGTAACTTTAAATATAATTTGTTTGCCAAGAGCGTACTTAGTTAACCAAACCCCAAAACAAAATCATTGACACTAGCAATTGAGTTTGAGATGTGAATTTGTTTTTATTGAGGAAAGAGTTGATACTCAGTTCAGTTTGAATTGCTGTTTGTGTGCTCAGTTTGAAATGTCTGTGTGTGTTTGCAGAATTTCTTTCTGCAATAGGTCCTTGGTCTTGGAGAGCTGAAGAATGACCCACCACAGACCACAGAAATCAGTAATAAGATGAGATTTATTAGATAGAAAGTGGTAGAAAGAAGAAAAGACACCAGAGTTTCTGGCACAGAGGGAGTCCAAAGTGGGAAATCCTTCCATGAGTCTTTCCTTTAGTCTAGGGGTTTGATACTGTTTTAGGAATTACACTTGGCCAGGACTTGACAGACTTCAATGTTGATTAGTGACTGAGTAAGGGTATTAACAAATGAATGCAGTTCTTTCCAACTGAGGGCAAAAAAAGAAGATGTATTCCAGAAGGGGCTTAGCTTACATGAAATGATGGGAAAACTGCTTTTCTCCTATCTTACTTGTGAGTTTAGTTTGGAGAGAAAAAGTCTGTTTGCTTGGGCCTGGGAAACAGGGGCAGAGGACTGTCCTTGTCCAGCCCTGAATGGAGGAAACCTTATTGTCAGACACAATAATAGGTTCTTTCACACAAAATCAGCTATTTATCATGATTCCTCTGTTTCCCTTCACCCTTCCTCATTTTCTTTGGTTCCTTTCAGAGTTCTCAGGTCTTCCCCCCCATTCAAGTTTTGAAAGTTCATATGTACTTAGAAATAAACGTAAGTTAAATGTGCAGTGTGCTCAAAGGCATTGTCATTCAATCCTTTTGTCTTAGTACTGGCATAACAGGCTTTGTCATTTCTGAAAGGAATACACATTATTCAACAAAAAAATGATTAAAAATAAATAAATAATTGGTCCCTTCAGTCTATACCACATAAATACCTTCCCCTCAATCTCCAGTACTCCCAAATTTAGCAGAACTCTCTGAGCTTAACTGCAGGGCCACTCCTAGAACTTAGGTTTCTTTTAATTCCTTAAGGTTGCATTGACATTCTATCCCACCTCCAGACAGGTGACTTCCTGAAAGCTTGGTGTTACATACTCAGGGAAAGTGAAGAAACACAGGCCTGCAGATCTTCCTTCTTTGACTCCCTGAATTTTTTTTACTAAACCTGTGTGTTGATAGGAGCAACTGAGTGCGAGTGTGGCCACATGAGAAAAGAAATGGAGAAACATGGGGGGCAGGACAGATGTGGCCCTTCAAGTTTAATGCAAAGTTTGAGCCATCCTTCTATTCCTTCAGAAGAGCTTCAATGGATCACACAGCAGGAGACATTTTCAGAAAATTTCAAAACTCTGTTAAGTCTTTTTTTGACACTGTTTGACTAAAAATAACTACTAAAAACTTAAGTGTTTGACTTTGAGAATTCATCACTGACTCAAAAATAGTTAAACATATCAAAATTGACAAGACCTCCAAGGGAAGAGACTCAGAAAATTATATTGTTGGGAAGCCATTTCTCCTCAGGCCCCATTTGAAAGAAAATGGCTTTCATTAAATCATTTAGCAAAATTATTCTTCTTAAAGTGCTCATCAGAAGGTTTAGGGAAAAAAAAATCTGTTAATTGGGTGTCAGTAGATTTTGAATTTACTGTAGTGTTTTTGAACACCTACTATGGGAAAATCCTGATGCTAGGGAAAGATGAAAAACAAGAAAACAATCCTTCTTTCATAAGCTCTAATACAAGGAAGAAAAACAGGGCTCTCAGAGCTTCAGTGAAAGATAGAAAGGTATTTAAAGGCAATAAATTGACAAGCAGGTGTCATGGGACTCCAAAAATCAAGACACCTTGGGAAAACCTGTCTAAAGTTTTGTCAAGCTTTTTGTAAAGAAAATCTTTATGAAAATCATAGTATCTGAGTTGGACTTAGGAAAATTCTGGGGTCTCATTCACAGGGAGCATGGCTGGCATGCCCCCAGGGAGTCAGACGTGTCCGTAAGGCTGTGGCAGGATTCAGCTTGGAACACTTCCCACACAATTAACCTGAGCCCCTGGATTAACCTGAGAGGCATCCACCTGCCACAAATTGTTAGGGTGAACAGAATTGTTACCAAGCTAGCAGTAACAGAAGTTAGGCATGGAAAAAATACAACCTGAGATCTCTTTGGACCATTTCTTCAGCTATACCTCAACGATTTCTACAAGGAAAACTCATTCTTTAAAAATTGCATAGAGTACAGTACTTGGAATGTGCTGGAAGTTTTGTTTTATGGAGCCATATAAAACTGGCTTGATAGTGATCTAGATAGTGAAGTCAGGATCACACACCCTGCCCTGTGGGCCAAATCTACCCAGGATTTGTTTTTGAAGAGTAAGCTAAAATGATTCTGATGTTCAAGGATGGCTAAAAATAAAAAAACAAAAATCCAGAGAGAGTATGTGACAGGGAAAACCATATGTGGTCATCAAAATCTAAAATACTTACTACCTAACCCTGTCTCTTGACAGAAAACACTCGCCAAAACTGATAAAGATAGCAAACACCGGAGATATGATAGCACAGGGCCCCTCAGCCACTGGGTCTTTATGTATAACTTTGTACATATTACTACACATGTAGCGCTAAGTGCCCTCAAATGTATTTCCACATAGTTATAGCTGAAAACAGTTGAAATGATACACAAGGAATACTGAGGCAAAGAGAAAGAAGAATAA
>NW_003852419.1:10989282-10990105 GCF_000181295.1 Otolemur garnettii
GAAATATGCAGGGGTCAAACACAGACCTCTTTGCCTCTAAAGCAAACACTCTGAGCCAAAGGGGCTCAGTACTGTCCTTGGCAGTACAGGACAAAATACAGTAGAAATAGCAGTTGCCAACAATAGTTCCGGGGCATCTTATTCAAGTTCACAGTGCAAGCCAGGAAAAGGGAATTTTAATAAGCATCCATCTGAGGGTTCTGGCTAGATGCCGATGAGGAAATGGAATGGCAATCCTAACAAAATAATGAAGAAAAAAATTAATAAACTTCTTATTGCAAAATGAGACACTTGTAGAGGTCACAGACTTCCCCCCCTAAGATAAAAACTGACAGAAAGCCAGGCCCATGTGGCCTTATGTATTATGTGTCAGTGCTGCCGCAGGCACTCGTTTGTATCCTTTGCTTTTCTTTTTCTGATAAGGAAAAGGACTGTCTCATAAAACATAGAAAATGCAACTGATCAGTCAAGCCTTTAGACAAATATTTCCATACAAAATGTTTATAACATGTGTTTTGATGTTTCTAAATTACCATATGCTTTTATTGTAAACAGGGACTGCTTCATTTGTTGAATAGCAGTGATACACTATGTTGACTGTTTCTGACATTTTATTGAATCTGAAACTCAAGAGAAAAAAGTAACCTCTAAAATATTCCCAACCTTGACTGTCCTGTTTCAGAGGCAGAAGCTGTTTGCATTTAACTACCTTCTGTTACTGTATTATGTGTCTCAAATGAATTCCAGTTACCACTGGGCAAAATCAAAGAGGTAAATAATTTGTTTTCACCTATGGATATTGATGAATAAAGTAAAAAAAAAA
>NW_003852419.1:10990459-10994786 GCF_000181295.1 Otolemur garnettii
ATAAAATACCCATTTTACACTGTGTGTATCAATGCCTAACAGGGATGATCAGGTAGGATGCAGGCAATTTATTCTGCCGGCCACATGTGACCCAAGATGTTACTTATCACTGAGCAATAACTGCTTTTGCCAAAAACATTCATTTTCAAAAATTTCAGAGTCTCAGCTTTCCTTTGGCCAGCCTACAGCCCTTTGCTCCTCTAGCTTCATAGACCGAAAAGAATATAGTCAGGGCATGCTTCTAAACAGTTGTGAGCTCTTGAGCCCTGAGGCTTTCTGAGTGCCTTTTCCTCATATACAGAAATGGAGAATTTGACACATACCTCAGGCATTTCATATTTTTACACCCTTATTTCCTTTCACTAAAATCTTCAGAAGGGTAGTTCCCAAACTTGATCATTCTGTAAATGCACTGTTGTAGCACCAACAATCCACTTACTTTGTAAAATCTCTTGAAGTTAAAAAAGAGAATAGTAAGAATATTACCACCTTTCCTGCAAAAGGATGAGGTTCTTTTCTGAGCTACAATCCTTCTAAAACACTATCTTTCTCATCTTTCTTTCAAAGTCAAAAACTCCTTTGAAAATCTGAAAAGGTGCTAGATTCTCTTGCCAGAAAAAAAAAAATTATAACGAGTATTATAGCTTGTGTATGCACAAAAGACACACAGACACCTACCTATGCACACCAGCTTCGGGGGTGCATGACCTCATGACTTATGCGGTTGCACAGACCCGTGCTCCAAAAGCGGGGGGGGGGGGGGACAATTGGCAGAAGGAGGGAGTGCATGACATAGGATCAGCTCATGTGCACATTTTGTAAGGGTGTATAACACACCCCTAGGGGATGGCTGCTTTACAACTGGAACTTTTTTACTCTGGAAGTAGGAACAATGTAAGCTAAATCTTTGTACTCTCATATTATTTTGAAATTTAAAAAAAAAGGTTAAAAAAAAAAAAGACCCATGCTGTTTTAGTACTCTGCTGTTGCCATCTATAAATTCTTAATAATTCTATCTTTGAACTTGTAAGAGAAGCTCCAAGAGAGTCCAGTGGGATAGCGGAGCAGAAACAGAGGAGAAAAAGGAATCTCCTTGCCACTCCATCCGCATACAGCATTCATCAGTCTTTACAATCACAATTCCAGTGGACTTGCAATACCTGAGAGTTCAGCAAGTCTCAAAGCAAGGAGAAGGGTAGCTTTGTTTTTAAGTCTCTTTTCATTAATTAATTAATTAATTAATTGTTGATTCAAGAGTCTCACTCAGAGGCCCTGGGTAGAGTAACATGGCATCACAGCTCACAGCAACCTGAAACTCTTGGGCTCAAGTGATTCTCTTGCCTCAGCCTCCCAAGTAACTGGGACTACAGGCACCTGCCACAATGTCTCGCTAGTTTTAGAGATAAAGTCTCTCTCTGGCTCAGGTTGGTCTTGAACTCCTAAGCTCAAGGGATCTGCCCACCTTGGCCTCCTAAAGTGCTAGGATTACAAGCATAAGCCACCATGCCTAGCCTCTTTTTAAGTGTTAAAATTAATATTCACCCTGTTAAGATGAGATGTTGATCTGGGAACTAAACCCGAAAACCAGCTCTCCACTGTGTCCATCTTCTCTGACCTTGGGCTTGTCTGCCCTTGGGACAGCAAGGGGTAAAACAGTTAGGTGTTCCACCAGGCAGGTCCTGGCCCTGGACGCAAGCCAATCAATACTTTCAATCCCAGGTAAGTTTTGCACCAGCTGGAGACCGGTGACAAGTCATCTATAGCATCATTACTGAATAAGCAGGAATGCCCACAGTCCTAAGAGCCTACGCTTTCAATTTAAACTAAAACTTTCTTTACAAGCAGAAAGAACGCAAATGGCTAAGCATCTCCATGAAACCCTTTTTTGTTTTTGTTGTTTCCCTGTATCAGAGGATCGTCTACACTGAAAATGATGACATAGAAGAAAATGAAAAAGTAGGACAACCCACAGCTCTCTTTCCTTGAAGTCCTTTTCATGTCAGAAAACCACAGGGAGGGAGTGTTCGTGGAATATGAGAAAGGAAGTGACATGAAAATAGCTGAGTTTGGTTTGTGCATTGTTTCCACCACTTTGGTAAGAACGAAATGCACAGGCACAGATAAATTACAAAATAGGGATTTTTTAAAATCTGATGATTCCACCTATAGGTTAAATGCATTTATGTTTGCATTTCAAAGTAGCAGTGCATAATATAAATATTAATGGTGAAATTCATGCTAATAATTTAAGTGTTTTAATTTTCTTTCCTACGAAATTAAAAAATGGCAAGTTATAAGATGGAAGGGAAAAAACTTTATATGTTAGCAGCATAAAGATATTAAAGTGAATGAAAAGGTACTTTTTAAATGTTTTTTGGACAAAGGTCCCGTATTTTTATTTCTCCCTGGAACCCAGAAAGTATATGGCCAACCAGAGTCCCACAAATATTGGGCTTACAATTTCATGAGATTCCCAGATCCTTACCTGGTGAAAACAATTTAAGAGAGTATGTGTTCATGTGTGAGTGTATGTGTGCGTGACAGATTTTTGATGTAACTAAATCTTAATACTATAGACATGATTAAATGTTTATATTATATATATATAATATATGAGAGGCTCAAAGACAGCACAGTAGGTGACTATCTAGAGCAGCGGTTCTCAACCTGTGAGTCGTGACTCTCAGAAACTGTATTAAAGGGCCGTGACATTAGGAAGGTTGAGAACCACTGATCTAGAGAGTAATCATTGATAATGTCAAAGTAAAAGAATTTGTTGCTGAGTTAATTTCTTTGTCTAATGCTCTTATAATTCTACCTGAAGAGCCTCTTAAAATAACCTGTAACTTAAGATGACCCTTACTATTTTTCAAAAGAATATTTGATAAGATAATCAGTAACCAAGAGAAAATGAATTTAAAAACTTACATGCTAATCAACTGAGATTGTTCTTTAATTATCCAAAGCTCTCCACACAATAATCATCTATGCTTCGGTGTTCTAACCTGTTCTTAATGAATACACAACAAGGAAACAGTACGTGGATCTAGTTGAGTCCATAAAGTAAGTTCTATTCATGTTTCTAAATACTTTCTGGCCCTTATCTAAAATTAATCCCTAATAGAATAGAATTTAGAGACTTTACATTATTTCTGTTCTTAGAAACTTGTAAAGTATTCATCAGTCATGTCCCCAGAAACTGATCAAAGAAGAGAGCGCTTGGGCTGAGATTTTAAGAAGTACACACACCAGAGTGGCAGGGTGGCACAATCTTTCTTTCGCTCTTCCTTAATTTTTGAACAGCCAAAGTCCAGCTAAGGAAGGTAATAAAATTGTTTTGCCTCTTATGCTTATGAGATCTAATACATTTAAATTCACTTTCATGCCATGTAACAATAACATCGTTTTAATATAGAGACAGCATATATTTATGCCCAAGCCCATGTGACTCAGTCAGAAGTGAACTAGGATCCGAAGACCTGGGTTTTAGTATAATTTTTAACACTCATTAAGCCTATTGCCCATTCTAGGTTAGCCACTCCACTTCCATCGCTTCCTCTCCAAAGGGGGAAGAGTGGTTAAGACCAAGCTTTTACATTGGTTGTAAGAATCAAGAGAATGTCTGAAAGCCTCTGAAGATGCCACCCTCAGTCAAACAGCAATTTGCAGCAGCTGTTTAAAGCACTATTTCAGACTCTTTTTCAGCTCATGTTTGCCTTGCTTTTTACTCAACTTCAAAATATTCCACTAAGCACCTATTTCATTGTTGAACTAAACAGTAATAGCTCTAATATATAGGTTAATTTGTGTATGTCTTGGATAAATTACTTTCAAATAGCTTGATTTTCCAATAAACACGTAAGAATGGGATTAAGCATAAACATGATATTATGTATTTAACAGGTGAAAGCTTAAAAATTTTTTAATCCACTTCTTTGGAATTGAATAAAGGATATTCATTAAGAATTTATTCCACTAGATAGATTTTGTATTCAGATAGATTTATGATACATTTTTGGTTCAGAATCCTTTTTGAGCTCTAGGATCAAAGAAAGAACAGTAAAGAAAAGCCTTAAGAATTTGGAAGTCAAAAGTCATTCAGTCAGAACCACTAAGCTCAGTAGGGGTCTTCTATTTTCAACTGCATATCCTGAGTCAAAACAAAAAGTGGCTTTGTTCCAAATAGATATACAAAACCCAGTGTTGACCAAAAAAGGCAAACACTACAGCAAACTTTGTCACCTTTTTGAACCTAAATCTTGTGTATTAGGATGAATGTTGTACTCCATAATTCAACACGAAGATTAGTATATCAGAGGTTTGTTAT
>NW_003852419.1:10995001-11003945 GCF_000181295.1 Otolemur garnettii
GCTCTGAACGTAAAGCAGGAAGATGGTGTAAACAGGGCACAGGCACCAGCTTCCTACTGTTGGTGGGAAGTTGCTCATTTTCATTGTTTCCTTGTTTTTGTCAAAAAAACATCACTCTAGCATCACTTTGTAAAACTTGAGGGTGAGATGTCACTGACAGGTATTTTTCATTAATTCAATTTAATTCAACTAACTTTAACAGAGTAAAGGCCTGGTGCTCAGGCTTTAACATGCATCCCTGAGATTTTTTTAAATGCAGATGCCTGGGCCACAGATCACCTCCATGCATGTTCTCTTCCCCACTCTGCTCCCACAATTCAGTAAATCTCACATAGGAAAATGAAACTGACGTTTTAACAGCGCCCTAGATGCTCTGAGCAGCCTGTTGAATTAATGCTGCTGCACTGTGCACGCTGTGTTCTGAGGCCCTACCCGGCCTTGTGTGCTGATGTGTACTTATGAAGACCTCTCCCACGCATGCCCTTATTTAATTTTCACAGGCTGCAAAAGTGAATAGGCATAATTATTCCTACATTACAGATGAAATTCAAAAACATAACAAATATTAACCACCACATTCAGGCATCAAAACTAACACCACGTTCACATGCTCCTCCCTGGGGTAGAGACGACAAAGAGCCAAAACACAAAGAGTATGATGTGCTGACCCAATCTTAAATCAGGTATTTGGTGGACTAATAATCTCCAGCGGAAACCAGAAGTTGGATACACTGAGGGTCTTAACATCCAGGACCTCAAAAAAC
Source organism: Otolemur garnettii (assembly GCF_000181295.1). Lineage (NCBI taxonomy): Eukaryota > Metazoa > Chordata > Mammalia > Primates > Galagidae > Otolemur > Otolemur garnettii. Next base: position 10,995,766 of record NW_003852419.1, read on the forward strand.
AAACAAACAAACAAAAACACATCCAAGACCTCGCTTTAGGTTTAGTTCAACAAATAAGTTTTGAGAATCTATTTTGTGCTAGACACCGCAGCAGTAAAATTCTAAGTTTCAATTTTGTCAAGAAAGAAACAAATATTAACCAACTGTTAAAAGTGTGAGGAGTATTGAAAAATGTTGGGGGAGGTGTTATAGACCGAGGGCATGTCTGTGCCTTCCCCAAATCAAAAGTTGAAATGCTACCCCCCAGTGTGGCAATATTTGGAGATAGCACCTCTAAGATAGTAATTAAGCTTAAATGAGATCATAAGGATGGTGCTCTAATCTGATAGAAGTAATGGCCTTCTAAAAAGGGACATAAGAACATGAGCACTCTCACATGGACTTGTACATGAGAAGTACACACACACACACTCCACACTCTCTCTCTGCACATACTGTCAAGGAAAGGCCATGTGAGGATATACCAAGACAGCTGGAGAGGGCACACACACACATACACAAACACACACACACACATGCACACACAGATAAAAGAATGAACAAAAATGTACCAACAGGTACATTTACAGGTTTTTTACATTAATAGGATTTTTCTAGGCTGTGAAATTACCAACTGTTTGGGCCATTTGAGTATGCTTATTTGTCTTTGCAAAGTTTTATTAATAAGCATTACTATTCATTTTCATTAAAAAATAAAATTTTCTTTTTGGGGGAAAAAAAAAGGAAATGACTATCTATAAGCCAGGAAGAGAGCCCTCCTGAGAAACTGAATTCTCCAGCAGCTTGATCATGGATTTCTGCCCTCCATAACAATGAGAAAATAAATTTCTTTTGTTTAAACCAACCAGTCTGTGGTGCTCTATTATGGCAACCTGAGCAGAGAAGTACAGTCAGGAAGGCTGAGACACTAGGTGCTATGGTTGAATTTAGTAGTGTGTGGTGTTAGATCTAAAATTAAGACTCAATATTATGTGCCATCTTGACATCTGGTATAACCAGAAAGGCCTCGATGTATGTTGTCTTCCCCACTGCACTCCCACAAATAAGATCCTACAACAAATGATGTTACTTAGCATGAGACCAAGAATGATTTTTATTTCTTCCTGGGCAGGGAGCACTCCAAACTCTCGATACTACAAAGCCTGCTTCCCACCGCCCATGCTTGTTCACATTTTTTTAACAAGTACAGTCACCTCTTGGCCCTGAAAGACCTATGGCATCCTCTACCCCCACAAACTGTGTGTGGGATTAATAAACTTCTGTGGATCTCATCTGTACAGAGTCGGGTATCATGTGTTCAGGGTATCAGTATGTTCAGGAATTTCCATAACTACAGGGTGAGACTCTCTCCCTCACCAATGAGGTGAAGAGGAAGAGATTAAAACACAGCAATAGTGCTGATTCACCTACTGCAGATGCTAAAAAGGACCACTTTAATTCACCAACTTCTACCCTTGGTGGAATTAGAATATTTTTTGAAAATGCAACGAAAATCAGATTCTTCAGCCTGATTGTTAGAGCAGGTAGCCTGGACCAGTGGAAGTAGATCTTCCACACATAAAAGGTTGTCTTCCAAATAAAATGCTGACAAATTACATTAAAATTGGGCAATATCATATTTCTGAGTAACTCCTCAGCCATAATTTCTCTTTTAATTTTTAATCCATGTTACTCTAAACGCTAGCTCAAAATCTGTAAATGAGGACGGACAAACACCAGGAAATCTCTATTATAAAAAAACTATATAGCAGATAATTTAGAACGCAGTCATAATTAACAGGGCATAGAGAGAACAACTACTCAGTATTTTGAAGGACTATGCTTTTATATTTTTAATTCTCTCAAAGAGGAACACATATGTGTGGCACTTTTTCTCCTTCCCTATCAATTCACATATGGCCCGTGGGCTGCTCAAAACTGACACATTCAAGTACCAAGTACCATCAGCAAGGCCTAAGTGGGAAAGGCTTTATGATTCAGTCTCTGTGATCTTTTATATAAATATTGCTTTGACTTGGACAGTAGAAAAGCCCAGAGTAGCACTATAATGCCAACCTGACAGACACTTTACAACCTCTCCCAGTATCCCACTATAACAGAATCTTGCTTAAGCATGAAAGAAGAATGTTCCAGAAATCATTTAAGATGATGAAGTAGTCCCTGAAGAGATTTAGAGTTGATTTTCCAGCTAGGTATCTCTCCACCTTTTCCATTATCCCTACTTACAATGAGAATGCAGAGAAGGAACTGTTCTGAATGAAAGTGCTCTGTTCTAGGAAGCCCGAGCCTTGTGGATTGGGCTCTGGGCTCACGACATCTCACTGGCTTGAGATCTCAGCTCTACCCCGATTAGCTGCAAGACCTTCAGCTTCTTTGTCTCTGTGCCTCAGCTTCTTCTTTTTAAAATAAGGGCTATTTCAATAATTCAGTGTTGTATATGGAATAAGTCAGTGAATATATGCTAGGCCCTTGGGCAATACTTGGTTTATGGTGAATACCCAATAAATAGTGGCTATCCTTCTTTCCCTCCATTTTGTGGTTGAGGAAATCGAACGACAGTGTAACTTGTCCAAATCACGGTAGAGTCAAAAATGGAACTCAGAACTCTGGACTTGCAGAAGTTTAAAAGCAAAAATATCCATTCATAAAGAACTGTCATGAAATCTCATCTATTAAGAATTGTCTCCCTTGGAATTTTCCTTATGCAATCTCTTAGAGGAAATCTCAAGTTCAAGTTTATTTTCTACTTCAGTTTTCCTTTAATTCAAATGGATTCTATATTTTACTAACTTTTACTTACAAAAATCTGAATGGTCCATATCACAAATAGCTTCAAGTTTCTATACCAAAATAACTAAATAAAATCTGAAGCACCATTTTAAATATGAACAGTCTCATAAAATTAACTTACAAAAATATCATCAGATATTTATAGTAAATACAGATATTTTTACTATATGTCAGTCAAAAAGCTCAAACTAAAAACTAACTCTTGCCTCTAAAATTAAAGTTTACATTTTTCAGACATATTCAATATTGTTAAATATATTCATCATAATCACATCCATGCTACATAACTTCTTTAAAAGATTAAAGCAATATAAGAGAACAGACGTAAGTATCAAACAGAAAATTTTGGTTCACAACCCGTAGTTAAAGATTGCTAGCTGGCTGAAGTATTTAATGACATTGTAGCAGGAATCTAGGTCTGGTGAAGAGAAAGAATTACCCAAACACCAGTGATAGAAGAGGAAGGGGTTTTATTTCAGCCAGTAGAGCTGCACCAGACTAGAATCCAAAATGGCCGAGCTCCCCATCAGTTCTGTCCCTGTCCTTTTATTGGACTCACAAGTAGACAGACCAAGGAGTTAACATATTGCCCCTCATTGGAGGTGTCAAAGCATATGCAGGTTTACAGATGAGAAAGGAAGTGTTAGTTAGTTTTAAGGTTCCAGGAAGTTTAGCCAGATAGAGCAATGCTAATAAAGAAAGAAAAACAGCTGCTGTTTTAAAAAGTAAAGAGGACCCTTCCCCTCCCCCCAACCAATTCCATGTAAGTAACTGACCATGGGTCTTCTGCTGAGTGCTGGTACCTTATCTCAAGCTGACCTCTAACATAGCAACCAGTTTTCAGCAGACAAAGAGATAGCTTAACAAGTTTTGCATTAACTCTATAATGGCAGATTGACCCTTTGAGTTCTGAACTTTTGATGTATATTCCCAGAAGTCTCTGGCATTCTAGATATGGATAAATAACTCCCCAATATGGGGCCCTGGCCTCCTCTCTCAGCATCACACTGCTTGTATGGTTTAGGGCAATAGCAAAATTTATCAAGAACTCATAACATTACATTGGCATCCTCAGGAAACTACTAAAATTCTCTCATGTTTCTCAGGTTATTATATATCCATCCTACTGAGATAAGGGTCTAGAGAAGTTGTGATACATGAGACCCAGATTTGGCTTAGCTGTCCACAGTTTATGCAGTTGCTAAACATGCTTTGTAAAAAGGACATAAGATGACCAGGTAGACAATGCTTGAGTTTTCTCATATAGAGAATGAGAATACAAACTTAACTCATTGGTCTGTTGTAATGATGTAATAGCTGCTAATATACTGGAACATACTTCACACTTACGTAGCCCTCAAATATTAGTGATTATTGTTATTAGTATCCCAAGAACACCGCAGAAGTACATCTAAGATAGCAGAACAAATACTAATATTGTTGATAGATGTGGCTCCACTTTGGAGCATTACCACATTATCAAGGTGGTACTTCCAGGGCCTCTCTGGCTTGTATTATTTAGCACTGTTGAAAAGGTATCTAGGAAATTGATCTTTGTCTGGAAATACTAAATTTTTGCTCCTGGGTTGCCATGACAAGAAGTTCCCCATCTAAAACCTTGTATGAAGAAAATCACTGGCAATATTAAATCTAGTTTAGATCTGGCTGATACCACATATAGGTTATTTTTTCCTTCCTACATCTATAATATAAAATTGGAATTTCCATATGCATTTACACTTGGATCTTAGAAAACTATTTCAGATTTGAATCAGAAGCACAGAAGTAACATTTCTACTTCCGTGCTACTTTCGCAGAGGCAATGTAGGAGAGAGGGGAAGAAAGGGATGCATCGACACTAAGGAATGAAATGGAGATTGTCTGTATTCTTATAGGGGATTATCACAATTTTTATGATGAAGTTTGAGCCAAAGGAATTCATTTATGTTATGAACGATGCCACCAGAATGTAACTGTTTTCTGTTTTCTTTTAACAAAAATGTAGTTTCATGCTTAGCCTTCTTAGTTTTAAACACTTGAGAATACAAGGGGCCGTGACATTTATCCCATAAATACGTATTTACCAATTCCTGCCTTCAACTTACTTTGACTTTGTCAGTGATAAGAAGATGGTAAAAAACATGGTCTTTGTTCTCACATATTAGGTGGCAGGTATCACTTTCTGTTAAGAAGTACAAAGTGTTATGAGTCTAAGAAAAAAGACCACTTCCATAAAATGACAAGCTCTGTGAAAAGGGTGATCATATCTTCCCTAATATTGGAAGTCAAATCATTTTGCAACTTCGTAAATTACAACCAAGTAAATATGGTCACCATTAATAGATACTGCCCATGTGCCCTAATTTAAATGACAACATAGAATCCTTAAAACAAAGTTTCTACAGGTTCACAGTAATTTCCTCAAGTTATCCAGGTCCATAACAAATGGATCTAAAATCTCCATAGACTTTTCTGCACATAATGAATTTTGATAATATGGTTAAAGGTCAGGAGCTCAAATAAGGTGATCACAATGCTCATTAATTCCAAACAGGATGAAATATCATGCAATTTAATATCATTTTTCCCTTCTGTATGCCCATTTCCTTAATTTTCAAAACAAACAATCCTCTGCTTTGCACCAACATGTTTTGATTAATAAGGATTTTCTAGCTTATGAGACAATCCAGTAGCTCACTGTGTTATATAATGGGATAGTCAGCACAGAGGATTCTAGAAGACTTAGTTTAAAACTTTTCAAATAATGAAAAGTCATTCTTTTCCCCACAGATCTAAAGTGCTGATTACTCTGTGGCTATTTTCCAATTAAGTAAATGTATTACTTTCTGAGAAAAAAATAATATGAATTTTAAAAGAAAGCCCCTGGAAGCACACTTATTCTTGTTTTGTAAAATGCTGAAGTCATTCTAACACAGGAAAAGAAAAAAAAGGTGCCCTTAGCTTCTGGAAAAGTATTATTACTTTGAAAATACAGTTGTTAGGGAGAAAATTCTGTCTACTATTGAAAGGACTTCACTTAGTCAACATAATGTAATTTGAAAAGATTTATACCTATATAACCATTCAAGAAGGAAATTATATTGGAGACACTAAGAAAATAACATTCCATGTCTCTTTCTCCTCCTCCTCCACAAAAGAATCACATCTTTTTTCAGAGTCTTTTCCATTGAGTTCTATTAACTTGCATCTTATAACGTAACACAAGTAAGATTAAAATAGTCTCTCAAACCTTGACAAAGATACATAGAGAAGCCAAGAATTATTTTTTATTTTTGTTATCATTAGTAAACATGCATCATTATGTTGTTTCATATTCAAAAAGACATAAGAGTTCAAGGTCTTGTCGTAAAGTGCATAAGTAAAAACAAAATATCAAGGGAACAGAGATAAACAGACTATAAAGAAAATGGAGAAGATTGGCTAAATGAGGGATCACAGCCAATACAGAGAAGGAACAGGCTCACATATACTCAGAAAAATAATAATTACTACTCTCACAGTCATCAATCTCAGTAGCAAAGGGGGAATGGAGTGAGAAGTCCTATCAGCCTTAACTCTAATAACTCCAAGTCATCTGTCCTGGGTTCCAGACCAACTGGCCTCTCTGTTACTGAACCACCCCCCACGCCTTGCTCAGCTCTGTGTTTTCCTTCATGTCCCCTCTCTCCCTAGAGGACGTCCCCTGCTTCTCCTCACTAGCTAGCCACATGTCATCTTTCAAGACATCAAGTGTCAGTTCTACTTCCTCAACAAAAGGTGCTCTATCCCACCTGCTTGAAGAGATCTTTGATCCCGTGAGCCCCTAAATTTAGCTCCCAAATGTGTCACATGCTTATGTCCAAAGGAAAAGTTCCTTCTTCCTGCATGTACCACCTTGTTCCTTCCTTTATAATTCCTATTACCCACTAAATTCCCTGTGGAGGGAAGTGGAATTTGAGATAAATCCTAAGTACTGGCTGGATTTTATGCATATGGTGAGAGACACAGAAAAGAAGGATAAAAGCTAAGTCAAGGATAAAAGCTCCACTGAGAACTTTGAGCTGGGTGTGGTCAGGGCTTGCACAAGGAAAATAAGTCTCCAAGACCAGTTGTGCAAGGTGACTAAATGTCATTAACTGCTACATAACAAAATCACATACCCTATTCGTACTGCAAGCAGTTTTAAAAGAAAATGTAATGAAATAAAATGGCACACAGCCTGAAAAACACAAACATATGTCTTCAAAAATAGAAATCTGTCCAACTAGACTGATTCTTCCATCAATTCCTGTTTGCTATTTGCTTATTGATCTTGTCATATGCTAAAGCAGATTCCAAAGATTTGTGGAGAAGGGATAGAGTATGGAAAGAAAAATCTAATTTGAAAAAAGTTAATTCATTAACTTTATTGATTTCTGAGAATTTTAGGAAGACATCTTTTTTTTTTCTATTCTAAAAACTTGGCTGAGAATCACTGATTTAGGGCAATAGTAGAAAGGGAGATTATATAGGTAGGTCAGCTGCTTATTCTAGCCTGGGTCTACCCACATATACTCAGGAAAGTACCACTCTCCTCTGGGGGAAGAAGGCTCAGCAGAATTTAACATGCCTAAACACCAAATTCAGATATCCTGCTTTCAAATACATATTTCCTCCACTAAACCATTTTCTTTTTGCCTAGTGGATTGGTCTAACTATGTAAGTATTTGGCATTCTAGCTGAATGAGAATGAGATGAAATGGCAGCTCTCCCAGCCCTCTTATTTCACAACATAGAAGTAAAGCTGGCAATGCAGAGGATGTCATAATTCATATGTGTCAGCCCTGAGATGCTTGAAATGGTTGGGAGCAGGAATGCTAGAGCCTATTCTGAACCACAGATAAAAACAGAGATACTCTATCCTGATGTCCGGAGTGACATCTACTGGTATCGTCAAGTTTAAGACATAATTGTAAAACATTTCTCCCCTTTTCCTTAAATACATGCAGAGAAGTGGAGGTACAAGGATATGTAGAAAATGGAAAGGCCAGCAATCCTTGAAGAAACATATGTGGGCCCAGTGCTTCCCAGGGAACTGGAATACGGATCCACTAGCTTCTTGGAAGGAAAGTCCCTGCCCACTAGAAGAGAAAAAGTTTCACAATAAGTGAAATAGAGAGAAACTGATCCAAAGTGTAGAGTTACCAACTCCTAATCTTACCAAACACAGAGTCAGTTTTCCTATTAAGAGCAAGATGACAATATTCAAATCTGCCAAAACAACATGCATCAAAGTGTGCAGCCCCATAGCACCTAAATAGCCAGAGGCCCGAGCTGATTGCTACTCATACGGCTCTTCTTCAAACAAGTGAATCTTTCTAAAAGTAGAATATAAATGTCTTAACACAATG
>NW_003852419.1:11004104-11005864 GCF_000181295.1 Otolemur garnettii
TGCCATGTGTTAAATAGGCTGAAGATGAATGGAGTAGGTAACGCCTGCCTCTTAACAACTGACAGTCTTCTTTGGGGTAAATGACATCTCCACACACACAAATAACCAATGCCAGCTGATAAATGTTCCATGTCAAATGGGCAGTCACTGCTACTTTTCCTTCCCTCTGCTCTCTATTCTGTGGAGGGTTTTCTTTCTTAATCCCCTTCATCTCCCCCCCCAAATTATCCAATATGAATGCTTATTGGTAAATATATTTTTACCCCTTACCATTGTCTTCCTTGCACAGTCCAATCTCTTTAAAGACTACTGTACCTTGCTAATGTCCCCTCTTTGTCTACTACGACTCCCTCAACCCATTGTGATAGGGATCTGGCTCCACTATCTTACTGAAGAACAAACTCTTGCTAAAGTAGAAAATGACTTCCTATCATCAAATCCAAAGGACACTTCTCACCTAACATCTCCTTTTTGCTTGTAATTCTCTCTGACTTTGGTTTCTAGGTCACTAGTTCTCCTTCATTCCTAAATTATTTTTGCTTAATGTCTCATACTCAATCCAAAAGCATTTATTGAAAGACTATGTTAGACAGTAAGGATGCAAAGATGAAGAGATGCTTTTCCCTACCATCGATTGCTCTTCCCCCAATCATCTCTTAAACATATATGGACCATGGGATTTTCTGCCCTCAGATCTCTTCTTATGCAATGGTGTATCTAAAAGGAATTTACCCACTTTCATTAGCTGCAGCCTCGATATGAATTATTCTTGGATCTTTGTATCCAAGTCTGCCCTTTGGTACTCCTCAGTCTTTGGTTTCCAAATACCAAATAAACATCTCTATTTGTATACCCTACAGGGGTACAAATGCTAGCTAGCATCCAAAGCTGGATTCATTATATTCTCTGCCCCAACCGGCTTTGTGATCACATTAGAACTTTGTTGAATTCCAACTGGGGCATCAGTGAACAAGTATACAAATAAACACATAAGACAATTGAACTTGATAACAAATGTGTAGAAAATAAAATAGACAGTGACAGGGAAAACGTACTGGAGAGAGTGATCAGAGAGGCCTTTTTGAGAAGGTGACATCTGAGGGAGATCGCTCAACTCGACAGCACAGAGTTTGATCTCATCTAGCTATAAAGCAGGCAGGAAACCCACCACCTTTTAATTTTTACTTTTAAAATGTGCATGAACAGTTTCCTTGCAACTAGGCACAGTAAGACTGGAAGAGAAGACTCCAGGTATCTCTGACTGGTGGGTTCTGCCCAGGAACATCCCTTTGGGAACACAGGGAGTCAGTGAAGGACTTCTGGACCCCATGAAGAGGACAGAAGCAGTGGAGAACTGACAAGTGTTTGCACGTGTTCATTCAGTCTAATCCCCCTGGCAACTAGCTATAAGTACAGCAACAGTGAGATTGAAAACTGGAAAGGCCTTACCCATGAGCAGTTTGGAGGTTTTACGGACTTGGCACTCAGTTGAACTATCTTGGGAGAACTTGGGCGAGGGTGCAGAGGACTTGCACTAGACTGTTTATTGCAGCTCAATTGACAATTGCCAAAATGTGGAAACAGTGTAAATGCCCACCAACCCAGGAATGGATTAACAAGCCGTGGTACATGTACACCACGGAATACTATTCAGCCATTAAAAAAGATGGAGACTTTACAGCCTTTGTATTAACCTGGATGGAAGTGGAACACATTCTTCTTAGTAAAGCATCACAAGAATGGAGAAGCATGAATCCTAT
>NW_003852419.1:11006292-11009944 GCF_000181295.1 Otolemur garnettii
TTATCCAGCTAATCTCTCTCCCTGATTTTTCCTAACAACAGCCAATGTCAGTTATGCTCTTCCCCTATGTCATGCACTCTCCATGCATCATTTCATTTAATTGAAAATTTACAGAGTAAGGTCATGTTGATAACACCAGTTTCACAGATGAGGAAACTGAGGCTCACAGGAGCCAAACAACATCCTAAAGTCACACTGTTAAGAGGCAGGGCCAGGGCTCAGACTCAAGGAATGTGATACCAGAGTGTACAAACAGAAGCATTACCATCTCCTACCTCCTTTGAATTAAAATTCTAAGAATAAAAAAAAAAAAAAAAAGAACTTTGCTCCTCTTTCTTTTATCTGTTACATCAAACTGAATAGTATGTCCCATTAAGTTTATTAAAATTTATTTTGATGTTAGTTTTCACTGCCAAAAATTTTTAATGCAAGAGCCTCAAATCAGTTCTTTGTCTCTTCTCCTGTCTCTTCTTGTTGCAATCTTCTTCAGACTTGCTACCAAAGATTTTTTGTTCTGAAATGAAAATCTCATCATGGCACTATTCCACTAAAATAACCTCACTGATTCCTTATAACACAGAAAAAAAATTCAAATTATTTGGCAAATTGTTCTACATTCTTCACAATCACCCCATCCCCTAAAATCTATCTATTCAGAAACAGCTATCATTTTTCCCTCAGACACTCCCTAAACTACACACAAGGGTCTACTGTTCCCCAAACGTTGAGTAGTTACCCACGCAAGGATGTCTCAGGACATTCCTGAACAGCTCTTTTCAGAGAAGCAGATCACTAAGGTTATTTGAACAACTCCAAAATTAAGAGCATGGGCTAAATAAAGTGCTACAGACACAGTTCATAGAAAGTAAGACACTGAAGCCCCAAGCTCAGTGTGCAAAAGGCCACTCAGTTGACTTCTCCAAGAAGTTTTCCAGAGGACGAACACCCTTGGGTAGTAGGAGGCACAGCTAGCCAGTTCAGTGCATTAAACTAAAATGAGAGATAGAGCTATGCTGCGGAGAAAAGTCAGTCAATAGTTCTCACGATTGCCATGCTGATCTGGTCTTTAAAGCTACAGAGAATCCAATCTGGTTCTTAAAAGCCCCAGGACAGTCTCAAAATAGACATCAAATCAAATTCAATGATATACAAAAAGAAAACCTTTCTCAGTTGTTGCTTTATTTTCAATGTATATTTAAATTCATTTAATAAATACATTCCTAGAAGAGGTAAAGAGCATCATGAAGGAATTTCGCTCTTCTATTAACAACCAAGATAAAAAGTTTAAAAAAAGAAACTAGGAATTGCAGGCAAAACCAAAAGTTGCACAAGGTAGTCACAGTCCAAATGTGAAGCAATATCTAAACTAGGCATGATTTTTAATCATTGATGGCATACACAGAAGAGAAGAAAAACTATTTGACTTTGCTTCCTTGAACATCCTCTCTTGATCTATGCAGGTTTAGTGATACATGTGCATGCACAGAACTGGGCTCTTCAAGAAATATATTACTGAGCATGTACTATGTGCCAGACACATAGTCACTCAATGTCCCTGTTCATAAAACTATAAGGCAGATACTCTTTTATGACCACTTTACATATGAAGAAATTGAGGCATAGAGAGGTGAGGTAAGGTAATTAATCCAGAATTACAAAAGCCCAGCTAGAAAGTGGTATGGTTCTAGAGCTTATATTTTTTACTAACTCCAGTTAACCCATGAACAACACAAGGGATTCTGGGACCCACATGCAGTTGAAAATTAACATATAACTTTGACTCCCCCAACACTTAACTAATAGCCTAGTGTCGACTAGAAGTCTTACCAATAATATAATATAGTCATCTGGCACATATTTTCTATGTTATATGAATTATATACTGTGTTCTTACAATAAAGAAAAGAAAATGTTACTAAGAAAATCATAAAGAAGAAAAAAACATCCTCACTATTCCTAAAGCAGGAGTGGATCATCAAGAGCATTTCCACCTTTGTTGTCTTCACGTTGAGTGGGCTGAGGAGGGAGAGGGGGAGGAAGAGAAGGTTGGACTTGTTTCAGGGGGACAGGGGCAGGAGAGGGGGAAGGGGAGGCAAGAGAGGCAGGGACACTTGGGGTAACTTTGTTTGAAATAAATCTGAGAATAGGCCCACTCTCAAAGTTTAAACCCATGGTTTCCAAGGTTCAATTGTATATTATTTCACCGATGTTCATGTTTTATAATCAACTTTAAAATCATGCACAGAAAATACTATTATAGTTACACATCAAACTATTAATGTTATACACCTTGATGATGTAAGTAAGACTGATGGAGTGGGGCAGAAAATTAAAGAAAAATAGCGTGTACTCATCTTACGAGAGAGAGCTATTGTGTTTTTTCCAAAGTTGATGTATTTTGAAATGTTATTTTAAGTGCTGTATAAATTATAGTTTCAAGTGAACCCACTATGAGATAAAGAATAATAATATAACTTTAAAAATAAGAAAGTAGGAGGAAAAAAAGCAGGGAGTCAAGAGATATTATGAATAAAATTAGGAAACAGATGCATAAGTATATTAATTAGAGTACCTAAACCTAAAATAGTTGAATGTTACCTATGGAGTAGAATTTTGAAAGAAAAAGAAATAGTAAAGGATAATTTCAATTTCTTCATATGCTCTGGTTATTTGTACATTTTTCTCTTAAGATTAAAAACAATTTTAATGACTCTGAAATGATAAATGCTTAAATGATAAACCAAGTTATAAAATGGTATGCACATCTATATATGTATATATGGATGGATATACATGTGTATATATAAGTATATGGAAACATGTGTATGATCCATGTCATCCTGTATACATACACAAAAACACATACAAAAGATAGAGAAAAAATATAGACACATACGTACACTTAAAGGGAGATGTTAATATTCACAATGGTTATTGCTTTCCTTATTTTCATTTTTCTTAAAGTAAATATGTTCATAATATTATCATTAGAATTATATATTCTTTAAAACAGTATGGTCATCTTTATACAATGTTGGGAGAGTAGAAATGGAAAGAGATTATTTACTTGATTAAAAGGAATTTTTCCTATTAAAAAATTTAAAAGTTATTTTTTAAAATAGTCTTATTTAACCTCCTGGAGCCTCTAATTCTTCAGAAAGCTAGACTTTTCTTTAATGAGCTCAGCAGTGCCAAGACTTCTAAAAGTTAAAGACATTTCTACTTATCTAAAAATTCTCCCACTCCATAATATTCAAATATCATTCAGCCCTATGCATTTCAGATCTTAATGAAAAATCTGCTTTTAGCATTTGACCCTTTTATTAAACTTTGAAGCTTATCTGATTTAAATGTAGATTTTCAATGCCACAAACAAGGTCTTTTCCAAGGTAGATATACACCCATGACCCAAGTGGTGTAGTGACAACTATCTATCATGAGCCTTGAAATAACAACTTAAAGGATAGACTCCTAAGAAAATCCACATGAGCTGATACAATGTAGAATTTCTGGGGAGGTAGTATGGATTTTACAGTGGCTAAAAAGCTCAACAAATCATTCAGCACACTCCTTCACCTTCAGCACATAAACTCCCATTACCACCAGACTACAGAGAATCAACTGAGACCCAGTGCAGGTTAGTGACCTCCCC
>NW_003852419.1:11010160-11014660 GCF_000181295.1 Otolemur garnettii
ACCTCCTGAGCAGCCCTCTGCACTCAGAGTCACACCTCCTTTCTACTTAAAACCAATTTCGGTGTCTTCACCTCTGCTTCAAAGCCTTACACCCAAAAAGCCTGACCTCTCCCTACCCTTTCAGAATGTCTCCTTGCTCACATATGTATATCAAGTTACCCTTTTGAATATATTCTCTCCTATTTGCTCAGTTGTAAAGCCTCACCATTCTCTTTATCAGTCTCAAGCGATTCATTTTTCACAAACCCCAAAGCAGACAGCCAGTCATCTGGCTCTCTCAACACTTTTCTTTTTCCCTCACCCTTTGGTCCTAAATACTTGCATCCTATGGTACAATTCTTTAAGGCAACATGAACTGTGAGTCCTAGATGCAAAAATACCAGAGATATTTATTCATTTATTTAGTAAATATCTTTTCAATGAGTACCATGCAACAGACCCTGGGCTAGATGTTGAAGATTTGATAAGAAACAAGGTAAGAGACACACCGCCTAACTTCAAGCATCTCACAGCCCTGGAGATGTGGGGAGAGTGAGAGGGCTCAGCTGTTGGGCACATGGACAGGACATTCTACCATGTGCTATCACACCACAGCACCATAATCAATACACGTGAAAAGCATCATGGCTACAGAGAAAGTGGTATCAATTCCATATGACATTTGAGCCAGGTGGTTAAGGGTTACTCCAAAATCACCGGGATGCAGGTCAAGGACCTTCTAAAGAGGAGGAACATAAGTTTGGGATGAGGAGCCTAGTGCACAGGAGTGTTATTGTTATTATTTAATTCAATTAGCTGAGTAGCAGATGACACTGTGGACTAGATGGCAATAAAGAAATGCCATGGTCTACAACAGAGACACAGCTGGAACTTGAACCAGAGTAAACTCGGCTCCCTATGTGAGCTGTCACCCTTAAATAAACCAGCAGTGTCTGGCTCCTGTGGCATTTTTTCAGGGCACAAAATTTCATTTTAAAGGACATAGGAAAGCCAATCATAAAGCAGCAAAAACAAAAGCTTCCTACACTCCCCTGCTGCAAAAACTCGCCTTTAGAGGAGATGCTGAAGCTAAGAAAACAAATAAAAGTTGTCCTGAAAGGAGAGGCAATTCAAGTTTTGCCAAATATGACAGGAAGCTGAGCAGTGAAGCAGACAGAGTCATGTCTATCTTTGGCACACCAGACAGGGAGGAGGAGAGTGTGTGTCTTTGATGGCAGACTTTATTTTAAAGGTGCTAACTGACATTTTGAAAGGACATAAAACATGGAGAGGAGAGAGCTCTCGGGGCCCCTGCTGTCTGGGCTGCAGAAGCTCCCAAGTGCCCCCAAGGTTTTTATTTTCCCAGTTGAAGGCTCACTCAAGATAAGGTCCAGGAAAGAAAAGGAGAAAAATAAAACAAGTCTCTATCTTAAAGCAGGCACATGAATCCACAGGATGCATTTAAGCTGAAAGTATAAAGAGAAAGACAGTTCCTGGCTCCTAAAAGAGCTTCTCAGAAGGGATCATTGGTGGTTACCAAAGGACACAGTAATGTCCATCAATCTGACCAGCCAGCAAAGAACATACATGTTTTCATAGGAAAGCCTGTGCCAATAGCAGAACAAGTGCTAAAGCCCATTTCTAAGGCCACCAGTTATTCCAGAATTGAAAAGAGCCCTCCACTTGCCCCCTGTGACTTTCCCAGAAGCACAATTACAACTGAGCTGATGCTGACAGCCGGTAACCAAGCACACGGAGGCATCTCCATTCTCCTACCTCTCCTGTTATTCACTGGCCGTCTTGCACAACGAAGGCACCACTGATGTTTATTACCTTTTGATCCTCCTAAGATCCTCCTAAAGCATTTTATCCCAACAAAGAAGTTTAGATTTTACTGTTATATACACCCTCATTGTGCTTCAGACTTTTCATGATACAAATTTCTCCTGCTATCTCCGAGTCAGGTCACTAGATTTTTAAAATGGAGACAAAAGCTGATTCAAGTCAATAGTCTTCTCCATATTTAGGATTCATCCCATTCTAGCAAAGAGAATAAAGGGTCAACACTGAAAAAATCAGGCAGCCCATAGGAACAGTGTTCAGAGGAATGGTCTATTTCCAGTTCTACACTGATCAACACTCACCAACTCTATGTAAATAAATACAGAAGAGGAAAGGGAGAGGAAATGTATAGGAAATATCCTGAGTACCCATTCCATCCTTTTTGGCTGCTCACACATGAGGATTTTTCCCACATTCTCAGCAATCCAGCATTTCCAGCTTGCCTCCAGCAAACTCACTCTGTGCTTAAGCCAATAGTATCACTCAGCGTATTTACCAAGTCCTCTCTCTGGGTAGCAGTCCACATTGTAGGCTACCAGAATGAAGAAGGTACTGTGCTAGCCTTAACAAAACAGTACAGGAAGTTCAAGATAGGGATGCAGAACAGGTCTTGTTAGGGAGCTGAGCTAGATAAGACATAAATCAGAGCAAGTGGATACAATTCGGTGAGTTCCAAGGTTTTAGAAATCAGTCAGGGAATCAGGAATAACAGTTTTTGCAAGCCAAAGTCATTGACATGAATGCAAATCCTAGGACAAAGGTTATCTCCTCTCTAAGCCATTTTGGACTTCTTGCTATCTACAAAATTCCAGGACCTGGGGAAATAAGCATAACCAGAAAGTGATCAAGGCTTCCAGCAAAATATCTGCCACTGAGGGAGGCAGAGAACCAACTACTAAATTACTCCAGAACCTTAGATGCATGTATTGTTATTTAAACAGCTAAAACAGAAATTGATTTGACTGTACACTAAAATAGCTCATCTCGGTCCTGGCAAGATTTCAAAAGGACAGTTACAAAGGGAAAAAAAGAGAAAATTGAGTTCTTTATTTCTTAAATGGCAAATGTATACACAAAAGCTCAAAGAAAACAAAAGTGTTGCACAGATTACAAAAGGCCTCGATTGTTTTCAGAAATGCAATTTAATCATGAAAAATACCTCCCTAATTTTCTGAGTTGATGAAGGAGAGGCCAGTTTCTCAATTGCCTGGTTGCTAAAACACATTAGGAAAACGATGGAGTTTCAAGATTGAGATTCTGGCAAAGTATTATTTTTTATATTTTTACTTTGTTTTTTAAAAAAAAAAAAAACAGGGGAGTGGTGACTCAGGGAAAATATGGAGCCATTTGTTAGGAAGCAAAGTGGAAAAGAAATTATGGCAGAGAAAAACAATGACTCATTTAAAAAGACGGATAAGGAGTAATAGTTAAGGACTTAAATGCCTGAACATTGTTCTCTAAAACTAAACTGAAATAAAATTAAAACGTGCATTTTCAATTTATTGTTGGGTGATCACTGCAAGAAGTGGATAGGAAATACTCTCTCTTTCCGTTATTTTGCAAAACACAGAGAGCAGCTTTCCAGACAATTTCAGCACTTTACAAAATGCCCAGAAGCAGCAGATCTCTGCAGAAGAGGTCACACACTCATAGGTTCAAGACAGAAAGCAGACAGATTCAAGGCAATAGGAACATCGAATTAGTTTGCTGGTTATTCAGTGGAGAGAGCACTTTTATGCCCTGATCCCTGAACTACTGCCACTGCCTCAGCCACTCAGCACAAGACTGATATCAATCTAAAGGGGAAAAAATTTTTAAAGAAAAATGTATAATGATCCAGATTGACCATCTCTGTATTTCAATTTTCTGTAGCTTAAAAACAAATAAGTGAAAGAAGTGCTAAAGTGCCAGACACGTTTCAATATAAGCTGAACCTTCACAGGCTGCAAAGATGGTTTAGCTGCTTGGATGTTTGTGAATTTCTTTTCCTTTCCTTGATTATTGACAAGCCAAACAGGATTCGTGGCAGGAGAATGAATGGGGCGATTCTTATTTATAAAATGACATGGTACACAGGGAAGGGAGTTGACCAACTGACTTCTTGGGATTCTTCCAGTCCTGAAATATTATCATTTCATGGCATTCATAACAATTACTTTAAATGATTTTATGGCTTGAGAAAATAATATAAATATTAAATAGTCAGCGCTTTTCAAAGATGTATATTAGATCCTCAAATGATTATTGAATGCTTTACCAAAAATATTTATGGCAGAATAACTTCCTGTATATAAGATATATATGTTTCCTATAAGTATAGATTATATAGTATTTGCTATATGTGTTTTTCTATTAATGTATTTTCTATTTATAGGATATATAGAAAATTTCATATAAATTATATTTATATTTCCATATTTTTATCCATATGAGAGATAAATACATACACAAATATGTTTAAATAGGTATATATTCTTTGTGTTTGTATATATTTTTAATTCCATCATTTCTCTGTAGTTATTAGGTATTATTCTTCTATAGAGAATACTTTCCCTTATGACTAGGTCTATTTGATTTGTCAGAACTACAGTTCCCACTGAACAGCCAGGCTAAATGTATGGTTCTTAACCTTTAATTACCAGTTTTCAGAATGAGTTGACTTAAAAGTTATTTCCAGTG
>NW_003852419.1:11016885-11017253 GCF_000181295.1 Otolemur garnettii
TGAATTCTAATAAGTTTTATTATGTAGTTTTCTATTGCTTTTCTGTTTGTATTCTCAGTTTTTAATGCCGTGATGCTCCTTTGTCACTGCAATTGCTTTTTAAATTATTTCTAATTCATATTAAAGTGCAGTTTATAGTTTTCCTTCAAGGCTATAATTTTTTTAATGTTCTGATGGTCAAATAGTTTGACTCTTATTCTTCTATTGTCTCTCACAGGATGTTTATATGGCTGCTGGGTTCCTATTTTTACTTCTTATGTTTATTTGTGTCATATTTTCCTGGTCTAACAAGAGGAAGAGCTCCGACAGTTGTTGGAGATATATGTCTGGGTGAGTTTCCCACTTTCTCAAATCAATGTCTCCCTCTT
>NW_003852419.1:11017442-11018470 GCF_000181295.1 Otolemur garnettii
TGGTATCTTTTCTATGTTGCCAACTATCATCTTGATCACTTTCCACGTCCTTTGCTTCTGACTCTAGCCAGTGCCCTGACCCACAAGACCTGAGACACGTTCTTAACATTTCTACTCAGGGTAGAGCTTTCTTGTTCTAGGATTAACATTACATGATCTCTGTGTTCCATTATCATTTCCACCCTCCACATTTAACTTTTCTTTCACACAGCCACCCCCGGACTCTGCTTTGATGTGGCTCTAGGGATGACTCTCCTTGTTTACAGTGTTCATTTCCTCCCATTTACTCATAAGAGAAATGCCCTCTACTCATATTATAACCAAAGGTCAAGGTGTTCTTATTGAATCTTCCTGATGATGTGTGATTCTTGGGGGGAGAGGGGTGGGTATCAGTAAGTGGATAGGCATCTATCATTCATTAATTTATTATTAATTTCTGAGATCCAGAAGTATAATTTTAAATTAAACTTTGAATAACTTTTCAGATAGCTTTTCATTACAGAATTGAAACATACCTGCCTAACACTTCTGTTGAATGACATGAAAAATAAGAGCTGATTCTCTGAATTGAGTCATTTGTAATTACTTGAATTATGACTTCACTGTTCTTCCTGATTGGTACCAGAACCACAAATTGGCATCCATCACATGCTGTTACTCTTTCTCCCTTTTGAATATGAAGCACAGTACTCTTATTGTGTCACATCTTCACAAGTTTTTCAGAATTGCCAACTATCTCTGCAAAAGCTATATTCATGGCTTTTGTTGCTAGAAGTCCTGATTGATGTGGATAGGCCAATAGTGCCACACGCCATCTCCTTCAGTTTCAACATGAGACACAGGAACTTGAGTTATTCCTCATGTTAAAATTATTTACACTCAGTGTCCTTTTTATTCATGCTTTTCCATTCTATATCCTTGGCCATAGATTATAAACAAGCCTCACACATAATTTTATATTAGGAATGGTTATAAGCTGCTTGGTGTACGAAAGACAGTACACAAAGAAGTGGTACATTAAGGAAGAT
>NW_003852419.1:11019209-11020565 GCF_000181295.1 Otolemur garnettii
TACTCCAATAGCAGATTAAAAAATTGATCGACTAGGGGAAATGTAAGACAGTGAATCTAGTTAAAGATAATATCAATTGCCAAGACAAGAAAGAATATATCCATGTATATAAACATACAACAAAACAACCAATCCTTACACTTACCTTTTCCATAGAAGAAACGGTGGATCAGAAGGCTTTATGGAGTATATCTTATTTAGGCATTTATAATAAAGGAAATTTATTTCTGATTTAGTCTTAAAACCTGAGACTTTTGATTTTCCCAAATGTCATTCACCTGCTCAGTCATCTATTGAATAAATAATGCACTCTGTATCATGCCAAAGCACTCTGACATGCTGAGTTCATATTTAAAAATCTGAATTTAGTATCCCCAATAAAGAAACTAAAAATAAAATCTACCCTAAAGCTCTCTTCCTCTTTTCCAGCCTCACTTATTCCAGCCGGTTGTATGTCCTTCCACTCTAAAACCAATTTCAAGAGGTTAACTTTGCCATATAATTATATTTTATCTTGCGTAAGGTTGGTCACTGACAAATCTAAGCTAATCCAGGATTTCGTTAAGTAAAAAGTCCAAATAGGGTCACTTAGGTTGAATAGAATGATTTTATCCTTTCATCAAATCAAATATGAGGGATTCACTTCAGCGAAAATTACCTCTATGAGTCTTTGCCTATAGTGTGATGAAGGTCACTGAGTTGATTAAAGAGTTTATGGCAATAATGGGGTCTTCTGCGGATGCAGTCTGAAAAGATCAAAACGTTGAGAGCAAAAAGGGTCTTAAATGGTTCAATGGAGATAATATACCTGAAAAAAATCTAGCCCCTGTGTTGAATGATTATTCTAAGCAGAAAGGAGGCTGTGAGAATAGAGTGACTAGATCATTTTTTCCCTTTGAAACTATGAGAGAATATGAGAAAGAAGTTTAAAAATGAAAGGCAAAAGATGAAAAGTGAAGCAAGAAGGAATTTTAAGGGTGGAAATCTAAGTCACTGGAAGAGTTAGAAAGCTTTATCTGTGGAACATATGAGTGATACAGGCATTTATCTGGAATACACAGCAAAGAACAAGCTGAGCAGTATCTGGTTTTCACTCCACAAGACTTGACTTTGCTTAAAATGTTGTCACGTGTGTAGGTTCTGCCCTTTAATTGGCCTGTGATTCCCTGAAGGTTGGAGAAATTCATTAATTTTCTTTGTGTCTCTAGCACTATGCTTTGGGGATGCTTAATATAACATTTACAATATAACTAAATGAACTTAGAAGTTTCCTTCTCATCCTATGAAAACTATGTTCCTTGAAGGTGAAGATTATCTCTTGCTTGATATTATATCCCCCGAGATGTAAAGCATTAT
>NW_003852419.1:11021229-11022250 GCF_000181295.1 Otolemur garnettii
GCAAGAGAGATAAAGCAACTGGTTGCATTAACAAAGGCTTACTTCATACATAATTAACCTACTCACCAAACCAAAATGCTGCTAATCTCAACTGCAATGTTACAGTACCATAAAATTAGGTGTACAGAAAACTAAAAATCAAATTCACTAAATAGAGAGTTTCGGGAACTAAACTGTATTAATTAGGAGTGCTTCCATGGTGTATTATGCTCAAAACAAGTTCTTACGGAAATACACGTGTACACCTTTGTTAACTCACAAATGTCTTTCATGGAGTAGAACATAGCAGAGCTGAATGATGCACAAAGAACTAAGTAATCATTGAAGCTGAGTCCAAATCAATAACTCAGAAAGAACCGGCTACTCTGCTCCCTTCAAGAAAACAAAATAAAACAAAGCAAATATAAAGAAATTTTTATGAAAAGAAATGGAAGACCCAGAACCTCTATCATGGGGATTTTGTGATATTGCCATGTCTTAAGAAATCAATGCCATTCCAAAGTTCATCACTTTTAAAAAACAAGAATGACAAAGAAGAGAAATGGTCAGAGAAGAGGACTATTTTTACAAATTTACTAGATACATCTTTTGAACTGAGTTGAAAATAGGTCTCTAATGATGGTACTAGGTGAAAGTGAGGTATTATGAAAAAAAGTTCTACTGGGAAAAAGACAGGAGGGGTTAGTGCTAGGTCTTTACAATAGTATTTTGGCCACTTCAGTTTAGTAAACATTTTGAGGGCTGTTACATTTCTTCATCATACAGTAATGAGCTGAACCAGATTGTTTCTAGGGCTATTTCCAACTTCAACATTAATAACTAGGGCACCAGTTACCCAAGCAAACACACACAAGTCCATGGACATGAAACACTCACTTCATTGGCTTAAAACCTCCTAGGAAGATCTCACCAGGCTTGGTTTTCCACAGAAAACTCAGCAAACAATAAAGAAAGCAGAATTCCCAATTTACATGCAATGTTTTGTTTTGTTTTAACAGATTTTAAGGGTGGGTTTTTTTTT
>NW_003852419.1:11024701-11030830 GCF_000181295.1 Otolemur garnettii
GCCTCACTCCCCCCAAAAGTCTCTGATGTATTATCTCTGATATGAGGGCTTTAGGCATCAGATATATTATCTTTTTAAGGTCCATCTGGAAATGCTTCTTTGCTTTGCAAAATTAATGTTTGGATGATAAAAAAGTAAATCAACCAACTAAATTTAGTCCTCTTGACAGGAAAGAAATGAAAGCAGAGACCCTCATCTTTGGCATTTGTGAAAATAAAGAGATTGCAATCTTAAATTTATAATGTAGAATCTGTAAAGGTTCTACCTACCCTCATGCTCAGTGAATTGACTATACAGAGCAATTATTTTCAAGAACAGCAGCAGGAAGTAAAAAGAGGAGATGGGAAGCAGCATTCTGCATTTTAAGCAGCTTTTTTAAACAGGAGAAAATCTTAACACAGGCTGTGAACATAAAGAGACTCAGTGAAGGCAACAGACCACATGATGGAAAAGCAGAGAGAATTTGAAATGTCACTGCAAATGACAGCAATCACGAGGGACTCGATAAGACCAGTGGGGTAAACAGGACCTCTCCCCACCACCTTTCTCTTCTCACATTAATTAACGGTGATCCACCCTGAAGCAGCAAACAGATGCTGCCTGGGAAGCAGGAGGCAATCTCCTATGAAAACCCTTCATCCTTCCAGGAAAACTGATCTAACATTCTTAAGTCAAGAAAAAAATGCTTTTCAACTTTCATGCACCAGTATGCCCAAATAAAAGGGACTGATGGGACGGCAGACACACAAGCTTTGATAAGTAACGGTCAGAATGCAGAGATGGGATTCTGAACCGGTGGGGAAGTTCATGACTATAAAAAAATCATACTATAGGCAAGACTATATTCTTTGGCACTTGAGTGTTGTTTAGTCAGAGCCCTTGAAGTAACAAAAACGGGACAACCTCTGTCAATCTTTGGCACTTGGCTGTTGTCTATTCTGATATTGGCTCTTCAAGTAAGTAAAGCTAGATGACCTCTGTGACACCTTAGTGACCTCTCAAAAGCCCAAATGTAACAATTTCCTGTTTCCCGGCTCTACCCTTCCATCTCCTAGTAGCCTGCAAAGAGCCTGATTCCCACACTCTCCTTCCCTGGTCCTCACTTCCCTTGACTGTATGTTTCACACCTAACATGAGCACAGCCTCATTGTGATGACCAATTGTGGCCACTTATCTGGTTTAATGACTCTGCTGATTCAGTTCAACCATCAATTTTGGATATCCTCTGCATTTCAATATCCTTACAATTCCAGGTAAAGGATAGTATCACTGAATCAACTCAGAGCAGGACTTTTCCCCAGCCTTCCAGTCAAGGAAGGGAGATTAGACAAGAATACTCATCTCCTAAGTGGTGAATGGCTAATGTTTATTTATTTAAATGCTATGGCAGTCATTTACAGAATCCCTAAAATAAGCCCTTTATTCCTAAAAGGATTTGTACATTATTGTAATTCTCTCCAACAGCACTCCTGCCATATTCTTTGTGATTTCAGTATCCACTAGATAACAAAGCCAGAATACTCCAGTTCATTAATCCTTGAATTTCTTTGCCCCAGAGGTCTTGCCCTTGGCCTAACCTTCATACCTACATCCATGATGAAATCTTGGCATTATTGGTAAAGGTACCTCTCCACTAATTTCGGTTTTACTTATCCCACTTATCCATGCTCCTAAGTCCAAGCCTCCCCTTTTATACTAGATCCCATGGTGTATGCTGAATTAAAAACTGTTTGAATGCTGTTTCTTTCCATTCCCTGCATCCTCCATTTCCCCCACTCTTTTGGATCATTCCCATCATTATTTGCATGCTGCACTATCTCCCATTCAAAAGTGGAGCTCTTGATCCCATGCACCCCACCAACTTTAAAAAATGGCAGTAAAATCTCTCTCCTTGTCATACGCCATTATATTTAACCTACTTCATGTTTGCCGTAGTGTTTAATATTCCATACATGTAGAAATTATATATTGTCAGCTGTCTATTCTCACCAGAAGGTAAATTTCACAGTGGTAGAGACTACTATGTGTCATTAAATACATATAATATCTAGACTGCAACCTAGACCAGAGAAAGCAGTCAGCTGATAAGTGAATGAGTGAATAAATGAATTTTTCATAAAAAGCTCAAGGCACCTTAGGAGTTTCTCCCCAGTGACAACTACTAGGAATCAAGGCTGTACCCTGTTACATTTCCACTTTTACAGTATCTTCTGGTGTCCTGACCAAGGTCATTTGTTATTTTTCTTTTAGCTGTCCCTGTATCATAACAGATTTAACAAACTTTTTACTGGACCCCCCACCCCAGTTCTTCTAAATATCATTCACAATGCATTTCCCTCTTTCTTGACAGTTTACAGCGTCAGATTCCCCCTATTTTGTTACACATCTGAACCTATATTCACATTATGGTTCTGTCTTAGTCTGTTCCAGTTGCTGTAAGAGATATCACTATCACTCAGATGCTTAATAAACAATAGAAATTTATTTCTCCCAGGTTTAGGGGAAGGGATTTCTAAGATCAAAGTACCAGCAGATTCAGTGTCTGGTGAGGGCTCACTTCCTGGTCCATAGCCTGCCATCTTGTCTCTGTGTCCTCACCCGCTGGAAGAGGGAAGGGAGCTCCCTGAAGCCTCTTCTATAGGGACATAAATGCTATTCACGGGGACTTTCATGACCGAATCTCCTCCCAAATGCCATCTCATTAGTGATTAGATCTCAACATTTAAATGTGGGGGGACACAAACATTCAATCTATAGCAGGCTATGCTTCGATGAGATTCACATGATAACACATCCATAGACAATATCAAAAGTCATCCCAACCATACTAGTCAACAATAGAAAACTATTATCTCCAAATATAAGAAGACACTGAGGGGATGCTGTGAATCAGAGGCCACTCAAGTATTAACAGTACTTCCATCTATGTCTACAACAGGTCTATTTAAATACCCATTAACTGTAAAATCTAGATGAATCTTCTGATAACCAGGTCTTATATGACAAACTGCCTATAGTCCATATTGCCAGGATGCTAGATGGGAAGTATTAGGGGGCATCAATAATGTTAATTAGCACTATAAAAAAGTCTAACTACTATAGCATAAAATGCAGGTAATTAACCTAAACTGTATGGATCTTTTTCTAATGCACCCCCCAACTAGTCTATTATTCAATTATGAATAATAGTGGTTAATGAATTGATATGAAATCTCAGGCACTGTTCTATAATAACTTGCCACCATTATCAAGCAAGCACGTGAAGCTACTTTATTACTCCCTGACTATGTAACAAATAACATGATAATTCATACCACTCTTTATCTATATCGCTTCTCTTAAGAACTAGAATAGAAATAATATTTTCTTTGCTAATGGTATTTATTCAAGCACTGCTCTTACGGAATTAATGCCATTTCTCTTGACAAGATCCTTGCTTTGAAAGAGAAAAGTGACACAAAATTTACAGTGTGATTATTTATACATAATTCCAATCCTTCTTAGAAATATTTCTGTGAAAGCAAACAGCAAGAAAAATCATGGTGGTAGCTTCAAGATGGCAATATTCAATACCCTTTGTTGCACTGCACTTAACATCAGTCATGAATCATTTTAGAAGCCTGATTATAACAATAATAGAAACCTATTTAGTATCTTAATCAAAATAATCTCTTTAATACTACCTTATAGCTTTTGAAATAAAAAGGCAACTAATAAGAAAAAAGCAATCTTGTAAGGATGGCTTATTAAAACCAAAACAGACTACTTAGCTTCAATTCTGCACAAAAATTGTTAACCCCTAAAACAGTGCTTCTGCTAATGTGCTTAAATCATGACTGTGTAAAGTTGAGAATCCTGATGTGTTGACCTCCAAGAGAACATTTAGAAGTTTTGGTTAATTTAGTGTTACATTGAACACTATGGGGAATCTGCGTCCTCAAGGCCACATCTCTCTCCAGATCCCCAAATATATATCCCCTCAACCAAATCCAAACTTCACAGAACAAATCTCTTCAGTAAAAGGATTTGTTCTGTGAAATTTGGATTCAGTCAAAAGGCCACATCCAAGGATCCACAAGGCCACAGGTAGCCCTAAGGCCACATGTTCCCCACCCCAACAGAATAATTCTTTATTGAGCCTTCTTTATTTGACAGATAAGTAGCAACAGAATTAGAGGAACCATAGCAATGAAAAATCACATAAAAGAGACTTTAAGGCAGTGGCTCTCAACCTGTGGGTTGCAACCCACAGAAACTATATTAAAAGGATGCAGCATTAGGAAGGTTATGAACCATGGCTTTAAGGATTCCAGTGAACTACAGTAATGGAAGGATGGATTGGAATCAACACCTATCACCAGGAACCCTAATTCAACTATACTGTCCACTTTGTCTACCATGTGGTATTGATGACTTGCATTTCCAGAAATCTGCTTCCTGATGGTTTGCTTATAATATTTACCAAAAACACCATGCATCCCCAACAGGAACTTGACACTGTCTTGTCCTACACATGGCTCATGCATTTCCCATCTACTGAAATGTCCTACAGCTTTGCTTCCATAATGACATCCTAAGTTTCTTAAGGTTTGGTTTACTTCTTCCTGCTTTTGCAACTGTGAAACCACAGACCGTAGAACAGGAAGGTAATTGCAAAATCATTTGTAACCCTGCACCCTTTTCACTGGGATGGACTCAGGAGTCCCAGAAAGATAATACAATACAACTTGTTCTTAAGGTAGATATGGACTCAATCCCAGGCCCACTTCTTGCCCATAGAACCCTGAGATTTCTCCAGCTTAGCTGTGATCTCTTTCATTCCTGATCTTTCCCAACCCTAAATGTCCCTTGCACTTATTTGGTAATCATTATACACTGCCACTGACCTCTCATCCTGTGGTCATGTGTGTGAGCCTGGTATCTTCACCTACAGTGCTCCTATTTTCCCTACAGGATCCAGCACATCTAATGGTTTTTAATAAACATTTAGTCCAACTTCTCACAATGTTTGCAACCAATACCCTTACTCTTATACAGATCTGATGAAACCATGAATTCAACTGAAATTATAGGTCAGCAACCTGCAAGATCAAAACTTAGTTTTCCTAGTCTAAGATAAAGGATTTTTATAAAAAACTGGAACAGAAAATTTCTGTGAACAGTCTATCTTTTGAGCCAAAATTTAGGATGTTTTAATTACTTTCTTAAGTTGCCCAGCAGTGTTAGAAGGACACACACAACCCCCTCAAACAGGCATCTTAAAATCTATCCACACACTTCAATGGCAGCAGCCACTAAGCACCCTGACTTGTCTTTAGTGTATATCAGATTCTAGGTGGCCTTAGTATATTTTGATATATACTGAAAAATTATTAGAGAATACCTAAAGAGACTTATATACATATAAGAATGTGTATAAATATATGAATATGAATGCAAATGTGAATATAATCTTTGTATATATATATACACACACACACACACATGCCAAAAAAAAAGTATACACATTTTAAGAAAGGAAAATCTGTTTTAAATTTGTAATGCTCAAGTCACATTTGACTTCTGCCATTTCAAGAGGTAGTCAACATGACGTGTATTCATCTTTTGTTATAGGTATATACTGAGTATTACAATTTTAATACAGTTTTTCCTTTCTTAAAATGTGCATACAATTTTGGCACCCTCTGTATACACATACATACACACACAGAGATACACACATACACTCATTTACATACTGAAACTGCCTTTATTTGTTCCAGAGTAGGGAGTCAATACGTTTATTTATTTACTTGTTTTTATTTTTTTATTTTTTTTTAACTCATAGCTGTGTACATTAATGTAATCATGGGGTACAGTGTGCTGATTTTATATATAATTTGAAATATTTTCACCAAACTGGTTAACACAGCCTTAATGGAATTTTCTTATTGTGTTAAGACATTTATAATCTGCATTTAAAAACATGTACCCTTGTAAGATGGACCATAGGTGTGGTACCACCAATCACCCTCCCTCTACCCATCCTCTCCCCTCCCCTCCCCTCCCTCTCCCCCTTCCCTATATTCTTGGGCTATAGTTTTCATATGAAAGCTACAAATCAGTTTCATAGTAGGGCTGAGTACATTG